>NC_056730.1:1057447533-1057760033 GCF_019279795.1 Protopterus annectens
AATCTTGGAGTTGGTATATTTAATTTACAAGGGGTGTGGGGGGTGTAGGTGGGCTTGCCCCTGCAGAAACTTAGTAGAAAGTGTGTTTGTTAGTTAGATGGTGTTGTAGGTGGAGGTGATATTATTTACTTGTGCAATATAGTTTTCAATGTTATGAAGCACACTTTCAATGTTCTGAGTTTTGAATGTTTTGAGTTTTCAATGTTCACTCACATACATATGTGTTTTGTAAGATGTGCTCATTTTGCATACATTTGCCTCATGTACTAAATAAATATCTTTTGTGGGTTACTTAAGTATTTTTTCTGTGATTTTCTGCAGGCAGTAGCTTTAATAACACATTGAATTGATATAGAGTTTCAACAAGTGTATAATTGCAACGGCACAGCTGACTAATAATTTAGACAATACAAACCTTTGCTCCGGCTGCATAGCTGGACTTAAAATTGTGATTTCAAGATTGTTACTTGTTTGGACACAGAAAAGGCAATAAGGATTCCTTGTTCATTACGAGTTCATGTAAACTTTAAGTTGAGGTTGGTACTATGGAGTCTGAATGAAAGAATGCAAAAGATTCCCAAAATGCAGGACTGTTTTATCTTTGATCAGTTTGTTTAGTTGTAAATATTGCAAATTAAGTTATCTTTGTACAAATCGCACCTTACCTGTTAACAGTGACTTTTTATATTTTAACATCAGTCTTTATTTAGTAGTTAAAAAGTTCCTGGCGTTCATTCTTTATACTGGGTGTATGACAGTGCTACTGAAATGTAAATCTGCTACTGAAATGTAAATCTGATCTGCTAACATATAGATGGACTATTTTTGCATACTTTGGTATAGCTATCTGAGTAGATAAAATGACATTTTTGTGTGCATTTAATATGCAGGTATTATTACATCTTCATGAAAAGGGAAATTCATTTTTATATTTAGTTTTCCTAATTTATCTGAGCAAATACCTTTTTAGAATTGGTTGAGCTATCTAATTATAAAGAAATACTGCACTGGTTCCAGTTAATTATGAGAAAGAATTATCCCAGCTCTTGGTCTCTGTACAGTTTGTTCTTGGGAAAATGTGTGGACAAAGCAAGTATTAGCAAAAGGAAACATGTTTATCTGCCTGAAGCAGTAATGAACCCAGTACGGCCAGCTGGAGAACTGCCAGTCTTAAATCCATGAAATGTCAAGGTATTAAAAATAAAAAATGTCATTGGTGACAAACCCATGATACATTTTCTCAATATAGAAGTACATTTGCTGTGCCGAATATGTAGAGAATATGCAAAATGCTTTAAGATAATAATAATTAGTTTAGAAGAAGAGAAATGTTAACACACCAAATATGAGTCAAGCTAATAAATAATAACAAATGGGATTCAGGGATTACTCCCTCATGAAAATCATATGCTGTTGGAGCTTAACAAGAGAAGATCTGAGCTTGTAATTCAATAAAATAAACTCAGTATTACACAAAGTTATTTCCTGCATTCATGCCATATAGCTAATGGAGGAAACAGGTTGTTACCATGTGCAGCTCTTGTTTGCAGTATGCAAATCGAAAGTAGCCACATAGAAAGCAAATGTATTAGATGAAGTAATACATGCTGAGGGAACTTAATGACTGAACAAGCACTGAGCCTTGCTCAAGCGATTGCCTTGTTTTTCATATGAGATTCAAGATTTGTCTTGCTATGATGCAGTAAAAAACCTTATCATGTATTACAGCATGGAAGGTTAGGCTCTGTCAGTAGGTAAAAGGCAGGTCATTGTCCATACATTTTCACTTACCAGATGATGCTATTCAGTTTGAGAGATCCTACAAACTGAGCATCTGATAAGCATGAAAGCATGTTCTAGTGATCTACTGGTTACACCTCTATCTTACTCTGGGATACAGCATTCAACATTCTTTAAAAGTTTTTGTCTAGCAAATCATTAAGGCGATCAACTTCATTAAGGTTTCACTAACACCTCAGAAACATCCAAAAGACATGAAGCATTTCTGTCCACTTCTAGTTACACCCATTATATGATGATGAGTTGTTGTTCATGAATGTGGAGTACAATCACTAGAGCTGGTACACAGTAAAAGTACACACCACAACCATCTGCAGTTCAAAAACATTTACATACTGTTCACCACAGGTGTATACACAACTACATACCTGGAGTAGTCCAGATACACAGTAGGTTTTCAAATGAAGATCTGCAGCACGCTCCATAATCCAGAGATGTGTGAATAGCAAATAATACTGACGAGTTGTGGCAGGAATTTATGGCGATACTAGTGTGAGCATACCCCACCAACAGCAGTAGCCCAGTGCCTAATGACACAGACATGATGTCCTATTCAGGATAACATACCTGAGCAACACCATTAACTGTTGTGATGCTACCTATAAAATAGTTCATAGGGTAGAAAACAGTTTACAAATAAATAGCTTCAGTCTCAGCCCCAGAAAGCTTTAACTTTGACAATTACGTAGTTATATTGCAAGAGGTAAAGTACATACAATGCTAAGAATAGAAATTAATGATATACAGTAATACAGATAAGCATAGGCAACAGGCCTGTAATTTGTGGGTTCTATAGAATTTCCTTCCTTGTGTAGGGGTATTATGAAGAATTTTTTCCAGATATCTGGTACTGTATTTTCTTGGATGGATCTACTGATACGTATAAATACAGGGTATGCTACTAATTTGACTGGATGTTTGAGAAATAATGGAGGGAGTTTGTCGGCTGATAGGGAACAGGGTTTGAGTTTGTTAAGAAGTGATCTGATGAAGGAAGTTGCTACGGGTGCTAGGGAGAATGATGGAAGATATGAGGTAGGAGGTGGAGTCTTTTTATCAAGAGTTTCTGATTTAGTAAGCTTTCCTATTGTTTCAATAAAAAAGTTATTAAATAGACTTGCAGTTTCATTAAAAGGTTTGTTAGGGAAGGGGGTTTGTGAAGAGGGGTTCCCTAGACATAGTAGCTTGTTTACTGAGTACCAGAGTTTCTTCAGGTTGAAATATGGGTTGCTCAGAGATTTTTGATAAAAAAATGTTTGTCTAGTAGGACCTGCTTTTTTGTTTGGTTGTGAAGCTGTTTATATAAGTTCAGGTTTATTTCTGGTTGTTCTTGCAGCCTTATGAGTTTCTTTAACTAACACAACTTAACTTTGGAGAAAATAACTATCTCCTGGTTCTATAATTACTTAAACAGATCCTATCAGGTGTTCACTAATAATACCCTCTCCATCTCAGGAACATTCTGTATTGGAGTTCCTCAAGGATCAGTTCTGGGCCCTCTGCTCTTTTCTTTTTGATAAATAATATCACTCTACACCTTACCGGCCTTAATTTAGTCATGTATGAAGATGGCATCCCCCTCATAAAAAGGGCAAAATAGCAGACAACCTGGCGTTAAGTCTTTATGAAAAATGTTCTCTAATATCTACATTGGGTACTGACAACAAACTCTTAATCAACCCTAATAAAACCAGTTTCATGCTGTTCTCTTCCTCTCATAACCTTCCATCTCTACAATAAATTCTTCTAAAAGATAACAATTAAGGTCGCAGCCCTAATGTAAGCAAACGAAAATATTTTGGGCCCACCCTATGCCCATCCTTAAATGTTAACACTCATACAGACTTAGTCACCAGTAAAGAGCTTTTCTAACTTAGATATCCCACCTCCTTACTCCCACAGCAAGGACAAAAATGCTACAAATATCCTTTCCTAGAATCAGCCTAATAATTATATGTCTCTGTCCCGCCTGTAATACAGACAAACC
Source organism: Protopterus annectens (assembly GCF_019279795.1). NCBI lineage: Eukaryota > Metazoa > Chordata > Ceratodontiformes > Protopteridae > Protopterus > Protopterus annectens. The sequence goes on from NC_056730.1 coordinate 1,057,451,321, forward strand.
TTAAAACTGAAAACAAGATAGGCAGATTTGCTCTCCAAGCAGATCAGCACAAGCATCACTGCAAAGTACTACAAAAATTTAGATGGATACCTATTCCTAGTCATGCCACTCTTCTTAGTTTTCTACTTTTCAAAATTGTAAAAATCAGATTACTTTCCACTTTAAAGTGAAAATTACCCATAAGAGAACGAAATGACTCTTGCAGACATACCCAATAGTACACTATCACATTACTGAGCACTCCCTTCAAGACAGTAATTGCTGAGAAATCATTCTCAAAGACAGGACCAGACACCTGGAGCTACATCTGCACTGAGCTAAGAAAACATTCACTTGTTCCTAGAATTCAGGAGCTTTAAAAGCACACCTGCAAAAGATGCTGAGTATACCTGCTTTCAATAAACTGACTTCCTAGCACCCACTGCTATTCAGGCTAGAAAAGCAATCATGTAATAATCTTAGCAACTTGAACTCTCATCCTTTGTTTATTTGTTGTAAATACTTTTTTATTTATGTGCATAGTATTTTGTACTCCTATATTCAATTTCTATCTAGTAAACATTCAAATAATATTTTAGACAACTGTACATTTTCTCTTAATATGGTATTATGCTTCTTTTTACTTGTAATGCATTCCCTGGTTATTATTTGTACTGGCACCGGGGTTGTGACAGAAAAGGGTTAGTAGACTACCCCACCGTCCCAGTTAACAAATAAATAAATAAAATGGCTATACAGAGATTACATACATGTATGTTTATCTTTATTACCATATATAATCCCTGCTATTCTAAACAATCCTGTTATTATATATACTTTACCTCTTGCAAAATATCTCAGTAACTGTCAAATGTTAATGCTTTCCAGACTGAGACTGAATTTGATTATTTGTGAACACTTCTTAACCTCGGTTAACAAATAGAAAGAAAGAAAGAAAGAAAGAAAGAAAGAAAGAAAGAAAAGAAAAAGCTGAAGGAAAAAAGAAATCCTTCTGATAGTGATGGCAAACAGCATTACTATGCTTTTTGTCACACAAGTTTCTTTCCTAACTGACAGGGCCATCATATTTTAATAAATATAGGGCCTGCTCCTTCAGGAGGCAATACACTTGACTATGACAGGGTCATTATACTTTATGTATTCCAGACATCTGCCTGAGAGACACTACATCAAAGTGCAAAGCATTTTCCTACTGGGAGTCTTTTTTCTTCTGTAAGACTTACAAGTCTTGTTAGTGGAACAGACAACACCTCCCCTGATGGACCACACTAATAGCTAGTCCAGTACTGTTAGTAACTGCAGGTTCTCACTTCTCGTACATCTCACAGTATTAGCTGCTCACACTTCCATAGTGGTCAGTTGCTGTTGCTGAGTGCTCATTAGGGTTGTCAACCCAAAACTGATCAGATTAATCATCTTGTTTTGAGAACCAGTCCAGTTACAGTCTCAGAAGTTATATGATACCAGACTTAACTTGAAAACTGATAACTATGTTTTCTTCTCTTGCTGTCATTTGGGTTTATGACTGGGTTGTTAATGAATACAATTACAAGAAATAAATATGAAATAGTCTCAGGGACTATGAAAAAAGGGGTTGTGAAAGGATGGATGGATACTTTGATGCAAACTAACTTCTGATCATTAAGTCTTCTGTTAGAATGCTACTAATTCAACATCATGACAAAGTAATGTTTATGGTAGTCATAGATAGGAGCAAAATAGTCTCAGAGAAGTGAAATACTGTGTGTGTGTGTGTGTGTGTGTGTGTGTGTGTGTGTGTGTGTGTGTGTGTGTGTGTGTGTGTGTGTGTGTGTGTGTATGTATGTATGTACATGCTGAGTAATGGGAGGTAGAAGTGGGCAAAAAAAATGATTCAGTGGCTGAAAGTAGAAAAACTAACAGAAACATTTGGACTCAAATGTACTGCAGGCAGGAGTAGCACAATTTCAGTGTCACATATAAAATATGAGTGCAAATGGAAACTGTAAGTTAAAAAATAGTTGGACTGGACTAGGGAGGCATTTTTGGGGAAGTGCATTATAGAAAATGAACAAACTGTCAGGTTTTACATGTTCTCCCTACATTCATATGGGTTTCCTTAAAGCATTCTGATTTTCTCCCACCTGCCAAAGTATGATGCTTAGTGACTTCTCTAAATTAACACCACATGTCTTTATTGTTGCACTTGTGACCTGAAATATGGTTGAAAAAGTGCTGCATGTATTAGTCCACGTATTCAGTTTAATAAATAAATAACAATAAGCTTTCAGAAATAGCTATAACTGAGGTGATATGTGAGGAATGTCATTTCTACGGAGAAGGTCAAGATTACTGAAATTATTATTGCTGCCCATTCTGCGGAAGTTTGCCAGTTGTATGTGGTTTTGTGAAAACACATTGACCATAACCAAGTATGAAAACAAACTCTAACCATTCAGAGCAAGTGCAGGTGATAACTGGAAGCCCATTGATGAAGAAAGGGGTAATATGAGATGAGAACGTATAATGGAGGTTAAAAATTGTTCATATTCAGCCTGTCCTCCCAGTCTTCCAACAACCATTAGGTGCAGCCTCACTGACTCATTTGCCAGTACTTCCCGGCATATATGGTCATAGGTCATGGAAGGTGAAACCCAGAGTATGTGATGAGCCAGAAAGTTTGACCAGGTTTCATTTTTCAAAATGAGCCCCCTTCTTAGTAGCATGGTCTGCTTGGTGTCATCTGTCTGTTTGTTTGATTGATTGGTTTGCTTATTTGTTTGTTTATTAAATGAGGTAGAGCTCTGATCCTCCTAGTCCATTTTCAAGCCCAGGAGCAATACAACAAAAGAAACAATAATCTTTTGTCAATATCACTGCAACAGTCTTAATGTAAAAGCAAGCATGGAATGAGGTATGTCAGGACAAGCTGCATCATATATTAATATAATCATAAGGAGATGTGATACAAGACTTCATTCAGCAAAACATGTAAAGAGTGCCTTCACATCATTATAACATCACATAGTATAATGTTTCTATGAGGAAAATAACATGCAAAGAACAAAGTGGTGAAAGTGTTTACTTTTGCTGAGCATACTATGTGAGGGACTGTATGACCTGAACAAAACAAAGAAAATAATGCAAAGGAAGACAAACAAGAGAACATATGAAACAAAGAAGTGGAGGAAGAAACAAAGAGAAAGTGTGTGGCTGTCTCCCACCCAGGTTCAGGGGATCCAAGTAGTATTACAAGAGTTGGGTGACATGTCTACTGGTAAGCCAGAGTGCACCCACTTGATGATGACAATTTAGGCACAAGGCCTAAGTGTCCAATACCTAAGCTAGTTAAGGAGACCCAGAGAGAGAAATTACAGGAAATTCTGGATCTGGGGTTGAATACATAGCTTCTGTTCTGTTAACAAATAAACATATTGTTTTATTTTTATTTTCTATTCACAGCAATAACATACATTAAAGGCACTTAATCTAAAGTAGTCTTAAGTCCTGGAAGCCAGCAAGTAGAGCAAGGGTTGAAGTGGTAGATGGCAACATCAGCTGAGGGGCCCCAACACATTGGTCCAAACAGAGCCCAGTAACTGCTGTGCCTGGCCCTTCTAACAAACAATTATAAAGTGCAAGTAGGTCTTGCTATAGGTAATAGTAATGAGTCAATAGCTAATAATTAATAAATAGTAATAGTAAGAAATGAGGTTAAATCAAGTGATAATGATATTTTATAAGGGACACAGTGTTAGTCCTGAATTTTCAAGGATAGGGAGAAAGAGAGATTGCAATGCAGATGGCTGGAAAATATCTCTGTGGTGCTATGTTCCACATAAATCAAGTTATTCACATCTGTAATTTGCTGGAGAACCAAATGAGCATGCCCAGTCAATGGGCTCACAAACCGGTCACACACTATCAAAGTGGGTGACTCCATATCATCTAGCAGACCTGTCATCAGCGGGGTGCCACAAGGGTCAGTGCTGGGTCCCCTACTGTTTGGTATATACACTTCTCAGAAGTTGAGGCCAAAACTAAGGGACTGTGTCTGACCAAATATGCAGACAACTGCAAGCTGGGTGCAATTATTGAATCCTCAAATGATCTCAGTATACATCAGGAGGGTCTTATGCAGACCAACAACTGATATCTTATTCAAGGTCTCAAACTGAATGCAAAGAAATGTATCATCATTCCCTTCATTAAAAAGAATGTCTCTTGACACTATCAAATTAACAACAATACCCTATATTCCTATGAAGTGGTAAGATATCTGGGATTGCAAGTAGATTGCAACCTTAACTTTGATCACAATGTGTCTGCAGTAGTAAGGATGATTTTCTACATAGCATCCTTGATTAGCAAAGACATTACCTCTAGAGCAAAGGAGGTTATAACCCCTCTATACTCGTCACTAATCAGGCTCATAATTGAGTATAATGCCCCTTTCGGCATGCACTGTACAAAGCACCTGCAACAATTGGAGTGACCACAGAGGTTTCTATCAAAGAAGATCAAGGGACTCCAGCACATGCCATACACAGACCGGCTAAAGTCCTGTTACTATACTCAGTATAATATAGACTTCTTAGGGGAAATTTATGCCTGACTTACAGACCAATCTCTGACCCAAAGCTAATGAATTTGCTGCACAAACGTAAATCATATGGGACTGGAGCTACTACCTATTCAAGGGATCTAAATATGGCCTGTGACTTGAATAGGACATGCTGGAGGGACAGATTTGTCTCCCAGCAACTGATACATCTTTGGAATAGGATTCCAATTCATGTGAAGCAGAGCACCTCTATGAAACTGTTCATAAGGAACCTGGGTGGGTGGATGGTGCACCATAAATTCTTATCTGGGATAGTCCCCACAACCCTCCTGGACATGAGTACTCATTACTAAATACAATCCTAGATATTGACTAGAGTATCCATGGTATTACATAGGGATGAAATGGCTAGACTTGAAATGACCCCTGGGTTGATAGCCTAGTAACCTCCTATGATCCTATTATCCTATTAACCAACTTTTGTGATAGGCATGCAATCATTACACGTACACTTAAGATAGAATCACCAGACTGTAATCTTTTGGCAGGAAAAAACTCATTATGACATGCAAGTACTAGCCAGTGGTTCAGCAGGTTGTCCACTTATTTATTGATGCTAGAATATCAGAAGTCTGTATTTTCCATCACACATTAGGCACTTGGATTCATAAACAGATACCGGTAAGCTAGCATGAAGTGATCGCTGTAGTGCAGATGTGCTGGCTGAATGAAATGGGACATGAAGGTCCCGCCTGTCTGTCTTGGCTGTAGTTCAGGAAAATTAATAATCCTATGACATAATGTCAGTAATGAAATGGTGAGCTTTCCTGCAGTTATGATCGAAGCCAGTCAGTGTAAATACCAACGCAGGAGTCTGTTGCATAGGCATTGCAGGGTGATGGCATATACCTAGTCAATAAAACAAAACTAAATAGAATATAACAAATGCAAACGTAGCAATATGTTCCAATATTTGGAATAAACAGGAAACCCTTTATGCAATGGAAATGACCAATTATGTTTTCCTGTAGAGATTTTAGTGTGCAAAAGTGGAACATACCATTACAATTTTATCATGCTGCATTGTTTACTACACTTCTAGGCTCAGCTGTTTCAAGCACAAACATGAACTGAGCATAAAATGTTAGTGATCTGCACTTCTCAGATGATGAAAAAGTGGTTACTTCATATAGGAAAAGAGGCAGCTGTCTCTGATCTGCAGGATTTACAATTGTATGATATCAGCTGTTTTCTGACTTAGTGATTGACATATTCTGGGCTAGCTTTGAGCTATATTATGGCACACTACCCAGAGCATGATATTTGCCTTTCATATGTTCACAGGTTCAAATATACTTGCAACAAAGAAGACCATCGAGAAGCTCAGACGTGTTGCCCAATGTTTGTTGCAGACTATAAGTGTCCTGCACTAAGTAGACTTTTCCTATATATAACCCAAGTGAACATTTGTGATCAGCCATTCAGTCATTCAGGCTAGTTTTAAAAGCCACTGGGGAAACACTGTGCTTGATATGTAAGGGAAGCCAATTCCAGAAATGGGGAATTGGATGCAATAGGTATCTATCTTTCTTTGGGGAGCTGTTAATGTGGCAGTGGAGATTTAGGTCTTTAGAATGGGTGTTTAGTTTCCCACTTGTTCTATTTGTGTAAATGATTTCAAAGAGTGTGAGATTATTCACAGCATAGAAGACAAAGCAGTGATCACTTCACAGGATCTTTGGAGGGATACAACTTTTAGTGTATCAGTGTTGGTAATGTTACTAAAACCAGCAATCCTTTTGTGAGGAGACATCAAGAGCTTTTGTTTCACTTTGGATGTTTAGAGTTACTTGCCAAAGGAGTACTATATTCAATGATGGGCATAATAAGACAGGAATAAAGTGAGACTAATTTTTTTGGATCTTGAGGAGATACAATTTAGGATAATTTATGAAAGGTGGAAAGATTTCTTAACCACAACAACAATTTGTTGGCAAAAGAGAGTTTGTGGCCAGCACAATCACCTAAGACCTTAATGACACATACTTAAGTGGGAGGTTTTCTATATGGTATGTGGTGATGATGATAAATGTACCAAATTAAACTTTGCTTGATATTGTAAGTAAGCCCACTATTAATACATCAAATGTATGATCCAGCATTTGCTGGAGAATTTGACAGCTGCTTCCTTTGTACAATCATCACCAAACCTGGTTAGTCTCAATCTAAAACCAGAGAGGAGAGGACCCAGGAGAGACCACTGTGGAATACAGCTTATGTCTTGAGCAATTATCTCTTGGTTCCATCAGCACGCCAGTCAGCTATCTGGCAAACTAGACAAGGTTAATGCTGATTTGAGTATGCCCAGGAATCAAACTTGAGCTGCAACAATGAGATTACTAAATCCTTACCTCAAGGCCCACAGGGACTTCCATGTACTGTTAAATGTTACGTTTTCATCTTACATTAACACATGAAACTGCAAAATCTGACAAAGCATGTGGTTACAGTCTATACTGTTTTGTTACTGCATCTAATCATGCCCAGTGTCAGCCAGCAGAGCTTTTCTTGAGCATTAGTTTTCGTTTCTGTTAACCTGAGTATCAGTTACAGCAGGCCTGCAACAGCTTGCAGAAAATACAGTGCAGATTGCTTCTGAATAAATTATCTACAGATATCTATTAATAATTAATTTCTGAAGGACATTACTGTCATGTCCAGGCTTAAAATGACAGAATACTTCCCTCTCCCTTTCCCAAATCTGAGACCACTGTAAAATTGCCTTCTTTGTGGATCACAATGAGGGAAAGAAGACTGTGTTCTTTGGCAAGGAAAGCATAGCTGCATTGGAGTGTGGTCTATAGGATGCCATCAGAAGGATAACAACATATGCCTCAAATGCTAATATTGCAGATGATGATGGGATGGCCCAAGAATGTGGCACGCTGATTGGTTAGAGTAGAGATGCCTGCAGTTCAGCTAAACCCAACAAAGCCCCTCAGTAAGTACATTTTACACTTGGAAACATACAGCTGTAGGTGCTTTGGCAGCTTTATGCAGCCTAGTAAAGCCCTTTAGTACATTGCATTTATGTGTGTGTGTGCATCCATGCGTGTGTGTGTGTGTGTGTGTGTGTGTGTGTGTGTGCGCGCGCACATGAATCCTTATGCCTTATATATCTGTTAATCTTTTTAAAGTTTCATAACTGCCATGTTTAATCATAATCATGCCCCACACACTACAGGTTCCCTTCATTTAATTGAAATTTACAAATGCTGAACCACTAGTCTTTGTACCCCAAAGAATGACCTACAAACAATCCACTCATTGAAAAAAAATTGAAATGGCAGAGTGAGACCAGAAAACAGCTAAGATCAGGAAATTTACCTTTTCCCCACTAGAGATCGTATATATAATTAGCAGTGAGTATGGGGGTTGCCTGCAAAAAGGATGTTTTCTGTGTTTTTCAGTATTTAGTATTGTATCGTTCAATCTGTAAGGTTCAATGATTAGTTGTTCAGCATTTACAAATGTTGATTAAGTAACAGAAAGTCCACAGTGCATACTCTACATTGCTGTATATGGCTAGTATCATATTTCCTGTAAAAGTGCAGTAAAATATATGTAATATGGATCTTGTTTCATCTAAAATTACACTTGATGCTACTTTTGAGTCTGCAATTACAATATCAAAAATATGTATGACAGTTAGCAATGATACTACCTTTAGGTCTCTGTATCTGTACTCTGTGAATAGATGCATGTTGCTGTAGTTATTCAGCTGTATTTTTATACCATGGGAACAGGGTACTTGGGCGCCTAATGAAAGAATAACTGCTATTATTGCTGTAGCAACTGTTTGCTATGTCACAATCAGTATTCATATTCCCAGAAATAGGCAACAGAAATACGCATAGGTTTATACATGTATGTGTATTAATGTATCATGCTGTTCATTACAGCAGAATGTCGTCATATCAGATGTCCCAGAGAATGTTTGCCAGACCATAGCAGGGGTGTCTAGCACACAAAATGCCTTCTCATCTAGTTATGGGCATGTTACAATGTGTTGTCATGGCTATAATTGTACATTGAGGTACAGACTTGAAATGTAGCTTATATAACTAATAGACTGCTTAGCCATGCTTTCATTTGTATGCTATTGTTGATTCTACTTAACCTGTGCTGCAGATGCCTATATGATCCATGCCTTGGAAAATGCACGTCAAGTAACCAAATCATCTTATGTGGTCCCTGTTTATGTCTTTTAGGTACATAACATATTAAGTGTACCTGGACGTTTCCATGCATTAAGCAGCATTTTCCCATACAGCTAGCCTTAATGAATTAGTAAACTAAAAAAACTTTTAGGCTATATATTGTACTCGGTAGCATCTATCCCAACAGACACTGACAATCAAACATAATTAAGAAAAGTAAGCAAAACCGTAGCTAGCAAAAAGTAATAACACCACTGTCATTGGCCAGATCAAGTAGAAACAACAATGGCATGCAGAACTTGTTTTGTTAGTACAAATTGTGATGGATGATGAATAACACACATTCACTCAAGAAGGACTCATGTTGATCCACTTTGATGAGAATGAATCGTGTGTGCCAGCTTACAGGTGTCCATGTAAATCCATGCACTCTACAGGCACTGTCAGCCATAGTGTGACTTTTCAGGAGGAGAGGCAGACTAAGCCTGCCCCTCACTCTATTACTGTCGGTCAGTGTCTGGTTGCATACTAACCCTTCACATCATTCTCGTTTGACTGAGAAATAGCACTAAAAGTGAACATTGTGCCCTGCAGCCACTGCACTAGGCTAGTCATCCAGCATGCTCACGTGATTATTATTTAATCATGACCTAAGTAACTGCTGTTCTCAATCACTTAATAACCAGTAATTCTTTTAGTTTACATTTTGTTGTTACCTTTTATAAGGTAATAGAAAACAGGTCATTCAAGTATACACCATAGAGGTTTCTCTGCTCTCCAGACTGTGTAGGTATCAGTGCTTCTTAAGTACTGCAGTTTCAGTTCACAAGTTATTTTATTAAAAATACAATTTACAGTTTAGATGTGTTACAGTCCTGGCTATGCAAGCTGTGCCTGGTTAATCCAACAGTTTCCTTTATCCCAGGCTACCTATTGAGTCCAGTTAGGGACCTGACTCATGTTGGGCTGGACAGCTGACAAGAATCCAGGTAATGCCGTACCACATATGCCCTCTGGCTAACATACTGACTATGTGCCCAAGCCTCTGTAGTGGACATATATTTTTTTAATGCTTGTTTTATAAAACTTATAGGTTTAAAACTGTATCTTGAATTCCTATCTCATACAAATAAGAGCTTGACTTTTGATAGAGTTCATTAGAGATTAGCAAGCAGGTGGTAAATGTTTTTTCTACTCATGCAGCCTTGAAAGACATTTATGTATCATGTACTTTATGGAACAGGTACTTGAATGGAACATAATTGGAGATACGTTTGTTGAAAGTGAGCACATAAATCATGTCAAGATAATAGTATAAGAAATGTTTTAAGCTATCCTCCCATCTGTTTATTCCTTTTACCTTGAAAATGTGTGCATGGCTTTTATCATCTACAGTAATGAAAGCTATCAAACTTGAATGTTTTTTTTTCTGTTTAAGAAAACATAAAAGGGCTTGCATCTGTGCATATAATTGAATCTGTCTATATATTGAGCTATTCCATATCATGATATTACTATAGTAAATTATGTGTTTCCATCCATAATGTTTGACAGCCTATGTATTGAACTGTATGGCTGCATGATATTATTTGTTGAAAAATATTCCATTTCACCTCCATCTTTCTGCATCAGTCCAGGACTGAATAGGTGGCTGCATGTCCCAGAGCATCAGCTGGTTTATAGGTGGCATTGCTGTGCAATTGTAATGGTGTTGCGACTCTTGCTGTCTTTATGGATGACCAGTATGCTCTGTTATCTGATGGTGACTTCATTTTGGAGGGTAATGGGATGAAAGGGAAGGCTGTTGCCTAGCAGCTGTTGCTTTCTCTTAGACAGACTTGAATGGTTTCAGACTGATCCATGCATGAGGTTGGTATGATGTTCCTCAATGGCATCTTGGCAATGGCATCACACAAGACAGAGTTTTTAATGGAAGATTCAACTCACATCACAGTGGCACAATGGATAGCATTGTGGCCTCACAGCAAGATGTTTTCTGGCTTGATTCTCAGCTGGGGTGCCTTCTGTCTAGAGTCTGCATGTCCTCCCTGTTTTCACTTGGGTTTCCTCTAGGTGCTCCAGTTTTCTCACACATTCCAAATTCCTGCAGTAGGTGCACTGGACATTCTAAATTGGCCATTGATGTGGGTATGTGGTGAGAAAGAAGTACAGTTGAAGGGCTACCCTTGCAGCAGTGTAAAATTTGGCTATAGACAATTATAACTGTTGAAGAGACACCCTGACACCATCTGTAGAAAAAGGGGTTGTGGATAGATGGTTTCAACTCATATGGCAGAAAAAGTCTGATATAAAATGTTCATCATTATTAATGGCTGATTGACCAAATAAGTAAGTTGAGGTTCGTAACTCTGCATTTTCAGTACAAATGATTGGATTATATGATGAGGTGGGGAGTAGGCTGCAGATATAGTCTTCTTATATGAATTATTCCTCACACTTGCAACAGGTGTAGACTTGCTGAGAATTATCAACCATCAAATGCACTTCAAAGAAATCTGATGAGACAATAACAAGCTCCTATGTAGAGTTTCTGACGCAAAATGTCAAAGTGCCACTTTTAAACATCAAAACCAAGTTTATCTACCCAATGTTTTTTATTTTATTTATTATTATTATTATTATTATTATTACTATTATTATTTTTTTTATAAACTGAAACTTCAAATCTTTATATGCTTTTTCCCCTTCTGCTTGCCAAGTATTGAATTACAGCAAGTAAACCTGAAGCTATTTGTCATGTAGGGGTGCAGGGAACACCCTTGCAGATCCCTAAGATGAGACCCATCTGGAGAGACCATCAGCCAGGCTAGTTATGTGGATTCATATGCTCTTGCTGGCCTGCAGGTAATGAGAGGTACTTTGTGAATGGCTCTAACCTCTTCCTTGGGTGGTGACATGGGCACCTATGTCACTGTGGGGGCAGCTTATGCTCCTCGATCAAGTGTCATTGTACTCCCATTCATGCAGTCATCAAATGCTACAGTCACTGGCTTATGTGGACATACCCACATAGTGTCTGCCTGGGGTCTGCCTGTATGACTCTGACCTGCACCCCAACAAGGATCTCATCTGGGAGTAATGGCTAAGACAGTCCAGAACCCAGCCCTTCCTCATCATCCTCCCTGTCACATCTTTAAATGCACAAGCTGTTAATCAAATCTAAGTCACCAGAATTGTAGAGCATTAACTCCCTGTGCTACCAGGGCAGCAATGAAAACATAACAGACATTGCATTGTACACAAGAAGAACACATCATGGCAAAGACTGTTAGCCCTTCTGCTTTTACCCTGAATGTTAGGTAGTGAATAAGCACTGCTATAAAGCACAGGGTGGATAACACTTCACAGCAACATGCAGCATATCCTCATAGTAACCATGCAATGGCAGGTGATAGCAATACATGTCTGACAGTCTATATATGTTTTTTAAAATTAACTGTATAGGCTACAACATGGTGATCATCTTGAAGTGAACAGTCCAAGTGAGTTTTTATATGGTTTCTGCTTATACAGGGATCATATAATTCCTCTCTACATAATGGTGTGCCAGTAATATAAACATTTAATGGAATCAAGTACTCACATAACTGAGGCAAAAAAACTGTGCCACAAAACAGCAAAAGTTAATTTCCTGACATGGTAAAAGAATGTAAACAGGGCACCAGGCAAGCTGAGGACATCACGCGCTCTGCATCAAAAGTAGAGGACTATGAGGGAACTGGCTTTGTTACTTAATTACAAAGTGAAAGTATAAGATTTTGCTTAGCTTTTTGTTTGTTGGTGATGCTTTTTTCTGAAAAAAACCCCGTATTGCAGCAATAAAAATGGGTTCCTTGTGATCACTTCTAAGAGCTGGTAATCATTTTTTTTTAATCTGGCCATGAGTGTTAGTTCTTGGATTTCTTAGAAATGTAGTTTGCATTTTAAAGATCAGGGTGTTTATGTGTAATTGTATTTAATGATTAGAACGTGTTCAATGCAGAGCTGTAAGTGACATGATGGAGAGCTCAATTCTTTAACTGTAATGACTAAATTATCCAATTACACTTATAGCGGGTTCATTAATACTGTTTTTTTTCTTCTTTTTAATTTAGGAGCACTGTACAGTTTCATTACTTCCCAAATTGTAAACACACACACACACACACACACACACACACACACACACACACACACACACACACACACACACGAACAGAACATAAATGTAGTATCTAAGGCACCATAGTCCAATTCATTCATAGTTTTAGTACAGAATGAAATTGTTATTCGTTTAGACGGGTCCGGTTTTGCTTAAGCCAGTAACAGAGTAAAAGCAAAGTAATGACACTGAAGAACATTCTCACCTTTTGAAATACAAGCTACAAGTTTATTTCCTATCACTTCTCTCTCTTATTTATATTTTCTGGTCTGTCAAATACAACAAAGAACAGCAGTAAACAATTTTTACTAGCCGATTGGGCAGGAAACAACAGCTTTTTTGGTGAATGCCAATCTGCTTAAAATGTGCTCAAGCTGGTGTAACTAAGAAAGCTGCTCTAATGTTCTGAAAAAAAAAAATTAAGCATATTTATGGGCACAGAAAGAAGACTGCTGTAGATCTATGTGTGTGTGTGTGTGTGTGTGTGTGTGTGTGTGTGTGTGTGTGTGTGTGTGTGTGTGTGTGTATTCCATCAGGCATGACCATCTACATTTGTGCATATATCACACCATTTTTATTCTAATTATTTACATTAAAGTGTAGAGTACCTAATTAAACAAGTATAAATATGCTGTTCTCAGTGTAGTGTTCCCAGTAGGAAGACATCATTCTTGGACTTTTAGCACTGAATCTTACCATACCACACTGTATGAGACAGAGTGATGAAGTACGTTGTCATGTTGTACACCAGTGGTTGTCCAGTAAAATTCATTGGTATTTTTAGTGATGTCACTATAGGCCATCATTTTAGTTAAACAAGCAACCTTTATACTGCGTAATGTGATAGTGCAAAAGTAATCATGTTAGTACTTTGGCCAACTCAAATACATGCACTAGGGTTAGAAATACAGTGCATTATGGGATACATGCAAACTTAAAATTACAATGAAATACAACAGTCTTAAAGTGGCAAAAGCTATGGTACATATTCACAATATATACAAACACTGTACCATCTTTATTACACTTACATCACAGAAGTTCTAATGGACGTTTCCTGTACCTAAGTAGAATAGAGAAGCTGATTCTAACTACATTAAATACCTGTTGACTGGGCATTTTAAAAGTGTTCATCCACATTTATTATCTAGCACCAAGCAATTAAAAGTCAAATGCAGGCCTTCTGCAAGCCACATAGGACTAATGTCATTTGAAAGCAGACTGGTTGTTGACAGTACACTCAGCCCATCTGTACGTCATAATCAGAACCAGAATCAAAATTAGAATCACATTTATTGGCCAAGTATGCACTCATTCAAGGAATTTGACACCAGTTTTGATGATTCTTCAAGTATAACTTATATAATCGACATACCCATAGCTATTAATCATATACCAGATATAAAGAATAATACAAAATAGTATACATATACCTATATGGAAGAATAAGTGCTATTTTTGTTCATTTAACTGGTAGCTGTAGCAACAGACTGCTATGTCATGTTCAGTATTCATATATTCCTCAGAAATGGGCAACATGAATGCACACAGATTTATACACGTATGTGTATTAATGTATCATGCTGTTCATTACAGCAGAATGTTGTCATATCAAATGTTCCAGAGTGTGTTATCTAGATCATATCAGGGTTGTCTTGTACATAAAATGCCTGCTTGTGTACTTATGGACATGCTAGAGTGTGTTGTTATATCCTACAGGTGTATATTCAAGTTTAGACTTGAACTGCAGCTTATAGTACTAATAGACTACTTAGTTGTGCTTTCATTTGTAAGCTATTGTTGATTCTCCTTAACCTGTGCTGCAGATGTTTGCATGGACAATGCCTTGCAAAATGCATGTCAAGTAACCGAATCATCATATGTGGTCCCTCTTTATGTCTTTTAGGTACATAATATATTAAGTGTACCTGGAAGTTTCCATGCACTAAGCAGCATTTTCCTATACAGCTAGCCTTAATGAATTAATAAACTAGAAAAACTTGTAAGCTGTACATTGTACTTGGCAGCATCTCTATCCCAACAGACACTGCATGTTGTAATGACAGTCAAGCAAAATCAAGAAGAAAGTAAAACAGTAGCTAACAAAAAGTAACACCTCCGCTACTGTTGGCCAGATCAAGTATAAACAACAATGGCAGGCAGAACTTGTTTTGTTTGTACAAATTGTGATGAAGGACAAATAAAACTTATTCACTCATAAAGGACTCATGTTGATCCACTTTGATGAAGATGAACCATGTGTGTGCCTTCTAACAGGTGTCCATGTAAATCCATGCACTCTACAGGCACTGTCAGCCACAGTGTGACCTTTCAGGTTGAGAGACAAACTTAGCCTGCCTCTCACTCTATTACTGTCAGTCAGTGTCTGGTTGTATACTAACCCTTCACCTCATTCTCGTTTGACTGAGAAATAGCACTAAATGTGAACATTGTGCCCTGCAGCCACTGCACTAGGCTAGTCATCCAGCATGCTCACGTGATTATTATTTAATCATGACCTAAGTAACTGCTGTTCTCAATCACTTAATAAGCAGTCATTCTTTTAATTTACATTTTGTTGTGACTTTTTATAAGGTAATAGAAAATGAATGATTCAAGTATACACCATAGAGGTTTCTCTGCTCTCCGGACTGTGTGGGTATTAGTATTTCTTAAGTACTGCAGCTTCAGTTCACAAGTTATTTCATTAAAAATGCAATTTACAGTTTATATGTGTTATAGTCCTGGCTATGCAAGCTGTGCCCGGTTAATCCAACAGTTTCCTTTATCCCAGGCTACCTATTGAGTCTAGTCTGGGACCTGACTCATGTTGGTCTTGTCAGCTGACATAAATCCAGGTAATGCCCTACCACATATGCCCTCTGGCTAATATCCTGACTATGTGCCCAAGCCTCTGTAGTGGACATATATTTCTTTAATGCTTGTTTTATAAAACTTATAGTTTATAGTTCAAAACTGTGAAGTGTATTCCTTTCTCATGCAAAGAACAGCTTGACTTTTGTTAGAGTTCATTAGAGCTTAGCAAGCAGGTGATAAATGTTTCTTCAATCATACAATCTTGATAGAAATGTATGTATCATGTACTTTATGGAACATGTACTTCAATGGAACATAGTTGAAGATAAGCTTGATAAAACTGAACACATAAACAAAGTCAAAATAATAGCATGAGAAATATTTTAAGCTATGCTCCCATTTGCATCTCTTTATTCCTTTTACATTGAAAATGTGTGTATGGCTTTTACCACAGTTATGAAAGATTTGAAACTTGTATGCTTTTTTCTGTTTCTGTGCATATAGTTGAATCTCGATATATATATTGAGATATTCCATATTATGATATTACTATAGTAAATTATGTGTTTCCATCCATAATCTTTGACAGTCTGTGTACTGCACTTAATAGCTGCATGATATTATTTGTTGAAAAATATTCCATTTCACCTCCATTTTTCTTCCTCAGTCCAGGACTGAGTAGGTGGCTGCATGTCCCTTGGCATCAGCCGGGTTATAGGTGGTACTGCTGTACCTTTGTAATGGTGTTGCCACTCTTGCTGTTATTATGGATGACCAGTTTGTTCTATTATCTGATGGTGACTTCAGTTTGGAGGGTAATGGGATGAAAGGGAAGGCTGTCGCCTAGCATCTGTATCTTCTTCTACGAGAGACTTGAATGGTTTCAGACTGATCCATGCATGAGGTTGGTATGATGTTCCTCAATAGCATCTTGGCAATGGCATCACACAAGACAGCTTTTTTAATGGCAAATTCAACTCACATCACAGTGGCACAATGGATAGCATTGTTGCCTCACAGCAAGAGGTTCCCTGACTTGATTCTTGGCTGGGGTGCCTTCTGTGTGGAGTCTGCATGTCCTCCCTGCTTTCATATGGGTTTCCTCTAGGTGCTCCAGTTTCCTCACACATTCCAAAGACATGCAGTAGGTGCATTGGGCATTCTAAACTGGATGTAGGTGTGGGGGTGTGGTGATGAAGTATAGTGGCAGGGCTAGCCTTCCAGCAGTGTAAAAGTTTGCTCTAGATGATTGTCACTGTTGCATTGATACCCTGACTCCATGTGTAAGAAAAGGGCTTGTGGATGGATGGATTCAACTCATATGGTGAAAAACAGTCTGATATAAAATGTTCATTATGAATGGCTGAGAGTGTAAATAACTAATACTGAAGTTCATCACTCTGCACTTTTAGTACAAATGACTGGATTACAGGATGAAGTGGGGAGTAGGCTGCAGATAATGTCTTCTTATATGAATTATTCTTCACACTTTCAGCAGGTGTAGACTTCCTGAGAATTATCAGCCATCAAATGCACTTCAAAGAAATCTGATGAGACAATAACAAGTTTCTATGCAGAGTTTCTAATGTAAAATGTCACAGTACCAATTTTAAATGTCAAACCAGATTTGTTTACCCAATGGTCTTTATTTTATTTATTTATTTTTTGATAAACTGCAACTTCACACGTTTGTATGTTTTTTGTTTTTCCCTTTCTGCTTACCAGCTATTGAATAACAACAATTAAACATTAACCCATTTCTTCTGTAGGGGTGCAATGATTATTCCTGCAGATCCCTAAGGTGAGAACCATCTGGATGCACCATCATCCAGGCTAGTTATGGTGATTTTGGTGCTATTGCTGGCATGCAGATAATGAGACGTAGTCTGTGAATGGCTCTAACCCCTTCCTTGGGTGGCAATATGGGCACCTGTGTCACTGTAGGGGCAGCTTATGCTCCTCTAACAATTGTCATTGTACTCCCATTTATGCAGTCATCAAATGCTGCAGTCACCAGCTTATGTGGACATAACCACATAGTGTCTGCCCTGGGGTCTGCCTGTATGACTCTGCCCTGCACTCCAACAGGGATCCCATCTGGGATCAATGGCTAAGCCGTCCAGAACCCAGCCTCTCCTCATCATCCTCCTTGTCACATGTTTAAATGCACAAGCTGTTAATCAAACTTAGGTCACCAGAATCCTAGGGTTTAACCTCCTATGCTACCAGTGCACCAATGAAATCATCACAAATGCTGACTGTACACAAGAAGAACAGATCATGGCAAAATCTGTTAGCCCTTCTGCTTTTACCCTGAATGTTAGGTAATGAATAAGCACTGCTATAAAGCACACGGTGGATAACACTTCGCAGCACCATGCAGCATATCCTCATAGTAACCATGCAATGGCAGGTGATGGCAATACATGTCTGACAGTCTATGGAGGTTTTTAAAAATTAACTGTATAGGCTACAACATGGTGATCATCTTGAAGTGAACAGACTTAGTGAGTTTTTATATGGTTTCTGCTTATACAGGAATCATATAATTCCTCTCTACATAATGGTGAGCCAGTAATATGCACATTTAACAGGATCAAATACTCACATAACCGAGGGAAAAAACTGTGCCACAAAAGAACAAAAGTTAATTTCTCTGCATGGTAAAAGATTGTAAACAGGGCACCAGGCAAGCTGAGGACATCACATGCTCTGCATTATAAAGTAGAGGATCACGAGGGATTTCTTACGTAATTACAAAGTGAATGTATAAGATTTTGCTTAGCTTTTTGTTTGTTTGTGAAGCTTTTTATTAAAACAAACAAACAAACAAACAAACACATATATCAGCATTAATGAATGCGTTCCTTGTGATCACTTCTGTTATGCCCGTGCACTGGCCAGTAATCAAGGAACCTCAATCCTCACCACTAACACCAGTGAAGGGCATCCACATTGGAAAGGATAATAAATATGCACACAGTAAAGTATAATTTTCCTTAAGGGTACAGAGAGGTCACAGTCAGTCTGGTGCTGGTTTTTCCCTTTCTTTCCAGATCCCCAATAAGAGTCTCCACTGGCACAGCTATAGAGTGGAGTCCTTAGCCAGGATTCCAAGACAAATCCTCCCAGCACTCCCTCTATCTAACCAGTGCTTTGTGTCCCTTCCTATGTAGCTGGCACGCACACACACTTTGAGATAGGATTCATATGCAACCACACAGACACTCCTGGGAAAGGCTGGCACAGGTTCACTAGCTATGCCCCTTTTGTCCAGGCTAAGTAGTAATCCACTGCCACCAGAACCCCTATTTATCAGCTACCAATAAGGCCCTTCCCAAAGGGTGTCTAATTTTACTGTGCAATATTATTATCCAATTAGTAAGTGTGACCAGAATGTTTAAGGCTTAATGGATTGACTTTGTACAGTATCACTATATACATGCAATCTACTTTAGAGCTTAAATGATCTCTACACAAAACAGTCACAATTGAAAGTTTTAAAAATATTTAATAATAAATAATAAAAACACAAGACAAATCTCAATTCAACACAGTGCTAGTCAAGAGTTGCTTGTCAAGAATTCAGAGATAACAGGAAAATGGTTAAAATAATACTGTAGAATAGTCTGACATAAATATAGAAAACAAGTAGACTAAACTTACTATTTTCTATCTATTTCTAAGAGAAACACTAAAGTCTAAGATCCTACTTACATACAGAGCAAGCAAGTGCTGGTGAGTGGCTGTTCTTCAGACAAAATCCAAAAATGCTCTGATTCTCCCTCTCTGAGAAACTCTTAAATTGATAATACATCACTGGCGACTCATTTTAGATTACATGATTCGTCTCTGGTTCCCAAGCTATCAGAAACTCAGCAGTTTAATATTTATTTGATCTTGCACCTGGCCAGGAAACTACAGCAATAAAAGACATTATACATGTAAAATCCAGCAATTACTTCTGATCACAAAAGAATAGAAGGAATTCCTTAGTCCAGACATTCTGACTCTGAGCTTTGAGATCAAACAGTCATAAAATGATTTACTTTATCAGCTTTCTTCCAGCAGAGTGCACTGTGGTTACATTTTTGAAGTTCAGAACATATAACACAGTTTTTCTTTTTATAGTTGTAAAACCAGTCTGTGGATTATATTAATATTTATAAATCACATAAAATTATTTGCAAGATTCTATCCGGCTGGGCTGGCAGCTTTTCAGTTTTTCACAACTTCTAAAAGCTGGCAATCCTTTTTTCTTAATTTGGCCATGAGTGTAAATTCTGGTATTTCTTAGAAATGTAGTATGCATTTTTAACTTCAGGATGTTTATGTGCGATTGTGTTTCATGATTAGAACATGTTTAATGCAGAGCTGTAAGTGATGTTCTGCAGAGCTCAATTCTTTAACTAGTGACACAATTATCCAACTGCACTTAAAATGGGTTCATTAATTCTGTTTTTTTTAATTTAGGAGCACTGTGCAAGTTCATTGCTTCCTAAATTGCATAAAAACACACATACACACATAATGAATGCAGTATCTAAGGCACCACAGACAGATTATTTTGTAGTTTTAGTACAGAATGTAATTATTATTCATTCAGACATGTCCAGTTTTGCTTAAGTCATTAAGCCATTCAAAACAGAGACTATAGAACATTCTCACCTTTTGAAATACAAGCTACAAGTTTAATTCCTATCTCTTCTGTCTTATTAAGATTTTTTGCTCTGTCAAATACAACTAAGAAGAGCAGTAAACAATTTGTATTAGCTGACTGGGCTTGAAACAACACTTGGTGTATAACAGCATGCCTAGTTTGTTTAAAATGCACTCAAACCAGTATAACTAAGAAATCTCCTAAGAATGCAATAGATCTGTGTATGTATGTGTGTGTGTGTGTGTGTGTGTGTGTGTGTGTGTGTGTGTGTGTGTGTGTGTGTGTGTGTGTGTGTGTGTGTGCACGCTCCATCAGACATAACCACATACATTTGTGCATATGTCAGACTATTTTTATTCTAATTATCTACATTAAAGTGTAAAACACCCAATTAAACTTGTTTAGGTATGCTGTACTCAGTGCAGAGTTCCCAGTCGGAAGACATCTAGGACTTTTATCATTGAATCTTACCATACCATATTGTATGAGACAGAGTGATGAAGTAAGTTGTCATGTTGTATGTGACAAAAGGGGATACTGCCAGCACAGCCATCTGGAGTGTTGTATAATTATTGGTGAATATCATTGGTGAATATCAAAATGATTTATACAAGATGCTTGTATTACAAATGTATTGGAACTGTATGTCCTGTGTATATCAAACTGCTTGTGCAGACATTTGTGCTGAAAAGGTATTGGTAGTGTGCTGTGTTTAAAATGTAACCACAGTATGCTCTACTTGAAGAGAAGAGAAATCTGCATGCACTATTGTACTGTTTAAATGTTTATGCTTAACAGATAAAATGGGAGGGTTAACCTCAGTCATGCAAACTTTAGAAAAATATCTGAAATTAAATTACTTTATAGGTTACACAATAAAAAGGCTATCTCTCAAGTTTCCTATGCAACTAGAACCACAAAGTCTGTACTAGGAAGCTTTCTGTTGTCGTTGGAGTGAACTAATCACTACTTTTGAAGCATGAAGGAATGCAATTATTTTATGACTTCCAGCATCTGCCAAAGATCTGAGCAAAAGCCCTTGTCTGTATATTTTACAGGTACATGCTAGCTTCTAGCAATGGAGGTTTTGTCCTAGGAACTAGAAGTCAGATGACCAGAAATGATGGTATTCTGCAATCTATACCAGCAGTAATATTTTAGATGTTAATTTGAGAAGTTTTTTAGTGAGACAGAGCATTCTACATTCTGTCTTGGACCTGATGACAAGAAGACCCATTCACCACATATCTGTCTTGCTCTAATGAAGTAAGTTTCTAGGGAACAGTATAACCCCCTTTGATACGGTCAGGAATATAGTAAAACTTAGTTTAGATGTTTTTCTTTATTTGTGTGAGCCTGTACCACAATGTTATTTTAAATATTTCCTGTGGTTTTGAACTCTGATGTCACTGTGAATATATATTTAGTATTGTCTTGTTCTTTTACTATTTATTATTAAATATATTGAAACCTTTCATTGTGGCTGATCTGTGTAGAGATATTTAAGTTTTGAGAGTACTTGCATATTTATTTGGTGACCCTGTGTGGGCCACTCCTAATAGCCTTGCTCTTGTCAAACTACTTTAAATTATTACTTTAATAAACTACTGTCTGTGTTAATATTAATATTACACAGTAAGATTGGGCAAACATTATTAAGGGCCCTAAAGTAGATGATAAGGAGTGACTGGTGCCAGTGAAAACTGCCTTATAGACTGGGCAGAAGAGGGCATAGCTAGTAAACCTGTAGCAGCCATTCCCAGGTGTGTGTGTGTGTTTGTGTGTGTGTGTGTGTGTGTGTGTGTGTGTGTGTGTGTGTGTGTGTGTGTGTGTGTGTGTGTGTGTGTGTAAATCAAATATGAAGGAATGTGTGTGCCAGCTACTTGGGCAGGGACACGAAGCACTGGTTGGACAGAGAGGGTGCTGGAGGTCTTGTCATGGTCACTCATCTGAGATCTCAACTCTATAGCTGTGTCATTGGGGAGTCTTATTGGGGATGTGGAGGAAGAGGTAGAAACCAGCCCTGGACTGACTGTGGTCTCTATGTGCTCTTAAGGGAATTTGCCCTTGATTCAGAGGGCTGCATCTGGAAATACTGTATGTGTACTTGTTATCCTCTCAATGAATGTCCTCCACTGTTGCCAGTGGTAAGAACTGAGTCTCCTTGATTACTGGTCCAGTGGAGGGTCATCACGTTGTACACCAGTGGTTGCCCAGTAATATCCATTCGTAGTTTTACTGATGTCAATACAGATCATCATTTTAGTCAAACAAGCAACCTCTATACTGCGTAATGTGGTCTTGCAAAAGAAATCATGTTAACACTTTGGCCAATTCACATACATGCACTAGGCTCAGAAATGCAGTGCGTTATGGGATACATACAATCTTGAAATTGCAATGCAATGCCAAAGTCTTAAAGTGGTAATGGCTATGGTACATATTCACAATATATACAAACACTCTAGCATCTTTATTACACTTATATCACAGAAGTTCTAATTGATGTTTCCTGCACCTAAGTAGAATAGAGAAGCTGATACTAACTACCTTAAATGCCTGCTGACTAGGGATTTTAATTGTATTCATCCACCTTTTTATCTGGTACCAAACAATTACAAGTCAAATGCAGGCTTTTAGTAAAGCCACTTTAGATTAATGTCATTTAAAAGCAAACTGGTTGTTAGCTGTACACTCAGTGCATCTATAAATCAGAATCACATATATTGGCCAAGTATGCATGCATGCAAGGAATTTGACTCTGGTTTTGATGACTCTCCAAGTGTAAGTTCCATAATCAACATACATATAGTTGTTAATCAGACACCAGAGATAAAGAACAAAACAAAAAATATATACATATGCATACAAAGTGCAGAGTGCAACTCAGTGGAAGATATGCTGAAATAAATGCTGAGAAACAATATTAACAATATGAAAACAATATTGTAAGTTGCTGAAGGGAATGAGAGAGGGACCTACCACAATGGGTTCTACAATGTGCATGTTTCTTGATGTCTATATTCCACTACCATCTTGTGGTGAATGTTGTGAGAGACACAAAAAATGGAAATACAAAGTCAAGTCTATGTTTAAATTCTGTGTGGTCTGGCAAATAATGTAAAGTCAGCACTGGCTATCATGACTGTATAGATACAGTTTAACCATCTGCCCCCCCCCCCTCAACCAGCATTGCTGTCCTAATCCAATGTATGTAGAACATTTATCAGACTGTTTGCAGGTTTGCACAGTGCACACTTTCCTGTTTATGTTCTGGGGACTGAAGTAAAGCTCTATATTACAATGTTGAACTAACATCATTTTGAATGTTGTAATATCGGAACCAAAAGTCTGAAACCCAATAATAAGGAAAACACAGACTAGCAATTTTTTTCCCAGGGAAAAAGATCGCTGTTCCATGACAAAAAAAAAAATAACCCTTAAACTTAAACTAAAGTGGGGGACTGTGCCCCCCACACCTCCCCCACTTAAATATACCAACTCCAAGATTGCACCACAGTGGAGGAAATAGCAAAGCCCTGAAAACGGCCCACTGATTTTTTCCCTGGGAAAAAAATCGATGTGCCCTGGCTTCACTATTTTTGGATTTCGGACTTTTGGGTTCAATATTACAACGTTCAAACTTATACAAGTTCGACATTGTAATATAGACCCCTGAGGTAATGCACATTATCTTGATGCAACATGAAGCAATTCCTCATAGAACTGGCTGCACATCATGTAAGTTACATAGTCAGGTGCTGTCGTTTTTTTGAGCAGCACTTATTTAGCTTTTCTTCTACTGAATCATATTGCGTTTTGTCTTGTTTCCTGTCCTGGCTATCCTTGTAACCACTGTCTTTTTTAAGCATTTGCACAGTTTATGTCAGAGAATGCACCAATGTTATTACCAGAGTTTCAGACTTATGACCTTTGTTTTACTATCACAGCAATAGTTGTTATAACATTTGGTTATTTACCAAATTATTTTCTGTATGATTTACTTACCTTTGTCACATATTATTTCACCTGTTTTCATATCAATTAGTTTCACATTTCTGTATTGCAAGTTTACTCTATTTTTCATGTGGGTCAAGGCTGAAAAGCAACCTTGAAGTCTATTGATTAATAAACAAATAATCAGAAAAATGAAGACTGTTTGGGTAATTGGGTAGAAACACAACACTGGTATATCACTGCAGTACTTGTTTCTGTTCTGTCATAGTAACAGCACCTCTACAAATCACATCAGCTATACTTACACACATGAAATTTTCTAACACATTCACATCATTCTGTACACATTTAAAACTGTACACATGATGCTGTAAGACAGCCACAGCATGACGTGGAAGCCACATTACCCATCGGTGTTACTGTATTTTGTGTTGGATTGACACATCTAGTTACATCTTTATTCTGTGCAAGCCATAGATGTTGCCATGCCAAGTACACCAGCCTGCATTCTGTGCTACATTAATGTACATCCCACAGGTGAGATGGAAACACTGGAACACTCAGGTGATGTGATGCTTTTTATTCATCCAACATGCATTAAAAACACAGTTTTTCTGTCTTCCCAGAAAACATACTGACACATCTCACATTTAATCTGAATGAATGCTATATAAGCACTGTGTTGTCATGGAATTTAAGATTTTAGGCTAGGAAAGTCATTCACCACAGACTATTTCTTTGCATATATATTATCTGTAATATAGTCAGCTTGCTTTGTTGGTTGTTCTGTACCAATAATATGTTTTAATTTTGTAAATATATAGAGATGATAGAAAATTATAATGAAATCATATCAATGACTAGAAATTACACTTAAAATCATAAGTAAGATTCCTGCATTTCATTTCATGAAAATGGAAATTAATTTTTTGAGAACCAATAATAGGATTTATAGTTACTCAAGCTTTATGATTAACATGAACAAGAGCTAACATGGAGTTTTTCAGGCTGTCAGTTGCCAATAGGTTGGCTTATGATAGATCCCTTTTGAATGTATTTCATGTACGTTATGTACAGCTCCTTCTGTTGCAGGATGTTTTCCATGCTATTTGCAGACCTTTGAGTATTTAAAATTTGCTAGTGGCATGATGATCTATCCTCATAATGTAGCCTGATCTTCCATGTGATTCTTAACTTCCTGTTTTGCAATTGGGCCTCCCTTCCACTGTATAAGAAAGGTCCATCTTCACCAATATCAGTGCTTTCCCATTCTGTTTCTGTTCTTTTCAGCACAGAGATGGACTTTATCCTATATACTGGCTAGATGCTGCTGTCCATGGTATGAGGCAAGTCATTCTATAATGGAGTACTGAGAAACTCAACAACTATGTCTCAGCTGCATATGATGACCCTGCTGCAGTGGGGTCTGCTCATGATCTGGAAGGTCATGATTATCTATTACATAGTTATTTTTTAAGCTAAACTGTGCCACAGAATGTCAGACTCTACACAAGCATCCTTCCATTATTAGAAGGAAGGCTACTTTTGTATGTCATCTTGTGAGTGTCTATCTTTGTGAACCATGTGTTGGCAACCATCAAACTATTTTCTAGATGGAAGTCTAGAATGGTCTCTCCTTCCTTATTCCTGTTGCCTCACCCATGTGGACCTAGATAGAAAATGAGCAGTTCAGATTCAGAGCATGATGCAGCATAAGTTACCTAATATATACAGTGAGACAGATACTGGAGAATAAGATGGAGATGAGGAAAGAATCCAAACTGGAATTCCTATACTTGGAGACAACAAATGACAAGGTCCCAAGAAAGTTAATTATACTGGTCCTCATATGGTACAAAGTACCATAACCATTTGTAGAATTAGTGCAGTTTATGTACATGGACTCAATTGCATAATGGAAATGATGGTTGGATTCAAAATGGGGTTCTTAGTGGGAGTGGGTGTACAGCAGAGCTCATATTTGAGCTCACTGGTATTCATACTGGAGATGGACTGTGTGACATCCAGTTACTATCCCACTGAACTGCCACAAATAATGCAACGTCCCCTACTATCCTGGGTCAGTAACTAAGGAGCGTCACTCCTCACTACTGACTCCAATGTGAGACTGTTACTTAAAAAAGAGTAATATTTCACAATTTTCCCCTAAAAGCACAACAGGAATATACTCTGTAACCTGGGACTGGACTGTATACTTCTATCCACCCTTAATGTAACTCCTTATTACATACTTTGCAATGTGTCCCAGTTGAAGACATCTGATACACTCACACTTAAATACATTAAATCTTACACATTAAAACACATCTGGAAAAGCCTGACACACATTTTCAGCTGTGCCCTTTCCACAAAATCATAAGATAATGCACTGCCACCTATCAGAGAGTCTTCATGCCCTTTTAAAGGGGTGTCCATTTATGAAAATTAAATATTGAAACAAACAGTAGCAAATTCAGCCAGGCTTTCTGAGTGGCCTTGGGAAATTATCAAGGCACGTATAAAGCCTGTTCAAATCACTAAAAAAAACACTGATTGACCAGTCACAATGTAAGTTAATAAAATATTTAGTAATTTACAAAAGGATTAAATATATAAAACAGTAATTTCCAATAAACAAACAGAACTCAGTTGCCAGGAAAATGAAATCAATACTGTAGGATAGAAATTCAACATTCAGAAAAACTCTAACTGATCTAACTGATACGTTATAATTTTCCTATCTGACTAAAAACACCAACCCTGATCTAAACTAAATTATTGCAACAGAGCTAAGGCAGGCTTACAGTTCTTGGTGAATTCTTTTGGGTATCCACTGCACAGTACATCTGTGAATAACTCACAACTGGCTGTTAACTGACAAGTGACTTCAGCAGGCTCTTTTAGAAACTGGCCTAACAACTGTTCCAGTTCAAATTTTCATTTCATATTTTGAAAATCATCTAGCAGCTGTTTACTAAAGTTCCTTGCTATCTTTCACTTTCTGACAGTAACACATAGCAACTGTCAACATTCCATTGACATCATCTGCAGATCAGCTGAATCTGAGACAGTTTGCCTTTAGAATTTTTCATCACAAACATGCACAGTTAGAAATGTTACGAACACTGTTCAAGTCTTTAGAACATTCTGTACAAACAGATTATGTCAACATGTAAGAACTTATCTACAATACCATAGGTAGTCATGCTGGCATACAATACACAGGTTAATCTGAAATTATGTACAAAAACTCAGCCAGACATGCTAGCACAAATAACAATGTCTAATTTCTTCACATTTGTCCCCCCTATGACTCAAGCATGGTTTTCAAGTGACCCTTGAAAAAGGATGCTTGAGAAAAATGGGTCTGTCTGGGAATATCAACCTACTCCTCTCCTGGACAATCCATTTGCATTGGCATCATTAACAACACTGTAGTGTTATTCTCCTTTTGAGGAAACTTGGCTGAGTACAGCCCCATCCCCACAATTTGATGCATCTACTTGTACAGCAAATACTTTACTATAATCTGGACTGGCTAACACAGGGGATTCCTCCCAAAATCTCCTTAAGTATATGGAATGCCTGCTCACAATCTTTGGTCCACACTTCCTTATCCAGTTTATTTTTCCTAGTTAGGTCAGTAAGGGGTGCACCTACTGTACTACATTTGCTATAAGTGGGTACATTTTTTATAGTACCCCACTGTCCCTAGAAATGTTCTCACTTTCTTTTTAGTAACAGGAACTGGTCATGCTTAAATAGCTTCCACTTTGACAGGTTCTGGCCTAATATTACCACTTCCAATCTGTGTCCTAAGTAAGTGGGCTTTGCTATACCCACCTGACTCTTACTAAGTTTAATGGTTAGCTTTGCCCTTTTAAACTGGTCTGCAAATGCCTGTAGCATAGTCTTTAATGTAGAGTTTAACCTCTCCACAACACAATTAGTCTGGGGATGGTAGGGGGTGTTCTCTAAACGTTTCAACCCACAACACTTCCACAAACAAGTCTGACATAAAGTTGGCACATCAATCAGTCAGTATCTCCCTCGGAAAATTTACTCTGCTGAAAATTTCTATCAAAGCATTTGCTACCCTCTCTACATCAATATCACCTGCAAAAGGAATATTAGTAACTACAGATAAAAGTGGTAGATGGTAGGCTCTAGGCTTTACCAACTACCATACTACCTCACCTTCCAGCCGTCCCTTAGCAGTCCACTTTCTATACAACAAGCTTTCCTTCTCTGCCTTAATATCACATGCACAAAGCATATCAGTGACTTTAGCTAGAAATGGCAGACAGTAGGCTCTAGGCTCTACCATCTTCCAGCCCTCTCTTAGGAGTCCACTTTCTCTACAACAAACCTTCCTTCTCTACCCCAATGTCACTTGCACAAAGAATATTACAGACTATAACTAGAAGTGACAGATGATAAGCTATAGGCTTTACTAACTGCTGTACTACTTTGCTTTGTAGCCCACCTCCAAGAGTCCACCCTTTATACAACAAACTTTTGTTCCTGTATACAGACTCCCCTTTTCCTTGAGCCTCAGATGCTTCCTTAGCCATCTCACTCAAGCTTTGTAATGTAAGGTCCAAAATTTGAGCTTGTCTCAACTCTACATTTGCTAGCCTCCCAAGCTCCTCTTCCACAGGAAGCATAGTAACTTTTAATGGCTGTACCTCACTGTCAGTCTGAGTAGTAGCACTCACCTTCATCCTTGCAGTCACTGTGTCCAAGAGAACATCAGTACCCCTCAGCAGCTATGGGTCTCTTTCAGACGTACTGCTACAGGATAGCTCCTTCTCTGAAACAGCCACCACACCAGTCCCAGCTTCAGATATGAGATCTGTCTGGGTCTCCCCAAGGCAATTGGACCTATATGCCTGTCTCCAAGCTTGACAATGTGTCACTGCATGCACACAGGGCACTGCATTATCACAGTCATTTTGTATCAGGACATCCACTGGAATATCCTCAAACACAAGCTCCCCTTACACAGGAAGCCTAATAACTTCCAACAGTTGTGCCTGACTGTCAATCTGGGTACTATCACCCACTTCTATCCTTGCAGTCACTATGTCCAGGGGAACATCAGTACCTACCAGCAGCTGTGTCTCACTTTCAGATGTACTGCTACAGTATAACTCCTTCTCTGAAACAGCCACCACACCAGTCCCAGCTTCAGGCATAAGATCTGTCTGGGTCTCCCCCAGGCTACAAGACCTATGTCCTATCTCCAAGCTTGACTGCATGTCACTGTATCCCCACAAGGTACTGCATCATCAAAGTCATTCCCTATCAGGACATCTGCAGGAATATCCTGAAATGCACCTACCTGTTTGCTTCTTGTTCCATCCTCCCAGTCAAGATGAATTCTAGCCAAAGGTATTTGGAATGGGGGTCGCTCCCAAAACTCTGACTGGAATGGACTATCCAAGCAAGTATTGCTCTTCTCTAACCACTGCAGGCATCACAATGGTTATATCAGAAGCTGTGTCTCTTTTAGCAGTAACCTGTTTATCATCCACTAACATAGGATGTAAATTTTGGTGATAAACTGGCATCCCTATTGTTTTCAAACAACTTACCACAGGCAGTTTATCATCACCACTTGCATCACCTTCTGTTTCAACCCTGCCTCGATGAACATTTGGCTGCCTGCTGAATCTAGCTTTGTTTGTATGCTTGTTGTTTGTTTGCTTGTTATTTCCCTGAAACACTAATTCCACCTAAAACACGGCTTTTCGGTGCTTCTGTGGATCCCTAGTGATATATGCATTGCTTACTGTACTTATTTCCTTGTTTCACTTGAAAGAAAGTTACTGTTTGTCGTCTTTGCATTTAAGTTACCTGTAACACATTGCATTTAAGTTACCAGACACTTGCTCACTAAGTCAGCACTAAAAAATTAAAAGCACTACACCCTCACAAACTCCCCTTGAGTACCTTGTTCCCCATTGGCCCCATACTCGGATGCTCTAAATAAAAATCTGCCTAAGCAGCAGAGACCTCCAAAGCAGACACACAAGCAACCGCTACCCCAAAATAAAACATGTGCAACACATAGCTCACAAAGCCAGTGTGCCAAATAGTCACAGCCCTTAAGGCTAAACAACACACCTGATACACTTGTAATAGGTGACTCTATCGTCAGGCACACTGATGTCCCGCTCACCAGGCTGAACAAGGAGAAGGTCACGGTGAGCTGCCTGTCGGGCGCTAGGATCTGCCACATAAACACAAGCACTCAGGTCACTCCAAGGCAAGTACAAATATGATTCAGTCATTGTCCATGCTGGTGTGAATGACCTGAGATGTACCTCCCTGGACTACATGAAAAGAGACATAGAGGAGCTCTCTGAGCATGTAGCCCAGGCTGGTATGACCCTGACCTTGAGTAGCATCTTACCCTCACCAAGAATGATGCCACAATATGAAGACAAGATGATCAATTTCAACAACTGGCTTAAGTATTGGTGTCATTCAAAGGGGATCCAATGCCTGTCAGCCTGGGATGACATGCTCGACAAGCCATGATGCTTCGCTAGGCGGCTTGCACCTGTCACCCTGGGCTTTCAGATATTGGCAAAGGCTCTTGCTACCCCATAGTGCTTTTTTAGGCAAGGCTCAAAAGACAAACCCACCTCCATAGGTATCACAAGGGATAAGAAACTAAGAGTAATGCTACTCAATGCCAGAAGTCTAAACCTCAAGATGCATGCACTCGAAACTCTCCTTAGCATGGAGAACATCGATATCTGTGCAGTAACAGAAACCTGGATCAAGGCTCCCGAGAGCACCCCAGCACTACCAGGTTATACCTCATACCATACTTTTCAGCCCCAAAACTTGGACCGAACCACAAAAGGAGGGGGAGTATCAATATTCGTCAAAGATTCCCACACCTCCAGGTTGGTGGCACAGCACGAAGCATCAGAGACTATCCATGTGCAACTAACAGTGGGTAAAACTGCCTTCCAGTTTATAGCCTGCTACAGACCACCCTCCCAAACCCAGGAACCCCACTCGGCCTTCCTGAGAACACTGGAAAATATGAAGGTCTCTCCAAACACCATTATATTGGGTGACTTCAACTACCCAAACATAGACTGGGAGCATTTCTCTAGCTCCAACACCTTAGCCCAAAGGTTCCTAGAATTTATAAACTCAAATGATATGGAACAACTTGTTACCACTCCCACAAGAGGGGAAAACATACTGGATCTGATCATCACCAACATGGGGACTCTATGCTCTAGACCAGAAGTGTATCCCTCACTGGTAAGATCAGACCATAAACTAATCTCACTGGATATTCACATCCCGACCCCACCCCCTGCCCAGAAAACCACAGTGAAAAACTTCTCTAAAGCAAATTTCACACTCCTCAAAACCAAGGTGGAATCCTTCAAAGCCCCCAGGCCTGTGGAAAATATGGCCCAGACCGCAGAATCCTTTATAAACGCATTCTATAAACACCTTCAGGAATGCTTGGATCATGCAATCCCAAATAAAACCAAGACCCAATCCTCCAAAGGCAGACGTCCTGTCTGGTGGACCCCAGCCATAAACAAACCATACAATAGAAGGAGGAAGCTACTACATGATAGAGCAAAATCCCAAAAAGGGAAGGCATCTCTGATCAGTATTAGCAAAAAACTACGGGCACTCATAAAATCGTCTAAGGCCAGCTTTGAGAGAAAAATTGCACAGGACACTAAGGATAATCACAAGGCTTTCTTTAGTTATGTTAGGAACCTGGGTGGGAATTCCCAGATATGCTCAGAATTAGTCCAAAATGACAAAAAATACACCGAACCCACAGACATTGCCAACACCCTAGCTGACAGGTTCAGCGCAAACTTCTCCCCCCCTCCCCACTAAAAGGGCAAATATCTATCCCAGCAGAGTGCTGCCCCCCCCCTGACATCTCAGATGCTCAGGTAAGATCAGCCCTCTCCAAAGCAAAAAACACAGCATCAATGGTACCAGACTGTGTCCCAGGTTGCATCCTACATGAACTCCAAGAAGAGCTAAACCCAAACATAAAACT
Organism: Protopterus annectens; assembly: GCF_019279795.1. NCBI lineage: Eukaryota > Metazoa > Chordata > Ceratodontiformes > Protopteridae > Protopterus > Protopterus annectens. The sequence goes on from NC_056730.1 coordinate 1,057,483,742, forward strand.
ACTGTTCAATCTCAGCCTTACTACAGGATATGTACCCAAAGAGTGGCGTACAGCAACAGTGGTCCCTCTCCACAAAGGTGATGCCTCAACGGATCCTGGAAACTATCGCCCCATAAGCCTGACTAGCTTGGTCTGCAAAGCTATGGAAAGGATCATCATGGACCTCATAAATAAAGATATTGGGGACCTACAGACACTGGATCCTACCCAGTTCGGCTTTGTTAAGGGCAGATCCTGCCTCTTAAACCTGGTCGATTTCTTTGAAACAGTCACCAAGGCCATTAACGAGGGGAAGGTGGTCCACACAGCCTACCTGGACCTCGAAAAAGCCTTTGATACAATACCCCACTCGGGCATTATATATAAGCTCACCAGCTTAAATATAAACCCCTATGTCACTAGATGGGTTGCAAACTTGCTCAAGGACAGAACAAACATGGTTAGAATTGCTGGAGCCATGTCAGACTCCAAACCAGTTATAAGTGGCATCTGACAAGGCTCAGTCCTGGGACCTCTCTTGTTCAGTATATATGTCTTGGAGGTACAGGCCAACACGGAATGACTGTGGCTGACCAAGTTCGCAGATGACTGCAAACTGGGCGCCATAATTGACTCTCCAGCCGACACAAGCATCCTCCAAAAGGGCCTCATAGAAACAGACAACTGGTGCCAGAGCCATGGCCTCAAGCTAAATGCCAAAAAGTGTATAGTCATCCCCTTTGGCAAAAACAAAGTGCCCACAAATTACCACATAGGTGGTAATCCATTAAGTACAGAAGAAGTAATTACTGGGGACCCAAGTTGATAGCAATCTCTCATTTGACAACCACGTGGCCACAGTGGTTAGAAAAACATTTTATATAGCCCACCGAATCATGATGAGATTCACATCTTGATCAGTTGAGATCATTGTGCCTCTTTACTCATCCCTCATCAGGCCCATAATTGAGTACAATGCCCCTTTTGGGATGTACCTTACCAGGCACCTGCAGCAACTGGACAGACCCCAAAAGTACCTCACCAAGAGGATCAAAGGACTCAAACAGATGCCATATGCTGCCCGGTTAAAGAAACTCCAGCTCTACTCAGTGGCATACCGTCTGCTTAGAGGCGATCTGTGCCTGATGTATAAAGCCATGTCCAACCCGGAATCAATGGACATGCTGCACCTCAGAAAATCCAAATCCCATCAAGCTACGCGCTTGAGAGACTTGAACCTCAGCACTGAAATAAATAGGACATGCTGGAGGGACAGATTCATAACCCAGAGGCTCCCTTCACTCTGAAATAAAATCCCAGTCCAGGTTAGGCAGAGTCCCTCATCGACTCTCTTCAAGAGGAATCTTGATGAGTGGATGGGAGATCATTGGTTTACCCCGGGTATCACTTCTGTGTCACTGTTAGACAGAGGCACAGTATACTAACCTCGAAAAAGGGCATAGCAAAATTAATTTAAAATGTGTGTGAAAGCCAAACACACTCTGACTAGGCTTATAAATGCCCTAGGGCAGATAGCCTAGTATAACCCTATGAACCTATGAACCTATGTAGCCCCTCTGGTTACATTTGAAATATCCAATGCCTAACCATGTACTTGGACTAGTAGTTTTTCCTGTTACTGGTGTACTCTGTTGGAGTAGTTTAGATTGCCAACACATGGGTTCCCTTATGTCCATGTGCATGTATTGATTCTCTGCTTGCTAAGTAGAGATCCCTTTTTCTCCCCAAATCCTCTGCAGATTAACAATCTCTATCTGCTAACCAGATTCTCATGTCATCAGGCAAAGTACTAAGGGCTTGTTCCCTCACCATAAGGTCTGCCAGTCCCTCAAAATTAGTAACCTGACACCCACTCACCCATCTGTGAAAGTAAGTACTTAAATCAGTACTCTACCATGGAGTAAGGGAGTCAGGAGCCAACCCCAGAGCTCACAGTCAACATCATATTGTCTACATACCCTCTCAAATATATGAATAAAACTGTCAGAGTCATCCACACCCTATACTGAGAAAAAAGCTTACTGACCTTTACAGGTTCTGGGGTCCAGTTATTCCCATCCCCATTACCTCCATGACCCTCTTGAAGGGTAAGAAGCTCCACTTAATGCTGGTGCTGTCTCATTTTTCCAACTTGTAAACATATCAGTCTCTCTTCAGTATCCAGAAGTTTGGTCTCCAGTTCATACTGATGCTGCTTCTCCTCAGCCTCCAATTCATACTGACACTGCTTCTCCTCAGCCTCCAGACTTTGTGTTTTCTTCTCGGCCTCCAGTTCATATCAATGCGGCTTCTCCTTTTCCTCTGCCTCCAGTTATTGAGCTTCCAGTTCATATTGATGCTGCTTTTCCTCAGCCTGCAGACATCTGGCCTGTAGGTGTTGTTTCTCTAAATCCATATGGATTCTCAGGTCTTCTGAAGTAAAGCTGGATTGTTCTGTCTTGACAGGCTGCACATCCCCAATAGCAAACTGGATATCCTGCAAACAGCTGGTGTGAGCTGACGCTGCAACTAAGGATGAAAGCATTGCTTCCTTAGTCAGGTTGGCATGCACCAGTCCTCTGGCTTCACACTCCTTGGCCAACTGGATCTTTGTCAGCTTAATATAGTCTTCTGTTGACATCTTTGTCTGCTGTCACTGACTAATTAACTAAAGATAAATAAAACTGTGGTGGACTGAGATTCTGTATGTTTACTTTGTCGAGAGTGCACACCTTAATGACAACTACCCACAGGCTACTGAAGTCCAATAAAAAAATCCCACATCACTGGCACCAATTAATGTGATGTCCAGTTAATATCCCACTGAACTGCCACCAGATAATGTAACATCATCTACTATCCTGGGTCAGTAACTGAGGAGCTACAATCCTCACTACTGATGCCAATGTGATCATGAATTCCACTTAAGCAGGAGTAATATTTCACAATTTTCCTATAAAAGCACGACAGGAACATGCACTATAACCTGGGACTGGACTGTATACTTCTGTCCACCCTTAATGTAACTCTTCATTACAAACTTCAGAGCAATGTATTTCAGTTTAAGAACTCTGATACACTCACACTTAAATAAATTAAATCTTACACATCCAAACACCTCTGGGAAAGCCTGACACAGATTTTCAGCTGTGTCCCTAAACAAAATAAAAAGGTAATGCACTGCCACCAATCAGAGATTCTTCATTCCCTTTTAAAGGGGTGTCCAATTATGAAAATTAAATATTAAAACAAATAGTAGCAAATGACCTAAACAGCCAGGATTTCTGAGTGGCCTGGGAAGTTATCAAGGCAAGTATAAACACGTTCAAATCACTAAAGAAAGACACTGATTGAGCATCTGCAAAGTAAGTTAATAAAAATATTTAGTAATGAGCAAAATGATTACAGATATAAAACAGTAATTTCCAATAAACAAACAGAATGCAGTCCCCAGGAAATTGAAATCATTATTGTAGAATAAAAAATCCAATATACATAAAAACTTTAACTGATCTAACTGATTAGTTATAATTTTCCTATATAACTAAAGAACACTGTCCCTGATCTAAACTAAATAATTACAAAAGATCTAAGGCAGGCTTACAATTCTTGGTGAGTCCTTTTGGGTAACCACTGCACAGTGCATCTGTGAACAACTCACAACTGGCTGTTAGCTGGCAACTGACTTCATCAGGCTCTTTTATAAACTAGCCTAACTGTCACAACTGTTCCAATTCTAATTTTCATTTCATATTTTGAAAATCAACCAGCAGTCTTTACTGAATTTCCTTCCTGTCTTTTAGCTTCTGACAGTAACACATAGCAACTGTCATCTGCAGATCAGCTGAATATGAGACAGTTTCCCTTTACAATCTTTCATCACAAACATGGGCAGTTAGAAATGTAAAGAAAACTGTTCAAGGCTTTCAAACATTCTGTACAAACAGATTATAAGGCAACGTAAAAACATATCAACAATATCATAGCTAGTCATGCTGGCATATAATACACAGGTTAATCTGAAATTATGTACAAAATTTCAGCCAGACATGCTAACACAAATAACAGTGTCTAATTTCTTCACAGAGTGCTTTTGCAAAGAGGTGGTAGAGGACATATTCCTAAAGATGAAGTATGTAGACCATGTGGCTCTGCAAGCAGACACTGTACGGGAACCTCAGCAAATAAGGACCTGGATTGCAAAACTGAAAGCACATGACATTAAACTATGTACAGACAAGACAGTTGTCTTGTCAGCAAGTGGAATAAATCAGAAACTGGAAATTGAGTTAGAAATTAAACTAGTGTAATGGATTAACAGCTTTGGGTACTGGGGTTGGGTTGTTGAGGATAATTGACCTCTAAATGGGGAGGTTCAAGTCCTACAATCAGAAGTGTTGCAACTAACTGGCACAGCATTTCAGGGGTAGTGTGTGATAAATGAATGCCAATTAAGTTTTACTGTAAGGTATACAAAACAGTGGTGCAACCAATGCTTCTGCATGGCATTGAAATCTGTGCAGTGATGCATGCAGTTCAGGAAGTCTCAGGTAAAGGAGATAAATTGTCTGAGATGAGTGGTACAGCACACACTGTTCGACAGATGAAGAAATGATGACAGCTATAGTAGCTTTATTTGCACATAATGTCATTGAGAATAGATACTGGTAGTTTGATCACATGTTCAGGAAAGCAGAAGATGATTTGGTGAAGAAGATTAGGGAGGGACAGGAAGAAGGCAAGAGAAAACAAAGATATCCAGCCAAGAAATGGATGTATCTCAAGAAGGAAAACCTTCAACACTCAAGCATGGCTGGAATTGAGAGAGGTGGCAACAGTCGATGCAACACCCAAACTCCACGTTGAAAAATGGAAAAAATGGGTTTGATGATGATGATAATGAGGAGGAATATACTACATTTTACACTATAAACAGTCCAAAACACTTGCACACGATGCATTAGCATTGTATGATCTGAATTACTTTCCTTAATAATATATCATTAAAAGCCTACCTGTGTAGTGCCGAATGTATTATGCACAGTAAAGTTAGTCCCAGTCACTATTAAGTCACTGATAATGTATATACTAGTGCAAAAGTTCTGATCTATCTTGCACCTAGTCATATATCAGATAGTATGTGGCAGTGATAGAGCACACAGGTCTATCATTCTCTTTGGTATCTGCCTGATTCATAATGCTGCCCTTCTGTAGTGGTAGATATTGTATAGCCTTGACTATAGAGGAAATGAGACTGTCTATTCAGCAGTGTTGCAAGTATGAGTGTAATTGGCTGGGCTGACATGTATGTCACATGTATATATGAATTGGGGTCTAATGGACTAAACTGACATGCAAGTTACATGTATCCATGCATGTCCATAACACTATAAAGTCAACATTTTTGACCACTACATTGTGTAGATCAGAGTGTACAGAGTGTGTGCTTGTATCTTTAAGAAGCATATGGCGGTGTACATGCATGTATATAACCACACACATACACGACCTTAGTGCCATTTTGTAGAACCAGTTAAGGAGTAAGTATGGATGATCATAGTCATTAATTGTATATAAGTTACTTAGGTTAGAGTTAATAATCAACAGTAGTAATGTGTTTGTATGTAATGAAACTGCTTAAACAGAACCCATGAAGATTATTTTACATGTACCAACACAAAAACAACATGGTGTCAGAAGTGGGATGGAAAAAGAGAAGAATATTCTGAGACATGAGATGTAAATATGACAGAGAAGGTAAAATCGAGAGAAAAGTGCACAAACATAGCCAAAAAGAAGCAAAGCTAATGAGAAATAAAACAAACTGTTTACTTGATGTGAAGACAATAAAGGGACATTACAAGGGCACAGACCACATTATCAGACAAGCAGAAAGCAAGAAAAGTTTTTTAACTAAAGAACCCAGATACTGCCCATGCTCTGGAATAGACTTTCCATACATGTCAAGCAGAGCACCTCACTAGCCCTCTTCAAGAGAAATCTTGATGAGTGGATAGGAAATAGAAAGTTCACCCCAGGGATCACATCAGTGTCTCTATTTGATAGAGGGACTGGGAACTAATGATGGGGGGGCCACAATGCCAGGGCACTTCTAAGGGCTAGGCTTGTAAAGGCCCCAGGGTCATTAGCCTAGTGCACACCTATGAACCTATGAACCTATGAAAATGTTTAAGATAAAAGTATTTGATGAAACAATTAACTATAAAGCAATATGAACATGTGTAAAGCAGAAAGCGTGTGTGTTTAAAGCAAAACAAATGTGTCTGATGCAAAGTTGGTCATGTTTAGAGCAAAACAAGCATAAGGAAAGTGTATTGGGCATAAAAAGGGCATAAACAGGCAAATGATTGCAATAAAGCTAATAAAGGACACGGTAAGCGAAATAAAGTAAAGTGACTGCATGTGTTTTGGCAAAGTGCTGTATTTGGGCATAACTACAACTATCAATGGCATAACTAAAGTTATTCAAAGTTTCTCAGAGTATGTAAAATTGCTTACAGTGTGTGCTTACTACAGTGCATGTATTTCAAAGAGTTTGTTGTGTGCAAAATGCAACTGCTTTGTGTAATTCAGTCAAAATACAACTATTTAAAAAAGTTTATTGTGCGGTGTGTGTTACTCGCAAATAACTGCCAATACAGAGTGTTTCTTGTACTGTAAAAAGTTGCCCAGTAAGGTACCACCATTATAGGGACATTCAGTGTGCTGTATGCAATTATTCAAATTGTGCAGTTACTTGGCATGTTTCTTACATGGATGAGAGTTGTTTTCTGACAAAAGACGGCATTACAAGAGTATAATAGTGCTTGTGAATTACTTAGTCGCATTGTAAAGTTCTTGAATGTTTCTTGTCGATTGCAAGCATACTTGTGTGTTTTTCTGTCACCTCATGCATCTGACAAATCTCTATGGCTTTCCTCAACATTAAATCACTGTCACGAAGTAAGATCTTTCTCACAGTAGCACTGGTACTTGATGTGAAGACAATAAAGGGACATTACAAGGGCACAGACCACATTATCAGGCAAGCAGAAAGCAAGAAAAGTTTTTTAACTAAAGAACCCAGAGACTGCCCATGCTCTGGAATAGACTTCCCATACATGTCAAGCAGAGCACCTCACTAGCCCTCTTATGTAAGTGAAGGTGAATGACTGTAGCATGCCTGCCTTCATCAATAAAATTCCAAGAAGTACAGCAGATGATGATAAATGACTTTAGTGTTTTTGTCTTTACCGATAAAATTCCGAAAGTATCAAAAAGCCAGAGTAGTTATTTCGCAAAGTTCAGGAAAAGTATTGAAAAGCCCGAGAAGTTTATTTCACAAAGTCCAGATATTCAAAAGTACTATGAGATTGTTTATTCATATAATTCAGAAAAGTTCAAAGAAAAGTACACGTTCAGAGTAAGAAGGCATTGAACAGTTATTGGCATTAATTCTGGCATATGTTTATGTGTGTATATTTATACCTATTTGCAAATCCCTTCACTGGTATGTGTTAATATCAAAGATGGATATTGAAAACCTCTACCACTTGTGTTTGATCAGAATATTGCAGAGAACTGGAGAATATTTGAGCAAGAGTACAATATTTTCATACAAGAAGCTTATGCAGATAGAGATGCATGCACAAGGGCATGCATTTTGCTAAACATATCTAGGTCAGATGCCATTGAAAGGGAACATTCATTTGTGTATACACCAACAGTATATGAAGGAGAAGATGCAGACTGCCATATTTTTGTACAAGCTGAATCAAGAGAAGGCCTCGAGTGTTTGAAGTGCAAGTTCAGAGAAATATGTAACCCCCAGACAAATACTACATTAGAGAGGCATTTGTTTTACACAAGAGATCAGAAGCCAGGGGAAACATTTGCAGCTCACATAACTGACTTGAGAAACAGAGCTGAAAAGTGTCGATTTGGTGATCTAATAGATGTGTTGATAAAGGATAGGCTTATATGTGCTATTACCAGTGCTACTGTGAGAAAGATCTTACTTCGTGACAGTGATTTAATGTTGAGTAAAGCCATAGAGATTTGTCAGATGCATGAGGTGACAGAAAAACACACAAGTATGCTTGCAAGTGACAAGTGCATGGTTTCAGTTGGTTCCAGAGTGCATGCAGATAGTATGCAAGACGTGGCAAGCAAGAACAGGCCTAAGCACATGGCAGCTATAGGATTTCCAAAAAAGGTGCACAGCTTTCCAGAAAGTTCTACGAAAGGTGTAAGCTCCAATGCCAACTCAGTGCAAAACAGACAAATTTCAGTAAAACCCAAATCTAGCTTTTTTGTCAACTGCCGCAATTGTGATGCAAATCATAAGTCTAAAAGAGAAAAGTGCTTAGCATATGGTCAGCAATGTCATAAGTGTAAAAAATGGAATCATTTCCTGAAGTTTTGCATATCAAGCAAGCCTCACACAGTTTTAAAAAAACATCACGCAAAAAAAGCAAGTTGATCAAGTGAGTCGAAACAGTCAGCTTTCTATGTGGATGGTGTATAAGTGCTTGGTGAAAGAGTTGATGCAGTGAACTTGTTAACAAAGAGTGAACAATTTTGTACTGTCCGGATTAATGGAAATTCCACAGACCTCAAGATAGACACTGGCTAAAAGTGTAATGTTCTATCAGCAGACACATTTGCAAGAGTGAGAACTAAAGAATAACTTAATGTAACCAGTAGTGCAAGACTTGTTGTTTATGGAGGTGAAGAAATTCAAACCAAAGGTTCAGTGATACTTTCATGTTATTTGGCTGAGAGCTGTTACAACTAGTTATTCTATGTAGTCCAACGACCAATGAGGTTTGTTGATAGCAATAAGGTTTTGATGTTCAGATCTGAGAGTTCTGTTTGGGATGTAAGGGGGAAGGATATTTGCTAGAGCTGGACAATTTGTAAGGTGAAATAAAAGTCTGTGTACAGTGGTGAGTTGGAGGTAGTTTAGGTAGCGTGGGAGTTCTAGCCAATTCAGAGATTGTAGGGTAAGGCAATGATGGGTGGAATTTCTGGAACATTTGCAAAGAGAATTGCTTCAGCTAAGTCCAATTCCTGAACTACCCTGGTCTACTGTAGCAAATGATATCTTTGAGTGGAACAATCAACACTACTTAGTTTTGGTAGACTTTTATTCAAATTGGTTCAGAATTGATCTACTACCAAACGTAACCTCAACAGCTGTTATTACTAAGTTGAAATATCATGTGTCAGTTCATGGTAGTCCACACAAACTTTTTTCTGACAATGGTACTTAATTTACTAGCCAGTTGTTTCAGAAATTTGCAAGAGAGTGGGACTTTGTACATGTCCTGAATATCCTCAATCCAATGGTCTAGCTGAAAGAGCAGTACAGAGTGCAAAGCAATTACTTGAAAGGTCAAAGTGTGATGATACAGATATATTCTTGAATTTGCTTAATTTCAGAAACATACCTTGTGATGACATTCATGGCTCACCTGCTCATATGTTACTTTCCAGACAAACTAGAACTATGGTACATATTTCATCCACTTTGTTGTAGCCTAAGTCAAAGAACAATTAAACTATAAAGGCTCAATTGTTTAAGAAGCATAATATCCAGAAATCTAGTTATGACTAATCGAGCAAACTACTTCACCCATTGATGGAAGGAGAGATGGTACGAATTCAGACAACAAAAGGTTTTGATTGAATAGGACAGATTGCAGGCATTTGTGCTGAGCCAAGATCTTACTTTGTGAATTCTGAAGGAATGGAATATAGAAGGAATTGCAAACATCTTCTTCCTGTACCATAACCATCACCATCATTGCAATCACAACATTGTATCTGTGCTGCAAATTCTCAAAAACTGACTGAGTCACTGTTTCCAGACCAGAATGTGTTCAAAAGTCTGATTCTGTTCCAGAAAGTGATTTGAGCATTCCACATGTCAACAATTTTGCAGAAACTGTCCCACTTGCTAAATCAAATTCTCAATTTTATGTCACACGATATGGACGAATATCTAAACCAAGTGTCAAATATGCAGCAACATAGACCTGATTATGCATATCAATATGTTTAGTATTGTATAATGCATGTCCATATGACCTGTGATTTCTGCATGCGAAACATTCTCATAACAATTGTATGGTCTATTTCTCAAAGAAGGAGGATGTAGATCAGAGTGTAAAGAGTGTGTGCTTGTATCTTAAAGAAGCGTGTAAAGAGTGTGTGCTTGTATCTTAAAGAAGCGTGTAAAGAGTGTGTGCTTGTATCTTAAAGAAGCATGCAAGGCTGTAAGTGCAAGTATATAACCGCACAGGTGCATAATCTTAGTTCCATTTTGTAGAACCAGTTAAGGAGTAAGCATGCATGATTGTAATCATTAATTGCATATAAGTTACTTAAGAGTTAATAGTCAATAGTAGTAAGGTGTTTGTATGTAATGAAGCTGCTTAAACAGAACCCACAAAGATTTTTTTATTCATGTAACAACACAAAAGCAGCACACTGTATATCATGTTTAGCAAATATTGCATGACACTCATCAAAAAACACATAGAATAATTTGGCATTGTATTTCTCAGTAACATCAGAAATATATCAGCATTGTAGGTGATCAGGAGTGGTGATCTGTATTTTCTAGGGTATTCTACCATTTATAAGAAAGTTTTTCATTATGTGATACTGACAGAATTAGTAATGTCATTTTTAAAAATAGCTGGCAGTGGTTGGTATCTCATTACAGAAGAGTAAAAATTGTTATTAGCTAGAGGTTAATTTACTTAAAAGTGGATTAGTTATTGTAATATTACCCAGACTGCATCTAGTTACTAATACCTAATGAAAGAAACCTAAGCTACAGTAGACCAACTTACTGCCACATGCTATATCATTTAACATATGATCATAGGTTTATAGGTTCATAGTTAAGTACTAGGCTAGGTGACCTTGCAAACCATTTGTAAGCCTATACATTTCCCTTTTTGTGCTTGAAATGACCTGTTCCATTTTGTTATAGTTTGACCTTACTCATCTCATGGTTGATTATTACATATTGCCCCTAATGAGAATAACTGGTGTCATATAGAAAATGTTAGGGGATAATGCATGGGATAAAACATTTAGGAGCTGCATCTGTCCATTAGTAGTACAGTAGACAGTCCTGAGATAAATTTTCTGTTTCCTATCCATAGAGCTAAGGTATGCTTGAACATGGATAGCAATAAACTTTGTTTTATGTGAATGGGGAGTCTGTTCCACAGCAGCAGTATCCTCTGCGAAATATACCTCTCCCTCAAAACCATTCTGTTGATGCTGCAAAAGAGGTTTGGATCCCTAGACCAAGTATTTCTGATGCTATGTGACTTGCTAATGTGCAGTAAGTCCATCAGTAATGAGTCAGAGGATGCTTTGAATGCCAGGCACAGATCATATCTTATCAGTTGGTAAGATACCGATTATAGTGACAGGGTTTTAAGTTGGTCATGTAGGACATATTGTTTAGGCCTTGTATCCTTTTAGTATAAGGAACCTCTGTGGGTGTTCCTAGACAGATACATGGCAAAGGGGCATAATGAGTGGCCTAATGAGGGTTGAGTAAAGGGGAAAAATGACATTCCTAAATCGGGACACAATCCTTCTGTTTATACACTGTGCAATATAGAAGGACTTTCTTACAACAATAGACAAATGTTGGCCAAAACTCAGGTCACTGTCCACATAAGTTCCCAAATCCTAAACAAGTGGGTTGATTCTTGGCATATTGCCAATGTAATACTTCAGTAGGTTAGATGACTTCTCAAAATATAGAATAATGTATTTTTGGCATTTAGTTTTAGACCATGATTTTGACACCAGTTATTTACTGAGACAAACCTTCCTGTAGAATGGCTAACTCATTTGGAGATTTAAAGACTGCTCCTTGCATGCAGTCATCTGTAAACTTAGTCATCCAGAGCTCTTTAGTATTGGCTATTACTTCACAAAAATAAATGCCAAACAGGAGAGGTCCCAGCACAGACCCCTGGGGGACTCTACTGGTGACTGGTCTCTTTGTGGAGTTAACTTTCCTTATGTTGGTTATCTGCATCCTATCTGTGAGCCATATGGGAATCCACTGGGTGACATGCAGTTTATTCCCAGATTATTTAGCTTTTCAACAACGATTAAGTGGAGAATTGTGTCAAAAGCTTTGGCCAGGTAAATATATGTGGTGTGTACTATTTTGCCTTCATCCATTGCATGGGTGACCTTTTCAAAAAATCCACCAGGTTGGGTAAACATGACCTGCCCTGACAAATTCAAACAGAGTTTGGTCTAGTGTTTGTAGGCTCTCTATGTCCTGAATGATTAATTCCATGATAAGTCTTTCTATACCTTTGCATATGATGCTGGTTGCCTGGATCTGTGGAAGGTCCTCCATTACGCAGGGGATGACTGTAGCTGCTCTACATTCACTTGGTACAAAACCTGCATGGAAGCTGAGATTGAACAGTGTTGTTAGGGGTGTGGCTAAATCATGCTTCATGCTATTTAAGATGCATCCAGGGATAGTGTGAGGAACCATCAATGCAGTATTTTTAGCTTTTGATAGCATTTTTAGAACTTGGTCTTCTGTGATAGCTGAAGGTTAACCAGTTTCAGGAATATTTTGATGAACAGATGGAGGGAGGATAGAGAGAGAGGGGTAAAATTAGAGCAAAATGTATTGTCCAGTAGGCTAGCTATATCTTCAGCCTCACTGTAGGTAACATTGTTCCCATTCAGCTCAGCGCATTGCTTCCTTGTGTTTTTGAGAACACGAAAATAAATAAAAATGTTTTGATTGTCTTTGGCTTGTATAGCTATTTTAGCCTCGAACTTGACTTTGGTGGATTTTATTAATCTCCTGAGTTGTTTGTTTATTTCAGTGACTAGGGCTCTAAAGTTCTGGGAATTGCTCTCTTACTTTTGGTCAAAGTTCTTTTCCTTTAATATAAAGCTTGTTGATATTATGGGGTTCCACTGTGTGGATTTGTTTCTAGGGTTTGCCCTGCACTTGTTCCTATGGGGTACAGCTGCTTCTATGCAGTTGCTTACATGCTGGTATAGTGTGGTGGTGCACATCTCTGCATATTCAGTGGAATTAACTGGATTTGGTGGGGGTTTGAAGTTTGCCAATGTATCACCTAGGAGAAAGTAGTTTTTCTTAAAGTAATTTCTAAAGGTACCTTTGGTCAAAGTGATCCCTGGTTTCAGTTTTATTTTGAAGTAGACTGCTTTATGATCAGACTTAGTGATGAAGATATGCAAGGGATGGTGCAAGATGCTATAACATTACTAAGGACAAGATCCAAGATATTATTCACCCTAGTGGCTATTCTGACTAATTTTTCCAGGGAATTTGCATTGACAAAGTCTGGGAATCTTTGTGCTTGTGTACTAGTGGTGGTGTAGGTTTCCTAGTCTAAAGCTACATGGAACAGGGGCACAGTGCTACAAAGTGGTCAATGTGGAATCTTGTTTGGGGCCTGGAGAGAAAGAGAGTCCAGTCCCAGGTCTGGAGTGTGCTTACTGTGTGTTTTAAGGGAAATTGTGCTTGGTGCAGATAGCTGCATCTAAAAATACTGTCTGTACCCATTTTTGTTCCTCTTCAGGTCACCCCACAGACTTTCTATTGGATTTAGGTCTGGGCTCTGGCTGGGCCATTCCAAAACTTTAATTTTCTTCTGGTGAAGCCATTTATTCTGTTGATTTGGATGTATGCTTGGGGTCATTGTCATGTTGAAAGGTGAAATTCCTCTTCTTCTTCAGTTTTCTAGCCGATGCCTGAAGTTTTTTGGCCAAAAGTGACTCGTTCTTGGAACTGTTCATAATTCCCTCCACTTTGACTAAAGCCCCAGTTCCAGCTGAAGAAAAGCAACCCCAAAACATGATATTGCCACCGCCATGCTTCACCATGGAGATGGTGTTCATTTGGTGATGGGAAGTGTTGTTTTTGCACCAAACATACCTTATGGAGTTGTGACCAAAAAGTTCAGCCTTTGTCTTGTGAGACCATAACACATTTTCCAACATGCTTTTGGGAGACTTGATGTATTTGTTTTGCAAATTTTAGCTGGGCCTGGATGTTTTTCTGTGTAAGAAAAGGCTTCCATCTTGGAACCCTAGCCCATAGTCCAGATATATGGAGAATACGAGAGATTGTTGTCACATGTAATACACAACCAGTAACAGGGTGCTGGTGGAAATTGGGCTACTGTTGGCCGAAGGAGGAGAAGAGGCGGAAGGCAGCCGAAAGAAGAAGAAGACTTGCCAGAAATTCCTGCAGCTCCTTCAGTCTTGCTGTAGATCTCTTGGCAGCTTCCCTGACCAGTTTTTGTCTTGTCTTTTCATCAATTTTGGAGGGACATCCAGTTCTTTGCAGCGTCACTGTTGTCCCATATTTTCTCCATTTTTGATGACTGTCTTCACTGTGTTCTATGGTATATCCAATGCTGTAGAAATGTTATTGTACCTTTCTCCTGACTGATACCTTTCAACAATGAGATCCCTTTGATGCTTTGTAGCTCTCTGCGAACCATGGCTTTTGCTGTAGCAGACAACTGAATGAACTTTATTTGGGATTAATCAGAGTCTTTCTAATTGATGGCAGATGTGTACCCAAGAAGACTGAATATTGTAATTAAATCAAAAGGTGTTTCAATAAAGTATTAGTTTAAGGGTGTGCACAAATGTGCAACCAGTGTATTGTATGTTTTTTATTTTTTATTTTTTTCCTTAACAGATTTGTTTGTTTTTTAATTGAATTGTACAGGTTATAGGTCACATTAAAGGTAGGAAAAGTTTTGAAATGATTTATTATGGTCTCATTTTTTATATCGCAAAAACCTGGCATTTTAACAGGGGTGTGTACACTTTGTATATCCACTGTAAATATTAAATGTTTGCTTAAAGAAAATAATTATTTAAAATGTTTTTAGTCTTTCCCGTTCAGTTTTTTAACTGTTCCCATTGAATTTCATTGATGCTTGATTTTCATTGGTTAGCCAATTATTTCTCTTGCATATATTGTTCATTTTTACTCAGTTTGTCATCTTTTTCTGAAGAAGTTTGTCTATTAAACAAATCAAAGTGCTTAACTATATATTGGTTTGAGTGGCTAATTTCTAAGCTTTTTGGCATTTTGTGTTTTATCTAGTCATTTTTGTGCCTCTTGCCATTTAAGTTTTTGTTACTTAGTTTTTTTGGCTTAATACCTCATCTTGGGATGGCTGCTCAGACATTTATTAGTGGCAGTTTATGCAAATCTATTACTACCACTAATTGGTTGGATTCCAATGAACCAGATGACAACCTGAATGCTAGCATTTACAGTTTGCCTGAAAAACATTTTTCTATCACACAGACCCTCAGTAACATGACTGTGAAAGTACAGAACTTATTAACCAAGGTTGGTGCTATTAATGTTACTGCTGGAGCTTTTTTGACTTCTAGAGGTGGTAACGTTGCCAGTGGTAATGACCTTTCACCTTCAGGAAGTGACTTAGCACTTGTTGATGACCATATTAATGGCTATTCAACTAAACATAGGCATTTGGATGACTTTATAAATGCACCACTGGAAAATCCATTTTTGAATGTTGCACCATCTTGCAACTTGGACAAACAACATATTCCTGCTGACATTTTTTAAATAACTGTAAGTGCAACATTTATGAGTTTGAAAAGAAATTATTTAGACTAAGAACATTGGAACATGATATCTTCTATTTGCTCACCTGTATAGAACTTAGGCAAATGCCTCTCGGTTTAAGGTGTTATCTGTTTCCTAAAGGCATATCTAACAATGACTGGATATATAATGAATTAGTAATTTTATATAATAATGCAGGTACTGAAGCATTAAAACTGTTGGACAAGTTTAATGAAGAGAGAGCTGCCAGCCTTAAAGCATAGGTATTGGAGCTTAATAACTTTATTTTAAATGATTTTTCTCCTACAAATCTCTATATGAAAGTATTGGTGCCAAATTACAGAGGCACATTGCCACATTAGTAACCAGAAAATGTAAAAAGGTGGCTAGAGATTCACAGGCCTATCTTAGCAAACAAGCCTATCCACTTAAAGAACTAAAGGTTACCATCCAAAACAAATACTGTGGACAATGTTTTAGGGGTTACTTCTTCTAATCTTTTAGATGTTCAAGAGTTTCAATCTCTTATTAATGATAATTTAACTGATAACCAAGGAACTGAAATGACTGATGAAGTTAATTTCACTCCGGTTGTCCTCAAAGGTAATTTTGGTTCTGTTCACAACACTTTGGCTTCCCCTTTCCAGGTTCTCTGGTGGGGAATACCATACACAGAGGAGAGAGGGAAGCCAAAAATAATGGACCCAAAGAGAGGTGGAGGGGACAAAGAAGATAGTCCCCCTTTGTAAAGTTTATAATTTAAGTGACTTAGTTTTAACCTCTGAACAAACTAGTGGTTTAAAAAGAGTTTTTTTGTTTATCCCATCTAGACGGGCTAACAGCATAAAGATAGTAGCAGATTTTAAACTATCCAAGAACACTGACAGACACAATGAAGGCACAACTCTCTAGGTTAAAAACTTAATTTATTGTAGGTCATAAGTGCTTTTGCAGCTACTGCTGCTTCGTCAGATAACAAACACATTAAACTAGAGCTAGCTTTTAAGTAAAAAATGAAACAGTGCTAAATCACATGACCAGAAAATTTAAAGAAATACTGCTAAAATATAAGTCATTCAAACAGCATATAAAAGCACATACATATAAATGCAGCATATATATATATATATATATATATATATATATATATATATATATATATATATATATATATATATATATATATCATCATCATCTTCTTTCGGCTATTCCCGTTACGGGTCACCACAGTGGATCACCTGTTTCCATTTCTTCCTGTCCTCTGCATCTTGCTCTGTCACACCAACCAACTGCATGTCCTCTCTCACCACATCTATAAACCTTATCTTAGGCCTTCCTCTTTTCCTGTTACCTGGTAGCTTCATCCTTAGCATCGTTTTCCCAATATACTCAGCATCCCTCCTCAGCATATGTCCAAACCAACGTAATCTTCCTTCTCTGGCTTTGTCTCCAAACCTTCCAACCTGGGCTGACCCTCTAATATACTTATTCCTAATCCTGTCCACCCTCATCACACCCAGTGCAAATCTTAACATCTTTAACTCTGCCACATCCAGCTCAAACTCCTGCCTTTTTGTCAATGCCACTGTCTCCAACCCATACAACATAGCTGGTCTCACTACCCTCTTGTAGACCTTCCCTTTCACTCCTACAGGTACTCGTCTGTCACAAATCACTCCTGACACTCTTCTCCACCCACTCCATACTGCCTGTACTCTCTTCTTCATCTCTCTTCCACACTCACCGTTACTCTGAACTATTGACCCCAAGTATTTAAACCCATCCACCTTTGCCACCTCTACTCCTTGCATCCTCACCATTCCTCTATACTCCCTCTCATTCACACACATATATTCTGTCTTAGTCCTGCTGACCTTCATTCCACTTCTCTCTAGAGCATATCTCCATCTCTTCAGGGTCTCCTCCACCTGTTCCCTACTCTCACTACAGATCACAATGTTATCTGCAAACATCATAGTCCACGGGGATTCCTGTCTGATCTATATACAAGGCTGCCTATAAGCAAGTAAAAGCACTACTATAACTAAAAGGAAAGAAACATAAAAATGCAGATGCAAAGACAAATACTCTCATCTGGCTAATGGTCTTAACTTCAGTTTAGGTTTAATGGGTACAAACACATTCAAACCATGCCCAAAGTCTCCCCTTTGCCTGATAATCCACTTAGCTTCCATCTGTTCTGTCAGATTCCTTATGTCTCCACCTCTTATAGTTTCATAGACCCTAGCAATAGCCAAAAATTTAAATGTATGCCTAGAATCAGTGGCTAATACATGTTTTGACAAAGCACTAATTGTGCTTCCCTTTTGTATATAATAAACATGCTCCTTTATCCTCTCCCTTAATACCCTATCATTCTTTCCTGTGTAGAACTTGGAACATTCCTTGCAGTGAGCTAGATAAACAACATGTTCCATGCTGCAAGTAGCAAATATATGAAACTCATAATCCCTTTTTTGGTCTGGATGTGTGATTTTTGCACTACTGTCAATGTATGACCACATTGAACACCTACCAAAAGGCATTGTGACCTTTTTTTTTGCTGCACAGAATCCATGGTAGGGTAACAAAGTTGCATTTTCAATGATTTCATGTTTCTAAAGAGAAATCTGGGTGTAGTGTCTATCAACTTACTGATGTCAAGATCAGTTGTTAAAATTCCCCAGTGTCTCTTAATAACATTCATATAGGAATAAATATCAGAAGAATAATGTAAGGGAATCCTGAGTTTATAATCCTTTCTTCTATCCTTCATTACCTGATTTGTCTTTCTAGGAAAAATAAGGTTCAGCTGTGCTGGATCTAAGAGACCGAACCTCGCCTATGTTCCTTTGAATATTATGTGTGTCATAATCTCTCTCAACCAATTCCATATGTAAAATATTAAATTGGTTGTCAAAATCAATGTCCCTAACATTAAGCCTAGAAGCTCTAAATATCTGATTCCTGACAACATTCTGAAAAATGTGGAGGAGGGTGCATACTGTCTCTGGCTAATAAATGATTAACATGACCAGACTTCCTATATAGTCTAGTGAGTAAACCCCAATCACCATCTATCTCTACAATGACAGCCAAAAAATCTATTTTACTGGAGGACACATTAGAAGTAAATCTTAAAAATGTGGTAGTAAGTAAATCTTAAAAATGTGGTAGTAGTATTATTAATGTAGTCATCAAATTCCCTAAATTCATCTTCTGTTCCATTCCCACAGAAGGAACAAATCATAGATGAACCTTCTATAAAATGCTACTTGTTGTTTATATGGTCCATTAAAAATATATTTATCCTTCCATACAGCCATGAACGAATTGGCGTAGCTATTGGCACAAGATGTGCCCATAGCTATGCCATTCCGCTGCCAAAAAAATCTTTCATTAAACAAGAACACATTGTTCTCTAATACACATTGTAGTAAAACCTTGACAAGCATACTCTCTGACTAATCAAGCTGTGAATACAGCCTCAAAAAATCTTGTATCATGCCCAAACCTGAGTCATTGGGTATGACCGCAAACAGAGAGGTCACATCTAAGGTGACCAACAGCAAGTTCCTAGTAGCAACTATGGATTGTTCCAAGTAAGTGTATACATTTCTCAAAAATGCTGTGTACCTTTCAAAATATGTGATATGACACTAAGCAGTGGTCTCAAGGACTTTTCTAAATAAATACATATAAGCTTGGTACACCAGTTACGTCCTGCAACTATAGGACATATAGGTGGATGCTTTGGTTAAGCATACCAGTGAGTGTAATAACTTTCATAAGTTCTTTTTTTTTGTTAGACAGCATTGATTTTACATTTTTTATAGATATTTTCAACATTTCCTTGGAAATACAAGAACTTAAGTGGCAAATTGCTTTAAGAGAAAATCAGGCACCTGTGTTCTTGTTTAATGAAAGATTTTTTGGCAGCGGAATGGTCTTATAAAATATTAAATGTTTGCTTAAAAAACAGAATTATTTAAAATGGTTTGAGTCTTTTTCGTTGAGTTTGTAGCTGTTCCCATTGAATTTAATTGATGTTTGATTTTTATTGGTTAGCCAATTATTGCTTTTGTATATATTGTTCATTTTTACTCAGTTTGTCATTTTGTTCTGAAGACGTTTGTCTTTTAAATGAATGAAAGCACCTACCTGCAGTATATATTGGTTTGAGTGGCTTAATTCTAAGATTTTTGGCATTTTGTTTTTTATCTAGTTTTTTGTGCCTCTTCCCTTTGGTTTTCAGTTTTGTTACTCACTATATAAAATAAATATCTGATTTTGGTCTTTTGTCTATTATTATTTAGTAGCTCGCTCCTTGATTTTTTTGAACTAACATGTTGACATTTTTTTGGGGGGGGTATATTTATGTTGTATACTGTATTCTGACAACAGTGAGCTGAGAAAATAAATGCATGTGTGCCAGGTATTAATGTTTTTCACCATTCATTTGATTGCAATAAACCATTTGAGGTATATAGTCCCAGTTATAGACAAGTGGCTGCAACCAATGGTTCCATCTCTCCCTCTCTCATTCTCTCTCTCTCTCTCACTCTCTGTGGAGGGGCACAGATACTTTCAGGTGTCCATTACTTTGCAAAATGTCTCTGATTTTTTTAATCAAATTTTGATCTGTTCCTATTAAAGTCTGGTTTTCTGGCCAATCAATGACAATTGCAATCACTAAATAGTGATGACAGACTTAATAGCCTTCAGAAAACTACTTGTATGCAAAGCCTGTTATTCTCAGCTAAGTTTCAAAGTATATAAAGACATTAACTGGTCACTGTTTTGGTCTTTTGTCTCCCAATGCTTTTTAGCTTTTTTCTTCATTTTTGAGCAAAGAGGATGAAACGTGTGTGTGTGTGTGTGTGTGCGTGTGTGTGTGTGTGTGTGTGTGTGTGTGTGTGTGTGTGTGTGTGTGTGTGTGTGTGTGTGTGTGTGTGTGTGTGTGCGTGTGTGTTTGTGTTGGGGGGCTGCAGGATTGCAGTGTGTTGCACACTTTATTCTGACGCTAGTGAGTGCCACATCTAACAGCGCTTTGTTCTCTAGTGGCGTTTTTGGCTTCTGTTGCTTTTGTGTGGCATCTAAATGCACTCCCTGTCTTTGTGTGGGTTTTCAGGATAAAAATGAAGCCCAACCAGGGGAATAAAACTATAAATCCACTTTATTAAATAATAGTTAAGTGCTTTCATCCCAACATATCATAGGGACTTCTTCAGAATTAAAAAAAGGGATTCAGATGACTACGCAAAGGAAAGGGCATATCCTATGCCTCCCAGTAACCCTGGCAACCATTTTGAGCAGTCCAATCTTGCTGGGGTTAGTTCTGAAAATGGCATGACATCTTCTCTGAGGGTTGAAATACCATTGCATGTTGTA
Source organism: Protopterus annectens (assembly GCF_019279795.1). NCBI lineage: Eukaryota > Metazoa > Chordata > Ceratodontiformes > Protopteridae > Protopterus > Protopterus annectens. The sequence goes on from NC_056730.1 coordinate 1,057,504,773, forward strand.
CACTAGTGTTCTGAATCCCCTTTAGTGGAAGGTGTAAGATGTTCACTGAGAAAAAACAAGAGGGATCAGAATCAGGATTTTTCCAACAGCAATTGGAACAGGAACATGTCTTACAGGGATTATGCTGTGCAAGGAGCATGTTCGAAAAACAGAGAAGAGGCACACAAGCAATGGAAGAGACATTAAAATGTAATAGCATTTTTGAAGGTAACAGTGTATGTAAGTGCAGGTGTAATGTTACTGATAATGAAATTCTTGAATTTTCTGACAATATGTTCCATGTTGGTGGCGAGATGGAATTATTTACCCCGGTTGTTATTGTATACAACCTGGGTGATTTTAAGGTTTTTAATTATTCTAATAAAAATATTTCAGTGGCACATGTCACTACATTAGCAAAAGATTTTAGTTTTGTTCCAGCCAGGAGCGGCAGTTTGCAGAATTGTTAATTGACTTAAGATTATATACTAGAAAATTAAATTTTTGTTTTTGGCATGATGTTAATAATCATATGAAGAGGGGTCAACAGTGCATTCTTAAGAAACCAAGTGTGTTCTCCCACGTATAATTTAATTCATGTTTTTGAACAAGCATGTGAGATGGGTTTTAGGCAGTCTTTGAACAATGGTTATAGTAGAAGCATGTACAATTTAACTTTAAAAGAAAAAGATCTGGTGTTTGATATTGTTAATAATAAAAATGTTCAAACTATGAAACCCAATAAGGGAAATGGCATAGTATGGAAAAAATTGAGTATTGTAATTTTATGAATATTTTACTTATGGATAGTAGATATATGGAAGTTTAAAAAAATGAAATTAATATTGCCTTCTAGAAAGTGGATATGTTGTTGGATGACATGTTGTATCAGGGTCATATTAGTGTAGATGAACATTCATTTATTAAAAATGAACATCCAGTTATTGCAAGCATTTTTGGAATCCTACAATTTCACAAATTATTAAATCATCCTTCTTTTAGACCTAGTGTAGATAGAAAAAGATCCAAAACATTTTTATGGCCAAATTCCTTGATTTTCATGTTAAGAATGGTTTGAACAGTTTTAAATATATTTGTAGGGATTCATGGGAATTTTTATTCCATATTAATAACCTTGAGGTCACTGATGGTCTGATTTGTGTCATTATAGATGTAAGAATTTTACTTTGTGTTATAACACAAGATACAGGACTTCAGTGGTTGGAAATGCAGTTATTTAATACTAATAAATTTGAACAGGATCATATAAATATTATGGTTGCCGTAATGGAAATTGTACTTAAAAGCAATTTTATCTTTTTTGAAGGACAATATTTTAAGCAAACCACTGGTCTAGCTCTGGGGCAGCTTGTGACTCCATATTTGCCAATTACGTGATGTCCTATTGGGAATCTGTATTTGTATTTAAGAGTAGATATGCAACATGTATAAAATATTATACTAGATATTTGGATGATATATTTTTAATATGGACAGACTCAGAAAATTTATTGAAAGATGTTTTACAATATATTAATGGCACTGTTGAGTTTCCTAGTTTTACACATGCCTACAGTAAAGAAAGAAATCTTTATTTGGATGTGGAAGTGACTATTGATGAGTTAGAAAAAAGTTTAATTTCTAGGATTTATATGAGCCCACATTCTCAAATTCATATTTGGATTACACCAGTTGGCACTCCTCACATCAAAACAGATCTGTAGTCAAAGAACAGTTGGTAAGGGCAGCCCAGATGGTAACCAAGGATGATGAATTCAATGAATAAGTTGAATTTATACTTGATTTATTTAAAAAGAGAGGTTATCCAAATAATTTGTTAAATAAAGTCAGAGAAGAAGTTACTAAAATGCAGATGGGAATTTTTAAACCTATTTTAAGTAGATATTCTAATAAGGGCATGGCTCATGTGGATAAAATAGATAAGGACAATAGAAGTCTTTTTTATAACTATATATATAACAAAGACAGTACAGCAATAATTAATATAAATAAAAATTGGAATTTGGTATCCATTGATAAATCTCTTATTGGACATTTAGGAAGTAAGCCTCAAATTGTTTTTTAGAAGAGACCATTCCTTTAAGAAGATTTTGGAAAGTAACTGTTGTAATGACTTGTACAGGGCAAATATAAATAAAAGGATTTAAAAATAATTTAAATGTGTTATGTGTAGGCAATGCCCATATGTTTTCAGCGCACAGGAAAACATTAGGGTTGCCAATACCAATATTTTTATTAAAGGGCATTTTAATTGTCAATCAAAAAATGTTGTATAGCTTACCAAATGTTTACAATGTCCTGCTTTCTATATTGGCAAAACTTCCAGAAGTTTTAGAGAAAGGATTTATTATATATTTTTTACATGAATAAAAAGAAACTAATGAGCTATATAGGCACATTCAGGCATTTAATGGCCATAGTTTTGGTTTTTTGGATATTCAACAAGGTATCCCTGATTTACAGGGGAGAGTAGTGTCTGAAGGCTTGGAAATATGTGAGCTTAAATGGCAATTGCGTTTGAATGCCATTATGCCCCCAAGTTTAAATGAACCTATGAACCTATGAAAATATCAGTATTAACTGTGTTTTAAAGCTGAGACGTTTACAAAATTCTTAATTAATTATTTAATTGTTTGATTAGTTTTAATTATTAACATTGGTTAATTATACTGGTTTAGTTTTTGTAAATAAGGCATGCATGTGCAAAAGTTTTTTTTAGTTCTGAAGAAGTCCCTATGATATTTTGGGATGAAAGCTCTTAATTATTGTTAAATAAAGGGGATTTCCAGTTTTATTCCCCTGGTTGCACTTCATTTTTATCCTGAGTGTTTTTTCACATTATATTGGTTATTATGTCTATCTGTCTGTGTGGTTTTATCCATCTGTTTTTATTTCTTCCCCCAGACTCTTAGCTGCATAATACATGCCTCTTGCCATTTGTACTTTTGCTTTTATCCCTGCATCCCCACTCAAGGATACAAAAAAAGTATATTTGCTGTCGAACTACTGCCAGTTATTCCTCTACCATTGTACCATTGCTATAGGTGCCAAAGCACGTTCTGAGCCAGGACAGCCAGCAGTCTCTACCCCCTCTCCCTTTAGTACCTAACACTCACTTCCCCCTCTCCCGTCGACGCGTAACTCCCCATGCTAGCTCTCACTCTTCCCCTGTCTTTCTACAGCTACCTCCGTCACATAGCTACCTGCAACTACAGACCTGTCCACTAGGATGCACCCTTCTCCCAATCTTATCTCACTCATACCCTCCTGTGTCTATATTACTTACCTTATTTTCTGTAGTCCCAGACCTGCTTTTTAGCTTCTCCAGCTACACCCTATACTATACTATCTATTACTACCATTTCTAGGTTCTCTCATCACTGTTCTTACCCACTTCTGACTTAGCAAATTTACCTTCTGTAGCCTGTACTGATGATTGTTTCTTCCACAGCTGCTTCTTTACCTGTTTCTACCCGCTCCGTTCACCATACGGGCTCACTCTGCTCCCCTCCCTACCCCAAATTCTCACCCACCCCACAGGGTCCTACACTTATACTTACTAGCCACACCCATTCCTCCCCCCAGTACTCTAGATAAAGCTTTTTATTTGCTCATTTACTTCCACTCCTTCCTTCTCAAACCTCTCCCCTTAATCTCCTCCCACACTCCTCCCCACCCCTCTTCCACACCTTTTATACTTCCATACCTACAATTAACACAATTACTTACTCACCCATTTAAATGGATAAACTACACTCTACTGCTCATTTCCAGTTACTACTCATGCTTATACAACTTACACCTCTTACTTTTGCCTTCATACTCTCCTCCTATGAAACTCCATTACTTCCATACTTTCACCACCTCAACAAACAAACCAGATCCCTGTATCTACCCATCCTCTTTAACCATGCCAACATAACAACTACTCCCAGTTACCTACTAGCAAAATATCACAGAATACACCACATTAGATATAATAACCTCAATCCCAGGAACTCCCTACTCACTAATAGCAAACTCCCTAGTCCATACTATCTCAAACAACTCCACTTATTAAAACATGGAGACATTCACCCATACCCAGGCCCAATAACAACCCCAATCTTTCTCCCCAACCCCAACCAATCCACTAATTTCCTCATCACTAGACAATCTAACTCACTCCTTGTAGCTCATCTGAATATTCAAAGCATTAACAATAAAATAGCTCAACTCCATTGCCCTCTTAGAGGTCTACTCCTTCGACATTCTTTGTTTAACAGAAACCTGGATAAAATCTGCAACTAAAGACAATGAAGTCATCCAACCAGGGCATAATATTCTAAGACTCGACTGTGTAGCCAAAAAGGGTGGGGGGTTGCTATTCTATTTAAATCAGGATTATAATTAACCACTTATGACACTAAACCACCACCTAATACCAATTAAATATAAAATTGCCACATTGCCACATTGTTTACATGACTAATTGTATTTTTTTTCCTACAAATTGGTTTTAAATACCATTTTAAATCATTTGAAATTTAAGTGTATATTTTGTTTCCATCATCATACATATATATATATATATATATATATATATATATATATATATATATATATATATATATATTTTTTTATTTATTTATTTTTTCTGGTTCTCTTTTTTCCACTTTATTCAAAATGATGGTAATAACAATACTAACTAATTATACAATTATATAGGTTTTTAGGGTTCTTGTACACAGACCTGAAGAAGTCTAGAAGGATGAAAGTGATCTTTGTTAACAATAGGTTATGAAAATAGAAACTGATTTTTACATGCAAAATGTATATGTATATATTTATATATAATTTTTGATCGCAAAATGAACTAAGGTTGATATATTTCCAGCCATGTAGTATATTGCCTTGTATTATACATCACAGACTTAATAATCTACTTAATAATTTGGTTAAATAAGATGTACCATTAAAGTACATTAGGGCTATATATTATTATGACAGCTACTAGGTAGGGCAAGACCAGCTCAAATGTCACACTGATGGGGAAGGGATGTGAATTTAACATGTGTGCCAATAACACTTTGTTTTACAGCACAATAAACCACTCCCATGCCTGATAAAAAGTATATATATATTTAGAAAGCTTGTGAGGAAATTATTACTCTATTTTTGTTTTACTTGGATCGCTTGTCTGTGTACTTAATAAAAGATTTTCGACTGGAAACAGACTGCCTGCCTTGTTTGGATTACTTTCGAATACTTAGTAATGCTGTAGAATTATATATTTTCTATTATTACTTTTTGACTTGATGAGTTTACGTTCGCTACTTCTACTACTATTGTCTGATCTGATTAATATACAGTGATTAACTAGAAATATATGGACTGAAAATCTTCCACACAGAGAAGTTTCTTACACTGTTTTGTTTTTTAGACCCACTACACTTTAGTGGGTTGTTTTGAGACTTCGGGGATACCACGGAGATTACTTGTAAATCATCAAATTCTGATAGATATTCTCAAATCCCTGTCTTTACATGCACTCTCTATCAAATGGTTCCAATCCTACTTGAATAAATGACAACAGGCTGTACTTTGGCATAACACTCTATCTACCCACCTACCAGTTAACCTCGGTGTACCTCAGGGGTCCATATTAGGACCTCTCTTTTTCTCCATATTCATCAACGACCTTCATCAAGCAATTCCCCAAGCTACTTGCATACAATATGCTGATGATTCCACACTTGTATGCTCTGCTACAACCACCTCTGACCTTCACTCCCTTATCCAAAAAGTTTTTAACACTGTGGAACAATGGTTCACTCATCATTGCCTACTCTTAAACCCCCAAAAAACTAAACTCCTCCTTTTCAATCCAAATCTTAAGTCCTCCCCCATATATTTTTCTGTTTCTTCCACTAGTGGCACCATTATATCACCCGACCTAACTACCAAGCTACTTGGTGTCACCATTGACAACAATCTTTCCTTTGACATACACATCAGCAGCACTATTAAATCTGTCAACACAAAACTTGGCTCTCTGTACAGAATAAAACCCTTCCTATCACCTACAGCTAGAACTACTATTGCACATACTCATCTAATCTCTACACTCCTCTATGCCTCTACCATTTTCACCAATCTATCTAAGAACAACCTCAGTAAGTTGGAAAGTTCCTACAATAATATAGCAAGATTTGCTATTGACAACCCATTTAAAACTCACCACTGCTTTAATTTAAAGCAGCTTGAATGGTTGGAAGTACAGAATCTGATCAAGTACCACCAACTAATCATTGCCCATAAAACTCTTTACCAACCTTCCAATAAATTCTCCTAGTCTCTCCACCATCTTCACAACCTATAATAATCTGAAGTCCTTATGTTCATCTCAGAAACTTCTAGTTAAAACATCTAAATCTAACAACAGGGCTGGAGATTCTCTCTTCTATAATACTGTGGGAAAATTCTGGAATCTCCTACCCTGTGACCTTTCCTCACTTTCCTCTTTATCACTCTTCAAAAAAAAGACTGAAACTTTTCCTCAAAACACACTGGTCATACCCCAGTACTAACCCTGCCTAACTATCTACTCTACCCGAATATGCTCTGTCTTTCCTTTTCTTTTTATTAATTTTCTGTCATCCTTTTTAACAATATATGACTTCTATGCTCTGTAACTCATTATTCCCTTCCCTCTCTCACTTATTTGTAAGAAAAAAAATGACTCATTATTACCACTACTGATCATTAAGCTGCCTCTTACATTGTGTACTGTACTGGATATGGCATCTGCCTGTATACCTCCTTGTTTCTTTGCCATTAAGTTATGTACTTTACCTGCACAATGAACTAAGCCTGTATGCCTCCTTTTTGCATTAAGGAATGTACCTACATGTTATTTTGAAACTGCAGTTTACATTGTATTGATGTCTGTCCTCTTCAAATGATTTCTTATTAACCTGATTTGTCAGTGTATATATTACTGTAATTTCTTTTTTTTTCTTATATTTGTTTGCAATTTTATGTTATCTGTATGTCTTGGAGCTTATCTACCCGGGCATCTACTGAAAATGGACATGTATCCAGTTAGACTAGCCCGGCCAACAAATGTAAAATAAATAAATAAATAATTATCCCCTTCTAAGACAGGTAGGGTGTGCAGAAGGTAAGTATCCCTTTTTCAAGGGGCAGTAAGGCAGACACTATTTAAAGGCACAATGTGTATACATCCTAACATTTGTCTGTACAGTTTATTAGTGAACTACTGCTTTGTTAGCTTTGGACATTACGCTTTTGACATAGCTTATGAATTTCTTCCCTTACTCATGATTTTTTTCTATCATTAAATCAAACGGTTGTAAAAAATGCTCCAAAAAGCACCTCAAAAAATCAAAAGCCTGATAGCACCCAACCCCCTATCTTAATTTAGTTAGAGTGTTGGCCAGTTAGGATTAGTTAAAAGCACAGTGAGAAGATAAATAGTAAGGCAAAATATGAAACAGAGAGAAAGAAATATTATATCTAAATGATGTAAGCCAGGATAGGAGGGTGCATGGGAGGGTCACTGGGGACTAGTGTGGAATAGGAAGGCCCATGGATTCCTTTGTCTAAGCTCCATTTTACTTAAGGCTGGCCTTGTTGATGACAAGTTAGACACCTGACTTGAATATAGTTATTAAAGTGGCTACAATGAGTGGGTGCATACTGTGGCAGTCTGTGGATGAAAGTGAGAACCACACCTTTTGTTTGATTACTGGTAATGGTCATTGACCTGCTGTAGGGAAGCCCCACCCCTTTCCAGTTAGCTACACCCCTTGCATTGAAGTCACCAGCTGACACTGTCTATATATCAGACAGAGGTCTCCCCTGAGAAGGAGATAAAATATGGTAAGGAAAGACAAGTCCACTGGCAGCATAGAGTCTACCATAGCTCTCAACTTTCCATCTCCAAAATGAGGAACACTAGCTCTCATAATGTGGAACAAATGGGCAAAATGTGCAACACACAGTAATGGCATACTAACAACTTCAACTAAGTAGGTCATAGGATGGTTAAAATATGCTTGTTTTACTAATAAAAAAAGATCCTTTAATGAAGGAATATGATTCATTTCTATTTACTATGGATATCAATTAAAAGAGTCCTAACACTGGATGTCTGACAGACTCTTCCAATGTGGAACTTCAAGGAACATGAGCTTTTTAAGATAACTAATGAGGTACCTTCCTCATAATGAGGTATACTTGAGATGTATGTCTAATGGGAGTCAGACCCACTTCTTTCAGTACATTAATCCTGTGCATGCCCACTAAGCTAGCCAGTGCTCAAAGCTCCACATAACCAGTGAACGGATGTTAGGACTGAACCCTGGAAATTTGAGGCAGAAGTTTTACCATTGAGCTCTCATGCATCCCGTCATGAGATATAGTGCAGAGCTAGTACTTTTTCTTCTAGATCTATCATAATAGATTTGTTTAGAATACTATGGGCAGGCAACACAACAAAAATATATATAAGGAGTTTTTTATGAGGTAGAAGTGTTTTTCAATAGAGAACTTCTAGCATTTATTACACAGAATAATTACTTAATGTATTTTATATAAACTTCCTTCTACAGTTTCCTAGATTTATTTCAGCTTAGCTTTTGTAATAAACATGATCAGGGCTCAATTTCACTTACCTCTTCTATCATTTTCATAAGCAAAGAGTAGTATATTTACATCTCATTTCTACCAGAGGTTCAACTGATCTATAGTCCAGAGAGATGTACTCAATCTTTTAATATTTTGCTCTTTGCATTAGTGACGTTCAATGTGAAATGATGCAGTAGATGGTCATGATGGCTCAAGCTAATTATTTCCTATTTTGCTTCTATAAAGTGTTGAAAGATTTAAAATACCAAGAGAAAGACTCATGAATGTCTGGACTAAGTGTAGATGATCTGAATTCAAGAACATTCCTACCATATTTTTTGTACTTTCTATTCACTCAGAAGGATTAGACTAGGGACCAAATTCATGAACAAGTTATTTCTACAATGCTATCACCTGTGTATTGTGGCACCATGTTATACTCATTAAACAACCCTACACATAGTATAGAGCCACCAAATAAAGGTAAATAGCACAGTATGCTAATTAAAGCATAAGCAGCTGAATTACATAAATCATCAGGCTCTACTTACTAATTTCCTCCCAAGTGTTTGGTAGTGCTTTGTATAAACGCAGACACCTTGAGTTGACATTTTTCCTGTAAAATCATCATTGACATTTCACCAATACCTAGTTGCAGACAGCACAACTAGTTTATAGTGACAAGCACTGCCCCCAGAGCTGCAAACCAGATACTCCTGACATTACTTTATATTCTCATTCCAACTGTCTAATCAATAAAAAGGGTCTGTTGCCATGGATATGAACTTTCCCACTACCTCTGTTACCAGCTTGGTGAATATGGGCATTCTGAGGTAGTGTAAAAATTGCCTCAAGTTTACTGAAAACCAATTCATTCTCAAACAAATTGATACCGTATGCGAGAGATGTATTTACACAATATCACTGGAGGCAAAGCTCTCACATAAAAGCACTCCTAATATCAATAAGGTTGCCAGTAGTACACCCATTGCACCCATCACACGCAATTCAAAGCAGACACATAGACCCACATATGCTCAGGCACTTAAATGTAACTTTCCCAAACTCCAACAACCTCCTAGAAAAAGTACACATAACAAAAAAACCTCAGCAGTTCCGAATGCACTCTTTCAAAATAACACCCGCATCAACACATACATCCACATCTCATGGAGCCTCTACTTTTTATTCCATAAGGCAAACCACCACACAATCTAACATCCTGGTCATTGGAGACTTCATTGTGAGACACACTAGTGTCCCTCTTACCATGCTGAGTAAGGAGAAAGTCACAGTGAATTCCTTATCAGGGGCCAGGATCCACCACATTACGCATGCACTCAGGTCATTGGATCACAAGTACCAATATGACACGTGGAGTAAACTCTCTCCAAAATGTATCCCAATAAAAAAAACACAAATAAAAAGAGATCAGATCACGGGAAAGAGAACATAGCATAAAAAATCAATCACCTCTGAGCATATATAAATAAAAAAAAACGTAACGCGTATTGAGTGGTTTCACCTTTCACCCTTTTCATCAGACTCATATATATAAAACAACAAAAAATTAAACGCAAATATATTATATATCCTGGGGAACTCCAACTCCACCCTATCTATTAATTAATTAAAAATAAATAAAACTAATTAAGTCACTACAACTCAGCAAAGAGAACCAATTGATACTAAGAAATACTACTGAGTTAACAAACAACCAACAAGCATAACATAAGTGAGACTTTACTATAGGAAAAGATAGAATAGTTCACACAGTAAACAAATAATAAGCTTAAGAAATAAATAAGATAAGAGCTTAGCAAGAAAAGACAGCATGCATGCAACAACAATAAACAGAAAGACAAACAATTGAGCATACCAAACTTGGAACTGTGTACCTGTTAAAAATGCTTTTTAATCTCTCATCCTTATGGTTTAACAGAGACAGTTTAGCTGCTCAAACTGACCCGGGGCGATCCTGATGAGATTGATATAATCCATTCTCTCTACTCTACCTTCTGTATGCATTCTGTCTCCCTGATGTTCACCTGCCTGCATCTGTTCTAAAATCCTAAAGGTAAAAAAGTGTGTGGAGTTCAGTTCAAGAACATGTTTGGGCAAGTGCATTACTACTCTTGTAAGCATCTAATGCATGCTCTTTTTCCTGTTCTGTCTCTTTCAGATATCTATTTTTTTTCCCAAATGTAAAATGTGAACATTTTCCATGTGGCAATGTACACCACACCATTGTGATAACAATTATTACCAGCTTTCAAAAATGATAAAAGTATAATGATTAACTGGGTGAGTCACTACACTTTCACCTAATGAAATGAAAGAACAGCAGTTTTTTTACATTTTTTCGACCAGACAGACTAGTACTGTCTGTGACTCTCTTAGTCTCCTCTTCACAGTATCACCTTTTTTTTTTTTTATTTTTGTACCTAAAGCGCGGAATATCACCTATTCTTTTAACACCCGTATCACAACCTGAGGACAGACCAATGTTTGAACTTTACTTCCTCTTTCCAGTGCATCAGTGGTGTAAATAAACATGGTAAATGCTTCACCACTTGATGTATAAGTGCTAGGTGCTGTAGGTTCATTACTAATGTTCTAATGATGTGAAAAAATGCCTTGCTGTCTCCCAATTGCAATTCCTTCCTTCCTACAAATGAATCTGTAACAACGCTGAGATTGTCCTGTAATGTTTCATCAAGGTCGAGTATACAGGTCATCAAGGTCCTGTATAAATCCCTGTGAAGTAGGGTTATACCCTTCCTTTAAACAACATGCCTCCTTAACAATATTCCTGTAAACAACCTGTATGCATGTGCTGCTGTGATAACTCACACAGTGTGTGTGCTATACACCAAAATTCAAATACCCTTCAAAAGTCAATTATTACCATAAGTGCCTCAAATTTGGTTGCAGAGATGTGGTTGCACTAAAAGTAATGGTGGCATTGTTCAGTAAGTGGTAACACAAATGCTATTCAACAAAACCTCTCCAAAATAAGAGGTACAGAACCCAATCAGTTATAAGAAGAGGTCATCTACAAAGCTTATAGAACACAATGTGTTAAATAAAGGCTATCAGCGTCTGCGATTCAAACATCAAGCCCCATCATAGCTGACCATACTGCCCATAGCCGCAGGCTACTAAGCACCTATCCTGAAAGCAAAAAACATTAATGTGCAATACATCCTGAAAGCAAAAACATTATAACATGATACAACCTTCAACAATGAAATAAATTTGGTGTTAATTTACACACCAAAACTGTTCGACCTGTTTGTGAATAATATGAACAACCATCATCAAAAATGAAAAAAATGTAGTCAAATAATGTTCCATCCTCCATCAAAACAGCAAATTACAAATTGTTTCACACATCTCAGGCAGTCATACAATTCAATTAGGAACTGTTTTTGTATTCATAACTGTTGCTCTTTATAAATTGAAGAGTGACATCCCTCCCCGCCCCTACTACTTCGAGCTGGGGGATGTCAAATTCTTGTGTATCTTGGGGGAGTCCACTGATCATGACACAGTCATTGTCCATGTGGGTGTAAATGACCTGAGACATACCTCTCTAGACTATAAGAAAAGAGACATCATGCAGCTCTCAGAATATGTGTTCCAGGCTGATATGATCCTAGCACTGAGCAGCATATTACCTTCTTCAAGGATGATGCCACAGTATGAACAAAAGATGACTGACTTTAATAATTTGCTTAGTTTCTGGTGTCATTGTAAGGGGGTGCAATACTTGTCAGCTTGAAATGAGATGGTGAATAGACTACATTGTTTTGCCTGGGTTGGCCTGCACCTCTGTTTTCTAGGCTTTTGAATATTAGCTAAAACATTGTCCAGTCTCATAGTGACTTTTCTAGGCAATGCCAAACGGAAAGTACTTCCAACATAGAAAATCAAAACCAAAAGAAGTTACTATTCAATGCTAGAAGTTTAAATAAAAAACTCCACTCCCTAGAATCTCTCTTCACCCTAGAGAATGCTGATTTCTGTGCAGTCTCTGAGGTATAATTTAAAGCCACCAAGAGCACACTAACAGTGCAAGATTATAACGCCTTCCACACATTTAGACCAGCTAATACACAGACAAGGACTAAATGTGGAGGTTTATCAATTTATATAAAAAATAAACATACCCTAAGACTGGCCAAACAGGAGAATGCACTTGAGCTTGTCTATGTTCAAACCACCATAGGGAAAATCCCATACCTGTTCCTTGTAAGCTATAGGGCCCCCTCTATGACCCAGGAATTCCATACCATGTATTTAAACATATTGGAAACACTCAACATTTAACCCCATGCCATATTCATGGGTGACTTTAATTACTCCACTATTAACTGGGAATCATATACAACACCAAACGTAGCAGCACTGACATTCCTGGATTTTGTAAACACAAACAACCTGGACTAGATTGTTAATACATCAACCAGGGGTGCAACCATACTGAATCTGATCCTCACTAATATGGGAGAGTGTTGCACATCCCCCCTAATGTAATGTCTTCTCTTGTAAGGTCAGACCACGAAATGGCCTCCTTTGAAGTAAAAATAAAACTTGGAACCCCAGCTAACCCTGGAATATTCAGGGTCTAAGGCTAACTGCATACTATTAAGTGATAACTTGGCAAAATTACAAGCCCCCATACACCCTGAGAACATTGCTGCCTACATGGAACTGTTCACAGAAACCCTATACAAGCATGTTAATATCTGCATAGAACCATCCAATAGGAGGAAGCACAGAACTAACTTAAAAAACAAGCCACCCTGGTAGAACAACAACAGTAGGCTGTATTACAGAAGGAAGAAAATCATGGCAAAAATTAGGTGGTGCAGCACCCAGTGGGATAAAAGCATTGTCATCAAACTAAAAACAACAACTCAGAGGACAAATAAAGTCTACTAATGCCAAATTTGACCTCTCAGGCCAAGAACACCACAAGGCATTTTTATCAATGTCCGCAACTTCAAATGCAATACACAATTGTGTGGAGAGCTCATTGTTAATAGCTCCACCAGAGTCAGAAGATATAGCAAACCTATTGGCCAACAAATTCAGCTCCACATTTACCCCTCTCTCCCCATCAACTTTCCCTCAGGAAATACCATCAAATATAACTCTCCCCTGCTATTACTAGGGAACATGTTTTTAATGGTCTATCTAAGGCCGAGAACACTGCATCAATGGACCCAGACAATATTCCAGGATGCCTTCTAAATAGCATGAAATATGACCTAACAGAGCATTTGGAATTTCTATTTGACTGTAGCCTCTAAACAGGCTTTGCACGTCCCAAAAGAGAACAGCAACAGTCATCCCAGTGCACAAAGGTGGCCCATCTACAGACCCTGTAAACTATAGACCCATAAGTCTCACTTGTCTCATATGCAGATCCATGGAAAGAATCACCTTAGAAATTATCAATAAAGATAGGAAATCTCAAGACACCAGCTTCAACCCAGTTTGGTTTTGTCAAGAGCAGATCATGCCTACTCAACTGCTGGACTTCTTTAAGAAGGTCGCCAAAGCAGTGGATGAGTAAAAATGGTTCACATACTGCCTACCTTGACCTGACCAAGGCATTTGCCACAATACCAAACTTGGGCATTGTGGACAAACTCATGAGGTTAGGTACAAACCCTTATGTCACCCAGTGGATAGCTAGCTGGCTCACACTCAGGATCCAGGAAGTTAGAATTGGGGAATCCACCTCTACAAAGAGGCCAGTCACAAGTGGAGTCCCTCAGGGATTAGTCCTGGGACCACTCCTTTCTAGGATTTACTTCTCTGACATCATGACCAATGTCAGTGTCCTCTGGCTGACTAAATTTGAAGATGATTGCAAATTAGAAGCTGTCATTGAATCCCCCATCAACACAAATGTTCTCCAGGAAGGGCTGACACAGACAAATAACTGGTGACAGAACCATGGACAAAAAGATAAATGCCAAGAAATGTATAATAGTATACTTTGGACTCTCATCCACTTCTCGTAACTATCATATTGACAACAGACCCCTAAGGTTGACCCAGAAGTCAGTGACTTGGAAACACACATAGACAGTAATCTAGACTTTGACCATCATATGTCTACAGTAGTGAGAAAATCATTCTCTGTTGCGCAACTTATAAACAAAGGAATGGCATCTAGGTCCAAAGAAATCATTGTTCCACTGTATCCATCATTCATCAGACCTATCATTGGGTACAATGCCCCCTTTGGCATGTACCTAACCAGACATATCCAACAGTTGGAATGTCCTCACAATTTTCTCACCAAAAGAATACAGGGCATTACTAACATATCCTATTCACACCACCTGAAAGCTCTATCCCTGTATTATTTCTCCTACAAGCTGTTGAGGGGAGACCCATGCCTAGCATTTAAGGTATTGTCAGACCACTCTCTGATGGACCGCCAGCATATCTGCAAAATGAACAGCACCAGAATTGCCCATTCTAAAGACTTAAACCTGGCCTGCAACATAAATAGGACCTGCTTGAGAGACAGGTATGTATCCAAGAGACTACCCCTTCTCTGGAACATACTTCCCATCAATGTGAAACTGAGTTCCTTCAAAACCAATTAAAGTGTAACTTGGACAATTGGATTGGCACCAGGAAATTCATCCCTGGGTTGGCATCTTTGTGCCTAGTGGTCACAGGCAACCTGTAAGTAGTTAATTTCCCAGGCTTATGCTTGTAAATGTTTCATCTCTCAAGCCCTTGCTTACACTTCTCAAGGGTACAAGAACTTGTCAGAGATTTGGGATGCATGGCTAGGCTGAAAAATGCCCTTGTGGTCGTTAGCCTAGTTAACAGCTATGAACCTGCGAATATGCAAATTAATCAATCTAATATGACAGAGCCATTCAGGAAGCTATAAAGTAGTCCTTGGGTCTGAACACCAATACTTATTGGAATACAGCCACCATCACACTCAGAAAAAAAAACAATGTTTGGGCCTGCTGCTGCTATCCTGCATGAGTATGTTGAACATGCTCAAATCTATTCTGGTGCTGATAGACCTTGTCAAAGGAGAAGAAGGGTGTTCAGACCCAATGTAACATATGAACTGCATGATAGTGAAACTGTACATCAATACACATTTGATTTGGAAACACTACAGGAATTCTGCAACCTCTGCCTCTCCCACCTTCACCCCAGGGGAAATCGAG
The DNA here is from genome assembly GCF_019279795.1 of Protopterus annectens. Lineage (NCBI taxonomy): Eukaryota > Metazoa > Chordata > Ceratodontiformes > Protopteridae > Protopterus > Protopterus annectens. The sequence goes on from NC_056730.1 coordinate 1,057,520,624, forward strand.
GGGAACCTATACCAGTGAAAACTAAGGAATTTGTAGCATTAAGGATATTAGCAATGGTACATTCCAGAGATCCACAGGGGATATACTAGGGGTGTCACAGGCCTCAGTTTCCTGAATATTTCACCAGTAACTAAATGCTATACTACAACATGCAAGGAAGTGCCTCTATTTTCCACACACAAAAAATGAGAGGGCACAAACAATGCAGGAAGTCTGGGCTGTAGTACACTTCCCTGAAGTCCTGAGGGCCATAGACTGTACTCATATAGAAATAAAAGTCCCATCTGGTAAACAGGGAAGGGCATTCATTAACTGGAAATGGTTCCATGCAATCAACTGCAAGGTTATCTGCAATGCCCGAGGGATCATTCTCAATGTATGTAAGGCAACCCAGGCAGTTAGCATGACCCACCCATATGGCACACATCACAGCTTTACACAAGGTTTGTTAAGGGTGATGTTTCATGAGGCTATGTAGTAGGTAATGCATGGTATACACTGGAACTGTAGCTCATGACACCCAACCGAAACACACACACACACAGACACACACACACACACACACACACACACACACACACACACACACACACACACACACACACACACACACACACACACACACACACACACACACACACACACACACACACACACACACACACACACATGAAGGATATAACAATGTCCAAGCTCAAACTTGAAACATCATAGAGCATGTGTCTGGCATACATGGTTCCCCTGTATGAGTATAGATGTATCAGGGGGTGCCCTGCAGTACAAACCAGGCACCTGCACAGAAATTCTTACAGTCTGTGCCATGTTGCACAATATCATCTTTAGGAAGCAGCTGCAAGAAGGACAGCAATGGTTAGAACCACACATTCCTGGACCACAGGCAGACCCCCCTGAGGAATCTGAGGGGGGACCTCCAGCTGCTGAGGTAAGTGGCAGACATAGGCATGTGCAAAATGCCCTTGCCCTGGCTAAGAGGCAAAGGAGAGCACACACATTCACCACCTAAGATTGAAAGGTCAGCGCACACACCTAGCAACTAAGAGGCAAATGACAGCACTCATACTCACCAATGAAGGAATAGACATTACAAACTAAGCATATAGAAATATTAAAAGTGATGCCAGTGGATGCCCACAAACTTTACTTACCCATGTAATGTCTGTGTACAGATAACATCAGAAAGAGGCAGTCCCAAAGCACATGACTCCTAATTGCAGTAATGTCAATATAAGTGTGAGACCTGTAGTATATGAACAAGTGTGTAAAATGATACTCTACCTGCATACTGTTAGTCTTGTACCTATCCGCTCTGTGATTCACACATATATGCAACCCTAAGAGAAACAGAAATGAACAAAGCCCATAAAACAGTCATCATCATGCTCATAGGTTGAGGGGGGTGCACTAAGAACTGCCATATGTGCAATATAGCAACAGTGAAATTTAAAACTTGCATACATTGCAATTTTTGCCATTGCATATTGAAATATATTCAGAATATGAACATGCATGCAGTGTGTGTAGAGGACAAATATAACTTATGGAACAGTGCTGTGATTTTTAGAAGAATCTCCTCACAGTATCTATCAAAAATGCTCGGTTTGTATCCAATCTGACACCCCTCCTTCCACTTCCATAGCTAGACCATTACTTTCCTATCATGTAGATTGAGCCCTCTGAGCACTGTGAAGATTCAAATGAGGTGTGAAATCATTAGCATTCCTGAATACCAAAAAGAATGTTTGGTGTAGGGGATATAAACATGGCGCAGTAGCTACATGATTGCATACACACACCCTGGGACTGCAAGGAGAAGCAATAGCATTTGTTAGCTGCTCATGGCTTGCAACTGTTATGCTTGCTCTGGAAATAACAAGCAATACTGAAATAACTGTTTTCTCTGAAAATGCTTGTACCATGCAGAGTAGATTTGTAATAAAAAGGTGTAAGCACCTTGATATCTATGAGAACAACCTTAACAACATTGACATCTTTATAGTAAGAGAACTCTGACCAGCCTCTGCTTAAAATCTGTCTGAAATCCTGATCAGCCATATTACACATTGAAATAAAGATGCAAGTAAATGGCCATGATATTGCATTTCTGTAGTTAAGCTGAGAGGTGAGGAATATGGTCAGAAAATAAAGAGAAGAAGTAGCTGGCAGTGTTGGCAACTTGACATTAAAGTGGTGTGGACCATTATATCGGGAAAGTATTGGTCAATATGACATTGATCTATACATATTTAAGCAAATAAGAAAGTAAAATGTTCTAGTCCTGCGTCTGTGGCAAAGATAGATAAGAAACATTGCTGAGTGTATGCTGTCATTGTACTGAGTTAAGGGTTCAATTCCAGATAGTGTTGTGTCTGACAGAGTTAATGCATATTTTATGAGCATATGATTAGGTTATACTATGCAAAAATCAGGGACACTTTGCAATCCTGCCTTTTGTATTTACTACCTTATATGTGTTACTTGTCTTACAATTTTCTGTTACTTTTTTCTTTTTTCTTTTTTTTGTTCTTCATTTGCTTGCATTTTGGCAGAGTGCACTGTTGACTGGCAGCATTTTGAGGCAGTAAATGAGAGCCCACTGCACAAGATACAAAATGAGAAATGTGAGTGGTCTTGCCATTGGTATTGCATTATGCAATCTTATAGGTGTGCTTTGCTATAGCACTCTGAACTGCAGTAAGACAAAATGGTTATGTGAAATATAAATTGTAACATATGTTCTTTTGTCTGTTTAATGTCAGCACTGCTTAGTACAGCACAAAAAGAGCTCACAGTTAAAGGAAACTGAACAATTTCACTTCTGTAATCTTCATTAATGAAAACTTGTTTGGCACTAATGCACGTTATCGCTGAGTGAGTGACGTACACATATTGTATACCTTTTCTGTGGCAGAAGCTAAAAATGCAGTGATTTTGGTCCATTTACACAGTTTTCCAGGGTTGAAATTCATACCTTGTGAAGTGACTGTGAACATGCTTACTTCAGATGAAGGAATCACTGCCATCATCACTTTATTTGCTTTTTTACTGTTTATGCCTTCTGCACTTGCTCGCTACTAAGCATCACACAAAAAAGTTTGTTTGCTTAAGGAAAAATTGACAAATGTTATTTGGGCAGCTTTCTTTAGCACAAACAGGCTTAACAGTGATGCAAGGCCATCAGCACTCTGGGCAGTACTTAGTGGCGAAAATCCACTTGTTAACCTAGCTTTCTCTGTGCACAATGTATAAATGGACTATATTTAGAGATATTACACAGGTGATTCAGGATTCAAATCTGAATAACACTTTTTTTGAATAGGGTGTAGAATACAATTTATAATAATACTTTGATTAGGAAGATAAAACTAATAAACATAGTTGAAAGTGCATTCTCTTGTGGCACTGACAAATAATTACCTTCCTTGAATTTTATGCATTATTTATTCCTTAGTTTGATTTCCACATCGGTCTACTAACTTTTTACACTGTGTAATTCCAGACGGTTATGTGCCAAGTCATCCTAGTTAACCTCCAAAACAACAAGGATAAAAAGCCAAGCCATTGAAGCTGTCAGTGTGAATATGTTCAGTATCACACATGGCAATTCTCACTGCCATGTGTCACACCTTCATTGTTGTTTGGTAAAGTACCTTATGCCTTGCTTACAAATGCCTATTTGTGCTTACTCTCACAAAAATGCAGTTGGCATGGTTGTGAGTGTTTGTGCCCTACCTTTTAAACACAAGATTGGAATTCGGTTCCAATTGATACCTAGAGTTGCTGCTTGACTTCTGCAGACATGGCTGGTGTGGGAGTTGATGGCGTTAAATTTTTGGCACAGACATGGAGTGTGGAGGAGTCCAGGATTTTTGTGGCACTCCTCGTGAAACACTACAGCTGTAGGCTACTGCAGGGGGACTACACTGGTCTCAGTATAAGACTGGGGCTTGGAAAAGAGTAGCCAAGTCTATCAGCTGGCATCGCACACATTAGACAGAATTTCCATCACCACTATAGTGACCTACAATGGAGGAAGAAGAACCTCCTTAGCCAATGGAAGGATGAGTTTACGACTGCTGACATCTCACAGTTGTGTAAGTATACTGACCTATCTGTATTAAATGATATCGAATACATTACCTAGCCAAGACTGTTATTCAGTATGCTTTTATGTTTCACAGTCTCGTCATCTGCAGTGCATTGTGAGGTACACTAAGAGATGGTACCTCGCCTCAGAAAGACTTGGGTGTAGATATGCATCAGGTCTTAATGTAAGCCTAATAACTATTGTACTTGCATGCAGTATGGCAATACTGCAATAAATAATTATATTTATGATATCATAGCAGTACAACTGATTAATGGTACAACAGAGTAAGAACTTCCCATTATACCTGGAAATGGCAAAGGTGCATAGACTGGATAATCATAACTGTCCCGTGTCTGAAATTATATAGTCATGTGATAAGCCATGGATCTAATTCTCTCTCATTCTTGTTGTCTGGCACCTTTTTTCTCTATTTATTTATTTATTGTGGTGTAGGGAATACACTGTATGTCTAAAAATGTTCTGTTGAAATACATTTCTGCTTTTAATACCTGACAGCACAGAAAGGTAGGAAGACCACTGTGGTTTGGTCTGCCATCCCTCTTCAGACTGCAGCAACAACACCCAGCACTTTAGGGTCTCAAGCTGTCAGAGCTGCCTCTACAACCACTGCCCTGTCCAACCCATCCACATTAGGTAGTTCTGCCTTGGCAACTGGTGCACTGGTACCTCCTGGGAGTAATAGTAATTGAGGTGGTTATTTTGTCATCAGCCAAAAGCTGACAGGGCTGGTGGAGGAGATTATGGAAAGGGGTCTCAGTGCCTGAATCATCTGTGTCAAAAAGGCGCTTTGTCCTATTGAGAAGATGATGACATGTCGAACACTGACACAGGAAACTGAGACAGGAACACAGTGATGACAGTTCTGAGAGCAAGGACTAGATTCTCATTATTTTCAGACTTGACATGGGTGCACCTCTGATGGCCCCTGCCTGTCCCCAGTCATGATATCCTCCAACCTTTTGTGTTCATCACCATCCTTGCCTGTTTAGTTTATCTTGTATATCTGTAACTGCTTCCTCACCTCACCTTCTTACCCAGCTCTCACAGTCCTAAGCACCTTCCCCAACATTCCTCTCTCTTTGAAAGAAAAAAAAACAATTGTAACCTGTCCCACAAAAAAATAACAATGCATACATAGCTCTCTACTTCACCAATATGTTGTCTTTACACCCTTGACTTGGTACAATTGGGTGTACAACATTATAGTGTTGTTGTCACTAATCCTTGGTGTGATGACAGTCCAAAATCAGCAAATTCTGGCTATACTTCTGCATTTATGTTGTGAAAGAGTGGATAGCTTTGGTTCTCTCCCATTACCTTCCTGCAAGTTCCTCTATTCTTTCCCCTGTTCATCCCCTCTGCTTGCCCCTCCCGCCATTTCTCCACTTTCCTATTAACCTCATTTCCAGATGTTTAATCTGGTCAAAAACTAGAATCATGCACAATACACATGGCTAGAAATGACCTATATGAAAGTCTTCACTCTTTGTCCTCAGCCTTTGCACAGAGTTTAGCATCATGCACTAATGCTGAGTGATAATGAATGGCTGTTCATGTCCTATGGAAAAACCTAGTCCACTGTCGCCATCACCTGCAGTATTCTGCTTATCCTCATAAAAATATGCTTAAACAAGTTACACTATCAGAATACAGAGTAAAGGTAGAATAAAGGCAATACTTTGTAGTAGTTAAACTGTTTTTTTGACTATTGGATGTAACAAGTGCAACTTTGTCTGTTTAATATTGAGATAAATCACTTGCCTCAAGATTGCCTTTTCTCTACAATATCAAGGGTTGAAGTCCATATGTATGTCACATGATTTCTTACTGTGAAGTTATGCTTATATATCTTTAATGACATAAACTAAAATTTTATCCATCACAAACTTTCATGCAAAAAACAACATTTACAAACACATCCATGCCCATAAGGACAAATTATTAAACCACCCTTACTGTACCCATGTCAGCATCAGTATTTGCCTGTCCTACAGCTACTTTACCACCTCAGCTGCCACTTACTGATACACAGCCTGACTGATTAATACTGAGGACAAACCATAAAGATGTACATTAATGACCCATAACACCAGCCTTTTGTATGTGTCTCTATATCTGTGTCTGTCTTCAGCACTTCTCCCTCACCCTTTCGCACTGTTGACTATTCATTAGGCTGATGAATGTAAATGCAATGTTATGGCATTGTCTGTCTGCCATTGTTTTGCTGAAGGACAAAAGCTACACCTTCCATTGGCTACATAAGGTATCTCTGTCCCTTTGAAAGTGTGCTTTAACATGTCTGAGTAGGATTTCCTTGGTAGAGTCTAGAGATAATGTTCAAGTCTAGTATAGACATAATTTCTTCTTGACAATAGTTTGTATCCAGCATTAGGTGAAACTCATACTGCCTTTTTTGTGTCTCTTTCTTATGAATGAGCCCCCTGTGTATGTCTCTAAGCCCCTTTTGTTTTATCAGTTGCAGTGCTCAGCACTTACTATGTCTGTTAATGTGCAACTGTAGTATATCATTCTAAGTGGTAGTACAGGGGTAATTGCACAATATGGTGAGTGTTTGCCTCACAACTCACTGTACTCCCAGTTAACTTTTGATTTCCTTTGGATCATGTCTGTGTGAAGTAGGCATAAAAAATACTTCAGTAGCTATTACATATATAATTTTTCCAGGAAACATATATATAATAGTCATTCCTAAGTAATCTTAAGGTCATGATAAAATATTAATATAATAATCAAGTCTGACCGTCTTTCTAATATCATCTGCATGCTGGAGTCGAACGCTGCTACAACTCAGCTTTTTCATTTAATTGAGAGAGTTTAAACTTTGTGCCACAGAGACAGCTAGGTTAACAGGCACATTTTCTTTACTAAGTATTGTCCAGAGTACAGACAGCTGCACATCACTGCTAAGCCTGTTTGCACTGTGGAAGGTAAACTAAATGTAGAGCTCCACTGTTTCCTTCAGCAGAAAACTCTGTTTGCTCATAATGTACCATCGAGCAAATGGGGAAAGCAAGCAGAATGTCTCAGTTTGAACTGAGTTTTGAAGATGACAAAGAAAGGTATAACAAAACATGCAGAGCACCACTGAACATCACTAAACACTTGTCCTTCACAGTCCCATTTCAATGCATCAAAGTATCATGCATGCGCTAACAATTTGCCAACCTTCGCACAAATACATTTCTCAGCATTGCACTTTTGGAAGAGATTTTGAACAAAAATAAATACTTCTACTGGATGATATTACTTCATTACATGGGAATTGTGTAAAGTACTGATGTAAAATGCAGTGAACTGTGTGGTTAATTTTCCACTTCATTCTAGATAGTTGGATTTGCGGTACAGCACTAACACTTACAAATGATATACACCCACAAACAGCCTTGATGTATGGAAATCATCATGATTTATCCCTCCTACATTGGAACATTAAGTACTGCTTGATAATTACTGTCCAAATTACACATGCATGAGCACATACCATAGCTAATATCAGTAACATTAATTTTGTTTACATACCACCATCCTGTCATTCATAACTGTATTTGTGTGTGTGTGTGTGTGTGTGTGTGTGTGTGTGTGTGTGTGTGTGTGTGTGTGTGTGTGTGTGTGTGTGATACACACAACACAGGTAGGCACATGTCACTCTCATTTCTTCAGTATACATTAATAGCAGCATAGCTGACAGAAGTCAGCAGTATGTATGGATTATTGACCATGACATTGACCTTACTTCATCATATCAGCAAATATAAATTTTTCGCAAAACCTTCAACATCACAATATTGTCTTTGGCACAGAATGAAATGCTAATCCTACTTACACTGCACTATCAGACTATAAAGTCATTTTTTTTCAGTTGTATACTGTGTTCACTAGCTTGCATAGCTAGAAAGGTAGGAGGTTCTAATCTCACAGCAATCAACTTATGTGTGCTGCACTGCAGATGTGATCTGGACTACTGCTACCCACAATACAGTAGTACATCCTGAAGTTAATTTTAAACCTCAGGAAGAGTCCATATAAATTTCAGACCCTTCTTGCAACATTATCTTAACTGCTAAACTTCAGTGATGTCATCCTGTTTAAAATGCACTCTCTGGCCCCCTGCCATCTTTAGTAATGGGTGCTAACCCTAACCTTTAACCCTATACCTTAATGTTATTAAAACCTTCCAATACCACTGCCACTATTGCCAAATGTGGGCCTAGTGTTAAGGGGGGGTTAGAGTTAATATTGAGACAGGAAATACTTTTCCTCTGTAGATACTATTGTTTTCATTTTTTTCATTATTGTGTATCATTGAACCTATTTTGTTCATATTTTGCACTCAATAATAGGGCAGTTTAGTCATACGCAATAGAGACATATTGCTATCCATCTGTAAATATATATATATATATATATATATATATATATATATATATATATATATACATATATATAATTTATTTATTTATTTATTTGCAGTTTGTTTACCAGGGTGGTCCATTGGGCCTTGAGGAGCCCGTTTTCAATGGAGTCCTGGGGAGAAAAGCTCCAAAGATACAATTAGTTATAATAACAGTTATTACAAAAAATACAACTAGTTACAATAACAGTATTACAAAAAATATTAAAAACAATTCTAAGTTACACAGAGTACTAAGAAGATATAACTGTGAATCTACTAAATACTGATGCAGAGGTTAGGAGAATTTAGAAAATAAAGTATCAGAGTTATAACAATGATCAGTAACAGGGTAGATGCAATATCCCAATATTAAATGTCAGAGTAGAAAGGTATCACAATTTTAGCAATAGTCAAATGTCAGGATAGAAAAAGAATTACAGTGTTAATAACTGAGTTTGTTCCAGTTGTAAAAGGTAGTACAAAGTACCCCAATATGAATGTATTAAGGAGGAATAAAGAGAGACAGTTTCTAAAAAGGTGTCAGCAGAAGTGTCTGAAGTAGGAAGGGATTATAGATAGAGATATTATGTAGGATGAGAGCGAAAGCATTCCCACAGTGATGTTAGGTGAGAGTGGAGAAGAGATTTAAAGATAGAGAGGCTACTGGTGGTACGGATGAGAGGTGGGCGGGAGGTCCAGTGGCGTGCGAGGCAGAAGGAAAGAAGATGTTTGCCAGGTTGGTGGGAGGATTTATGCAGTTCAATTAGATTTTGTTGTATGGATCGCAGGCATCTGTTAGGAAGATGCATTTTAAAGGTTGAGATGAGGGAGGGGCAGAGAGAAGGGTTAAATATAAGTTTATGTGCTTGGATGAGTTGTGTATAGATGAGATAATTGGGGAGTTCAAGCCATTTTAGTTGGTGTAAGGAGGTACAGTGATGAGTGTTGGATCTGTGGCCAGTTGCGAATTTTGCGATCTTATAGTAACAGGAGGAGAGTTTAGATTTGAGGGAGGAGTGCAGGCTGGTAAGGATAGATGTTCCATATAGTAGGGATGGGGTTAGGTAAGTGTTAGCAAGAGTGAGCCTGGTGGGGGGAGAGATAAATTGGTAATGGCGGTAAAGCATGCCTAACTTTTTGTGAGTTTTTTTGATATTTGCCTGCAAATGGTTGTCAAACTTTAGTTGGTCATCAATTAGGATACCTAAGAGTTTGGCAGTAGAGACAGTTTCAAGAGAAGTGTTATATTTACTGGTAATAAGGAAAGAGTGTTTATCTAGGGTAATGCTTCTGGAGGGGGAAAATAACATCAGTTTAGTCTTATTAGCATTTAGTGCTAAATGGTTCTGAAGCATCCATAGTTCTGTAGCAGAGAATGCTTCTTGGGTAAGTTTCATTAGTGTAGATGAGCAGGAGGAAGAGCAGATTATTGTTGAATCGTCTGCGTATTGAACAAGTTTAGAGTGAGGGATGGCCTGGTGGAAGTCATTGATGAAGATGGGTCCTAGAATTGAGCCTTGGGGTACACCAGTGGTTGTGAATTGGAAAGGTGAAATTGCTTTTTTCCACTTGACTGCGTGTTGCCTATCTGATAAGTAGCTGGTGAACCAGTTAATAGAGGAGTGGGATAAGTGTAGTTTGCAGAGCTTAGTAAGAAGAAGGTTATGAGAGATGATGTTGAATGCTTTAGAGAGATCTAGGAGGAGGGTGGAAATGATGAGACCAGAGTCACGGGCCTTGTTTACAGTTGCAAGGAAGGAGAGGAGAGCTGTGGTAGTACTATGGCCAAGACGGAATCCATGCTTAGTGGAAGTTAATAGGTTATTATTGATGAGGTAGGGTAGGAGTTGTAGGTGGAAACATTTTTCGAGAATTTTAGAGATGGGGGATAGGATAGCGATGGGACGGAAGTTGGAGATGTCATTATTATTGCCACCTTTGTGGAGTGGAATAATGTTTACACACTCGTGTTAAAATGTCAGGTTTTTGGGATATAAAAAAATGAAACCTAAATAAATAATTTCAAAACTTTTCCTACCTTTAATGTGACCTATAACCTGTTCAATTCAATTAAAAAACAAATAAATATGTTAGGGGAAAATATATAAAAAAAATATATAGAAAATAAAAAATGTACAATACCTGGCAGCATAAGTGTGCACACTCTTAAACTAATACTTTGCTGAAGCACCTTTTGATTTAATTATAGCATTCAGTCTTCTTGGGTACACACCTGCCATCAATTAAAGAGACTCTGATTAACCCCAAATAAAGTTCAGCTGTCTTAGTAGGATGTTTCTGACATTTACTCAGTTGCCTACTACAGCAAAAGCCATGGTTCACAGAGAGCTTACAAAGCATCAGAGATCTCATTGTCGAAGGGTATCAGTCAGGAGAAGGGTACAAAAAATGTCCACAGCATTGGATATACCATTGAACACGGTGAAGGCAGTCATCAAAAAGTGGAGAAAATATGGGACAATAGTGACTATGCAAAAAACTAGATGTCCCTCCAAAATTGATGAAAAGACATGATGAAAACTGGTCAAGGAGGCTTCCAAGACATCTACAGCAACAGTGAAGGAGCTGCAGGAATTTCTGGTAAGTACTGGTTGTGTACTACATGTGACAACAATTTCCCATATTTTCCATATGTCTTGGGGTATTGGGTAGGTTGCAAGACGGAAGCCTTTTCTTACACAGAAAAACATCCAGGCCCAGCTAAAATTTGCAAAACAATACATCAAGTCTCCCAAAAGTATGTGGGAAAATGTGTTATGGTCTGATGAGACCAAGGTTGAACTTTCTGGCCCCAATTCCAAAAGGTACGTTTGGTGCATAAACAACACTTTGTATCACCAAAAGAATACCATCCCCACGGTGAAGCATGGTGGTGGCAGTATCATGCTTTGGGGTTGCTTTTCTTCAGCTGGAACTGGGGCTTTAATCAAGGTGGAGGGAATTATGAACAGGTCCAAATACCAGTCAATTTTGGCCCAAAACCTTCAGGTGTCTGCTAGAAAGTTGAAAATGAAGAGGAATTTCACCTTTCAACATGACAATGACCCCAAGCATACAGCCAAATCAACAAAAGAATGATATCACCAGAAGACAATTAAAGTTTTGGAATGGCCCAGCCAGAGCCCAGACCTAAATCAAATAGAAAATCTGTGGGGTGACCGGAAGAGGGGTGTGCATAAGATATGCCCTTACAATCTGACAGATTTTGAGCGCTTTTGCAAGTAAAAGTGGGCAAATATTGCCAAGTCAAGATGTGCCATGCTGATAGACTCCTACCCAAGAAGACTGAATGCTGTAATTAAATCAAAAGGTGCTTCAACAAAGTATTAGTTTAAGGGTGAGCACACTTATGTAACCAGCTTATAGTGCATTTTTTATTTTTCACATTATTTCCCCTAACAGATTTGTTTGTTTTTCAATTGAATTGTACAGGTTATAGGTCACATTAAAGGTAGGAAAAGTTTTGAAATGATTTTTCGTGATCTCATTTCTTTATAGCGCAAAAACCTGGCATTTTAACAGGGATCCACTGTGTGTGTGTGTGTGTGTGTGTGTGTGTGTGTGTGTGTGTGTATATATATATATATATATATATATATATATATATATATATATATATATATATATATATATATATCATAACATCGACAGCTTAAGTTGTCGAATCCTAAAACATCGAGACCTAAGCGTCGAAAGCTAACAATAGCAAATGGCCACATCATTGAATTCTTTCCTAGGGAAACAATTTGGGTGTCCGTCCGTAAAAAAAATAAACAAACACACCCAAACATAGTAGGGGGCTTTGCCCCCCAAACCCCCCTGACTAAATATACCAACTCTGAGATCATTCTACATTGGGGAAAGGGCAAATCCCCAATAACAGCCATGCAAATTCTTTCCCGAGGAAAGAATTCAATGATGTGGCCATTCGCTATTGTCAACTTTCGATGCTTAGGAGTCGATGATTAAGCATTCGACAACCTAAACTGTCGACAATTCAGTAGGCACCCTATATGTGTATATATATATATATATATATATATATATATATATATATATATATATTTATATGTGTCTATATTTCTACGTGTGTGTGTGTGTGTGTGTGTGTGTGTGTGTGTGTGTGTGTGTGTGTGTAGAGACAGTGGGATAAACTAAAGGGTAAAAAGATTTTACAGACAAGACATTCAGTAAAAACTGAAAGAAAGATCCAGCTAAACCAGTGTTTTTGCAATGTAATACCTTAAGCCTCATATAGCAGAGACTCAATGGATAAATGCAAATGACTCCTTAAGGACATAACAGTGCTTCAGCTGCATGGCTTTTGAAAGCCCATGACTTTTTACTTTTAGCTTTTTAAGTCTTTAGGGGAACATTTAGGCTAATAAAGAAAAACCCACTAGCTATAGACATGCATGTGTCAGCCTTTTTATGGTCCTGTCAGTGCAGTATAAGTGGATTGTTTGGCTATATTTTAGAAACACTGACCTTTAAATCAGTCTAGGTATCCATAAACATAAGGTTGCCACAAAATATCCCAAACAATATCCAAACCGAAGGATAAATCATCACACATGCAAGCCATTCACTAACAACATAAAAAAGAATAAGTCAAGCTAGAATCTTCACTGTCCAATACCTTAAACCTCCAGTGGTTGTGACCGATGATACTTATGCAAATGACCCATTAGGGACATGACAGGCTTTCAGCTGTATGTCTTATGAATGTCCACAACTTTTTATGTTTTGCTTTTTAAGTCTTTAGGGGTGTATTCCTGTTAATAAAGCGAAAACTCACTAGTTGTGGACAGGTATGTTCAGCTTTTTTTTAAACCTTGTTGGTACAGCATAAATTGATTGTTTGACTAGACTTTAAAAACACTGAGCATAAAATCAAGCCTGATGACTATAAACATAAGGGTAGCTGCAAAATACCCCATACAGCATCCAAACCAAAGGGTAAATGGTAACACAGACAAACCATTCAGTAAAAACTTAAGAAAGAACCAGCCAATCTGGAATTTTCACTGTGTAATATCTTAAACCTCCTGTAGTAGTGACTCATGGCATATATTCAAATAACACCCTAAAGACATACTAGCATTTCAGCTACATGGTTTCTGAATGCCCATGGCATTTTCATTGTCTGCTATTCAAGTATTTATGGGCATATTTCAGCCAATAAAGTCAAACCCCACTAGCTGCAGATGTGCACATTCTGGCTTTTTCATGAACTTTTTGGTGCAGCATAATTGCACTGTTTTACTATACTTTAGAAATACAGAGCTTAAAATCAAGCCTGATGTCCATAAACATAAAAGTGGCTGCAAAAATATCCCATACAACATCCAAACTATAGGATAAAAATGTCACAACAACAAACTTTTCAGTAAAAAAATGAAAGTAAGATCTACTGCAGGATTCACGAAGCCTCTGTGTAAGAATTAGCAAGTCTTACACGGAGGCTGCAGTTAAATGGGGTGATGTCAGCATGCCATGCATATTCATGAGGGCATGCTGAATCACACCCTAGGCTAACACGGTCCATGTAGCAATGTAGGGGACGTGTCCACATGGCGAGACCTGCAAAGGGACACGCCCCCAGAAGAATCACAGTTCCAAAAGGAAACTCCCACGAGCGAGTCTGCGGAAATGTCAAGAAACACAACAGCACACATGCCCCTACAGACTATTAACCCAACTGAAATGTAAAACGTAAAAATGAACAGTTTCATTTTTTTTTATTTCAAAAATGTTTGCCCGTAATTGCGCTCGTTTGCGCGGGTGTGCCCTTCGCTCAGCCACAGTTAGCAGTCATAGAAAAAGCATATAAGCTCTAAATATGCAAAATAAGCCAAGTAGCAATAGTGTAGCGGTAGAGACGTCAGCCAAAGGGGAGGCAGTCATGGTTCGAGCCCCAGCAACATCATTTTTTATTTTTAGTGAAATAAGCACGAAACAATCCCCTGACATATATGTATATATATATACAATTATAATTTAAGTAAAATGCAATGAAATGGGCCATGTTTATATGAAGAAATCTGACACAATAAAAAAGTAAAATATTTGATAAGTGCCCATAGCTGAGCAGCGCTCTAACAAGCTGAGTATGTTTGTTCGCAGGTGACCAGTGGTTTAACAGGTATAATAGCAGTGCCCGGAGTTGAGCAGTGCTTTAACACGCTGAACGTGTGTGCCCATAGTTGTGCAACATTTCACACAGTGTAATATGCATGCTCATAGCCAAATAACGCGTTAACTAGCATAACCCGTTTGCGCGGAGCTGCCCAGCGCGCCAACCGGCTTACCGGCAGGCAACATTGAGCAACCTGTATCAAAGCCGCCTTTAAACAGACACACCTCCTAGCCTGTCTAGACAGTAGTAAAATAAAAAATAAAGCAATGCCCAGGCTCAAACACAGGATACTGTGCATCATAGTCAAAGTACTGAACCACTAAGCCATAACAGCTGTACTAAAAAATGCAGTATTAGCATATATATAGGAATGAATGGAAATAGAAGCATGACAAAGCAGGTTTTGTGAAGCTGATACAAATCCAAAATGGCCAATCACAGATAAGTGTGGGAAAAACGGCATATATAAGCCCCATAGGCGGGAATACACAGCATAACTGATTGTGGAACCTATTTGCAGTCAGGATGGCAGATGTAGGATAGGGTAGTCACTTTCGAGCACAGAGGTGGGGTGTTGAGGAGTCCAAATACATGGTTTGGCTCCTAGTCCATGATCATGAGGCTCAACTCATGCAGGGCCAGGTTCTGTGGGGTGCATATAAGGCAGAGCCGTGGAACCAGTTGGTACATGATCTCACCAGTGCCACAGGCATATCAAGGACTGGGGAACAGGTCTGTCACCACCATGCGGACCTGAAGAGATGGAAGCAGGACCAACTGAACTGTTGGATCCAGGAGGCCCGGCAAATGCCCAACGCCCTACTACTGAGTAAGTATCCATGTAATTATGTATGTAAGGAATTATCCTAGCTGATATTATGGAGCTGTATGTTCCAATATTACTTAATTTATATTACAGTTGCAGGTGTGCGTTCCGCGAATCGGCGAGCCTATGGTGATAGGCTGGAGCAGTTGCGCCACTAGGCAGGTTAGTAATTATATTTCTGTAATTGTTATACAATATAAGTGAGACAGCTTGTAAAAGAGTTCACTGTAGTTACATATTAATAAAGTTCAAATAACACTAGAAGAAAGATTCTGCTAGTACTGTATGATTAGATAAGTGATGCAGCCTGTAATCCAGAAATAAAAAGTAAACAAGTCTGAAATAGCGATTACCCACCTGAAGTGTAATATCAGATAACCTGCAGCAGCCTGAAAAATCAGTGGTAAACAAGCTAAAGATAATAGACATGTGTCAAATACATCCCCTTAGAAAATCTGCCATATGAAACAAGTGAGTCTGTTGAAAAGGATTGTTGTAATCAAGTATGACATGTTAATAACGCCTAGAATAAAGTACCATCTTGAATTGTAAAAATAAAACAAGTGAGAGTGTGAGAAAGAGGTATGAATCGACCAAGAAAGCTGCTATAACGTCTGAATAAACTATACTGCAGTCAGTACATAATGAAATGAATGAGACAGCCACAACCAAAAAGTGAAATGTTTGAAATAAAGTACTGAAGCTGGAATTTGTATATGTTACTGTACTCTTGCAATATGGAGATAGTATGGTTGTCTGAAATAATGAACATCCACAGTTGTCTAGAGCCATATAAATGAAATGTAGCAGGATGCTGTACCTGAACATAGCCAGATATGAAATGTGTATGAATAAAAATGCAATGTATATTAATGTAGCAGTAACAGTCCCATCACCAACATTCCTAAGGTTACATATAGGAAACTGTACTAAGACCTGTAGGGTATATATATCTGCAGCTACTAGAGATGTACAGCACATGTATATGTAGTTGAAGTTGTTAATGAAATATTTCTTCACCCTACCCTATATTCACAAATAATGCCATTCCACAACAAACTGGGTATGTGTATTCACAATCAATTCCTATGGACATTTGTCCTGTTGGTTCAAACATATTTGCATGTACGTTGCTGCATGTGCCCTGTTCACATATCCAAACCGATGGCCTGTTGCCATCAATCAACCCTGCATGCTGTCGGATCGTGTACTGTTGTTCAAAATATGCATGTGTTATGCTTGCTGTTCAATGTTTGGAATTCATGGGTGTTTGGTTAATGGGAATACTGATGTATGCTGTTGCAACTAATTTGGAATGGTATTGTTTGTTACTAACCCAAAATGTCATAAAATATTTCTAAACATAGGATAACAGGGAAGGCGGGTTCCAGCGGACCCACCTCTCCCACCTCAGCTGGTGAGTGCACCTGACACTAGTGCCCAGGCCGGAACCTCCTCCGGTGGCCCTGTGCCACCTTCGGGGGGAAGCGCTGCAGGGGATGGGGCTCATCCCCCCTCTGCAAGCATGGCCGGAGGAGATCGTCCACTCACCCTCTAAAGTGTCCAGTCTGTGGTGTGTAGCAAGATCAGGCATTCTGTGCTTGAACCCCTACGCCAGCTTAAGACTTGGGTGGCACAACTCACGGGTGTCCCTGCTGCCCATCCTACACAGCCCCCAGCACAGCCCCGTCCTGGGCTGTGAAGGCACAGTGGTAACTGCCCATGGGTGGGGATCTCAGTTCCACTGTTGCCATCTGTGGGCTCATGGGCTCGCGATATCCCAACATCCATCCCCTTCAATTGTGTTTCCCCCCCACATGTGTCATACTCCGCCCCTGTATGCATCTTGTTTGTCTTGTCTGTTAACCTCCCCTACCTACCTCCCCAAATATACCTACTTCCTGTACCTCACATTCCACTCTCACCTGAAAAAAAAAAAAAAAAAGGGCACTCTGTTCCCGCAAAAAAATTATGCCCCATACATATCTGCCCATTTTGCAGACATGTCTGCTGGACATGTGAAGTGGTAATTACAATTGGCTGTACAACATATTTTGTTGTCCTCACCCCTCTCTCAGGGGTGGAAGGTTTCAAATTTCACACCAAATTACAGACATATGCACAGCTGTTGCTGATAAAGAAATGGGCAGCTATGGGCCTTTCCTACATCCTTCCTGCAAATCCCGAGCTTATTTTCCTACTGTCCTACCCTCTTTGTGCCCCCTTTTTCACCACTGTCTTATCTCCCCATTTTCTTTTCTTTCAAAGAAATTAGCGCGGATGTGCACGAGAGTAAGCACTTTTAAGCAGTAGTAAGCGGGTGTGCGCTTGTGTGCGCTTAGCTAAGCATGTGTGTGCGAAGCTAAGCGGCACTGCGCATGCGTGAGCTCTGCACAAACCAGCGCTAACCCGCTTACAACTGCTTAAAAGTGCCTTAGTCACTCTGAACGACAAGGCTTGTAGTCTGCTCAGCAGCAAAATAAAATTCTTCTGTCAGTCTTGAACCCAGGACCTTGGAAACACTAGTCTCCTTGACTTACCACAAAGCCATGACTGATATACAAGAACTTTGTGCTGAAAGCAATAGATTATGAAATAGTAGGACTGAATGTAAAGGGAATATAGGAAGGCTATTACACAAAGCTTTTCTTGTAACTTTACTGGCAATTGTTGCGGATTTGTATAACATTAGTGTGATAAGGGAAACAGCCATGCTAGTCGATAGCTAGTAGGTAATAATGTGACAGTAGCATCTTGCAAATCACACACACTATCAGAGCAGGGTAAACACTGCTATATTTGAACAGGTAAGAGGCCAGACCTCGCAACTGGGACTGATTTACAGGGATGTCCCTGATTTGAAAACAAATGTTAACTGTGCCCCACTGACTCCCTGTGAAATGTACTAACAGTAGGCAGAAAGGTGTTTTGTCCCACGTAATGGTAACTGTTAACTACTGAAAGTATGCACTATGTGCATGTCAGAAATGGTGTATTAATACACATGCTCAAAATACCCCACAGTCACAACTGCAGAATATCTGAAATATATCACGGGTGTATCCCACTGATATGAACCATTCCCTGAGGCTGATAAAAGATACAGCTGAGAGTGAGTATCTGAGGCCTGCAAGTGTCACAAACTCACAGGCATATCATTCTGTCTGCTGTCACACACTTTGTGAATAGCTGTAGAATAGCTTCCACAAGCACACCCACATGTAGGTGTACAACCCACAAATATCAAAGGCGGTATCCAACTAATAACAAAAGGACAGTATAGCAGTTTACAAGCACTGCATGTGCCTGCTATCCATAACTGTTAGTACAAAGTACAAGGCGCCACTACTGCTCAGCAGCAAAATAAAATACCCTTGTAGGTGTCAAGCCCCACACCTTGGCCAGACCAGACTGCATGCAGTACCACCAAACCACAACAAACATATAAGGAATTGCTGCTGAAAGAAATATAGCAAGCATTACAAGGAGTGAATGTGAATGGAAAATAGGAAAGCCATAGCAACACATTCCAGTAAAGACACCTAGCAGGCCTTCAAGGAGTGAATGTAAAGGCTAAATAGTGAAGCCATAGCAACAAATTGCAAGAGCCACTGCTGTAAACCAGTTACTCCACAAGTCCCACAGGAAAGCACATACTCCCATTTAAACAGTATTAGTATTATTAGGTGTCAGTTAACATACACACTGAGAAGAATAAACTGGAGGAAGCAATAGTCAGGTGTCAGTACAACATGCATGTCAGTGCCTACAACACAGCCTGAAATATGAGAGACATACCAACCTTTACGCTCAAACAACAGTGTCCACAGCATACCAGCATGGTCCCCACCTTGAAAATCTGAAAGGGCTACGCCTACCTCACCTAACATTTTATAGCACTGTCCTGAAATCATAGTGAAAACTGCAATTACCACACAGCAGGCTGCATGCAATTAGCAAATGCTGGCTAACAATTGGTGCAGAGGCCATCACATGCACATCTGCATATACCTACAAAAGCAGCCTGTACTCCCAGTCCACACATGCAACACTTTCATTGCAACAGCCGGAGGGAGAGACAGAGAGAGAGAGAGAGAGAGAGAGAGAGAGAGAGAAACGAATAAGAGACAAAGACAGCCGAAAATAAAACAATACAGAACAGCAGGCTGACCAGCAGCAAGCCATCAAAAATAGCAGTGTCCAACAAAGGTAATGTAAACTAACAATGTAATAGTCTACATACTGTGAACCCTCCATATGTGTTAGCAGTCTGTATATATATATATGTATATATATATATATATATATATATATATATATATATATATATATATATGTGTGTGTGTGTGTGTGTGTGTGTGAAGATGTGCATAGGGCAGGGGACATACTGCAACTGTTAGTGAAGGCTGGACATACATATGTATGTGAAGAATGCTATGTGCACATATCAATGTAGGTTGTAGTGCAACCTACAATGTAGGTTGTACAGTAATGGATGTTTAGCAGTATGTTCGTTTGTGTATTTGTATGTGTAAATAAAAAGGTAGATATATATATATATATATTATATGTATATTTATATATGTATCTATATATAATATGCATATATGTATACATAGATAGAGAGGGATGTAGAAATAGAGAGACCCAGAATTATACCACAATACAAGGACAAAATTATTGACCTCAACAATTGGCTAAGCTTCTGGTGTCATTCTAAGGGCATCCAGCATCTGTCTGCCTGGTACGACATGATCGACAGTCCATGATGCTTTGCCAGAGATGGCCTGCACCTGTCGCTCTCAGGATTCCGGATACTGGCTAAGACTCTTGCCACCCCTATAGTGCCTTTATCAGGCAAGGTTCAAATGACAAATTCACCACCGTAAACGGTGACATCTATGACATCTGTGCAGTGACAGAGACCTGGTTCAAAGCTCCAGAGAGCACCCCTGCATTTCCAGGCTTCAATTCATACCACACCTTTTGGCCACCTAACCCAGAAAGAAGCACTAAAGGCGGAGGCGTGTCCATATTCATTAAGGATATCCACACCTCCAGGCTAGTTGCACAGCATAATGCATCTGAGATTATCCAAGTGCAACTAACTCTGGGCAAGACCGCAATCCAAATTGTAGCTTGCTACAGACCCCCCACCATGCCACAGGATTCACACCCCTCATTTCATGATACACTGGAAAGTATTGGGTACAACCCAACACCCTAATAATGGCTGATTTTACCTACCCCACCATTAACTGGAAAAACTACCCCTGTACCAACTCTTTTGCTCAACGTTTTCTAGAATTCATAAATACCAACACCTTGGATCAACTTATTCACACCCCCACCAGGGGCAGCAATATCCCAGACTTGGTCATCACCAACATGGGAAACCAGTGTTCCACACCAGAGGTCAATTCCTCGTTGGTCAGATCCGACCACAAGGTAATCAGCCTAGACATCCAAATCCCACCTCCAGCCCCAATTAGGGAAACCATCGTAACAAACTTCTCAAAAGCCAACTTCACACTTCTTAAGACAGAAGTGGCAAACTGCATGACACCCATGCAGATGGACAATAGAGGTATGACTGCTGAATCCTACACAAATACACTGTATAAGCACATACACGACTGCATGGATCATGCTATCCCTAATAGAACCAAGATGTTATCCTCCAGACAAAGGAAGCCAGTCTGGTGGTCCTCTGCCATAAACAAACTCTACAACAGGAGAAAGAAACTGTTGCAAAAATAAGTAAATTCCCATGACTGGAGGAACTCCCTGGTCAACCTCAGTAAGAAGCTGAGATCCCTCATAAAATCCCCCAAAGCTAGTTATGAAAACAAAATTGCCACTGACTCAAAGACAACCACAAAGCATTCTATAGATATGTCAAGAATCTAAATGGGAACACTCAGATCTGTTCTGAGTTACAGCATAATGGCACTAAATATATAGAACCAACTGATATTGCCAACATCCTGGCAGATAGGTTCAGTGCTAACTTTACCCCACTCTCACCCCCTAGAGGGCCCATCTCTATACTGGAAGAATGCAAGTTCCTATAATCACGGTTGCACAGGTAAAAAACACACTCCCCAAAGCCAAGAACACAGAATCCATGGGACCTGACAATATCCCAGGCTGCATTCTACACGAACCACTGAATGAACTGGCACCCTACTGCAGTACCATGTTCAATCATAGCCTCACCTCAGGCTTTGTACCCACTGAATGGCACACCACAACACATCCCACTCCACAAAGGGGGAGCCACGACGGACCATGGTAACTACCGCCCCATTAGCCTGACGAGCCTGGTCTGCAAGGCCATGGAATTTATCATCATGGAACTCATAAACAAAGACATTGGTAATCTCCAAACTCTGGACCCTACTCAGTTTGGGTTTGTAAAAGGCAGATCATGTCTCCTAAACCTGATTGACTTCTTTGAAGCAGTCACCAAAGCCATAGATGATGGTAAAATGGTTCACACAGCTTATGTAGATCTCGCCAAGGCTTTCAACACCATCCCCCATTCTGGAATTATAGATAAGCACACTAAACTAGGTATAAATCCCTATGTCATAAGATGGGTTGCCAACTGGCTCATGGACGGAACCCACACTGTGAAAGTAGCGTATTCCAAATCCGACATCAGACCAGTGACAAGTGGAGTACCACAGGGTTCAGTCCTGGGTCCTCTCCTGTTTGGTATCTACTTCTCTGAAGTGCAGGCCAACACAGAAGGTCTTTGGCTAACAAAGTTTGCAGATGACTGCAAACTAGGAGCCATAATCTCAACTACTAATGATGTGGGCAAACTAAAAAAGGGCCTCACTGAGACAGATACCTGGTGTCAAAGCCATGGCCTGAAGCTCAATGCCAAAATGTGTATTGTCATCCCCTTTGGTAAAAACTCTGTACCCATGAACTACCACATAGCTGGTAGTCTACTTAATGCCGAAAATGTGATAAAAGACCTTGGGACACAGGTGGACAGTAGTCTCTCCTTTGATAATCACATCGCCACAGTGGTTGGAAAATCCTTCTACATGGCTCATCTCATCACAAAAGGATTCCCATCCAGAAAAAAGAGGTCATTGTTCCCCTCAACTCATCACTTATTTGACCCATTATAGAGTACAATGCCCCTTTTGGTATGTACCTCACAAGACAACTACAACAACTGGAAAGACCACAGAAATACCTCACAAAGAGGATTACTGGCCTCAAACAGATGCCCTATGCAGACAGTCTCAGAAAACTACAGCTTGACTCCATGGCATATCGCGTACTCAGGGGTGATCTCTGCCTAACATACACAGCTATGTCAAACCTAGAGCTGTTGGACATGCTCCACTTAAAGAAATCCCAATCCCTCTGAGTTACACGCTCTAGGGACCTTAACCTTGTCACCACAATAAACAGAACATGCTGGAGGGATAGAGTCCTGTCCCAGACACTCCCCATACTCTGGAATAGACTACCTATTTATGTCAAACAGAGCTCCTCATTAGCACTCTTCAAGAAAGATCTTTATGATTGGATGGGAAATGGGAAATTCACCCCTGGGATCACTTCTGTGGCTCTGCTCGACAGGGGCATAGGAAAATACCTTTCTTGGGTGGCGAAAGCCAGGGTACATTTATTGGCTAGGCTTGTATGGGCCCTACGGCCGATAGCCTAGTACCTACCTATGAACCTATAAACATATATAGATAGATGGATAGAATATGTATATACATATATTATGTAATAGACACATACATACATAGATATATATAGATACATACACATATACAGACAGATATGAATGTCTACAGATATGTATGTATATGAATATCTCTCTCTCTATATCCCCCTCCTCTCTCTCTCTCAATATATATATACTGAAAGAGGCACATGTGTGCAGATGTATTGCAACAGGTGCCTGGTGACAAAGGCATGTACTGAACACCAGTTTGGATAGAGGAGAACCATACCCCATTCCAAAACACTTACACCACTAACCACCACATATGTGGTTGCCTGCCTACTACTGGATGTGTCAGGAGGGAACTTGGGAAACAAGTGTACAATAGCCTCCCCCTTGATATTCACAGTGCCACACCAGTCTTGTAATACCTGTACATGGTACATGTCAGCAGAAATGGTGTGTCAGCTAGTGAAATGTAGGTCACTGTACCCTTCTACACCTCACAATGTCCTACATGGAATGTACCTCCCATGACAACTACAGAAAGGGAGAAGGACATAGTCATACCTAACAAAACAGTGATAATGCCCTCAAACATATTACCTATGCAGAGTGACAGACAAAACCACAGATAGAGTGCCTCTCAAACTACCGACACAGAGGTTACCACTGCTGGATATACATAGTTAAGTCACACCCATAGCAGTTGCCCAACAACCATGGTAACACTTCACAATATCCCCAGCATAAATGACCTATGTCTGTCATCCTTGGCACCGCAGTAAAAAGCACATGGTGGAGGTACAGGTTCCTAACCACAAATAGGCCATACCCTGGAGTAAACCACCCAGCATTACGAAGCAAGGCTCCCCATTAGTAGATGTCAGACATACCCCTGTTGAATGTTATGCAGATAGGTAGTATGCCATATGAGTCATCCTGTGTAACTGTTTGACAGGAGCAAGTACAACCACATTACATGTGTCCCAAGGGGCAGGGTAGCATAACAGTATGCTGCTGTAGACCCAGGCCCAATAGCATACTGCCTGCCTATGACACAATGCACACACACATGTACTCATTGCAATACCAACTATGTGAGGTGGGATGAGTGTGCCACTGACTGTGTGCAAGGTCTGTAATGGTGTGATTGCTCAGCATGACTTTGTGTCTGTCATGGTAGTGTGTGTCCTTGGTGTGAGGCCAGAGAAAGATGTGTCAGGTATTGGGATACAAACATACTACATTGCCATATGTTGTGCTGTGGTTCCCTGTATGTGACTGTGGTGTAGGTATGGTTATGGCAACAAAGACTACGGTGCATTACCAATGACATTTGTACTGTGCATTGCATGGGTTGACAATGTTCCCCATACATTACCTTGATACAAACCCCCAGTGTGAGGCTGTGCATTGGACCTCAAACAGTGTGCCGACTGCTGGAGTATACTTGTTTGTTGTATGGAGTGTGCCAGGCACTGTCATAGAGTTGTTGGCTGAGCACTGATATGTGGTCATTTACATGTGTATCCCCCAAAAGACAGACAGATGCTATATATGGCAGTTCAGTGATATCACTATAGTAGAGTTTTATGTGTGCCATATCACTTGCTCACATATTTTTCTTTTCCTTCCAGGGCAATGGTGCACCAGCGCAATCCCATGTACTCTGCTGCAGAAGAAGAGGAGATACACCAGAGCCTGGTGTGGGATTTTGCCACACTCTTTTCCCGCACCAGCCAGATCCAGCAGGAGAGGGCTGCACTGAGGCAAGACCTTGTCCATCGGGTAAATGACATAGGCATGCACAACCGGGCATATGAGCAGGTACGCCATCACTGCAGTGATTTAATTAGAAATGTCCAAGAGCGTGTGTCTGATATCCACAGGCAAAAGCTTGCCACAGGTGGTGGGGTGGCTATACACCCCCCCTCACCAGACTGAAGGGGCTCCTCCTAAGTGTTGTGGCTCCAGCCCAACAACAACAACATCCGCACACGTGTGTAATGATGGAGGCTGGAGCCACCCAGCAGGAGGACTTGGAGCGTGCAGGTAACATGCCATATCTATAGTTGACTGTTCTCTACACTGGTAGTTTATGCATGTGTGAGGTGTGTACTGTGGTTGTAGCTATTATCCTGGTAATTATTGTGCAAGAGTGATATTCTCAATATCGGCAGTAGACCTGTGAAAGCCAACTGTTGTACTACTGAACTGTATCATACTCACAGTATCAATGGCACAGTTGTGCCCACTGACAATGAATGTCTTATTTGTGCAGGTCCCCCTAGTGTAACAGCAAGGCAGCCAATCCATGCTGTTGAGTGTGTAATAACAATCTTTTAATACTAATGATAGTAATAGTAACGATACCCTAAAATGGTATTGCTATGTGTGTGATTGCAGGTGTGTCTGTGTTTGTGTGTTTGTATCTCATGTACTGAGGAGTGTGCATGTGTGCATGTGTGCATGTGTGCATGTGTGCATGGGCACATGTGTGCATGTGCACATGTGCGCATGTGCGCATGTGTGCATGTGTGCATGTGTGCATGTGCCCATATGTGCATGTGTGCATGTGCGCATGTGTGCATGTGCGCATGTGTGCATGCGTGCATGTGTGCATGTGTGCATGTGCGCATGTGTGGTAACATTGTGTGGACATTGTAAACTGTGTTTCCTGTCTTCTGCTCACAGGTTCTGGTGCTGCTCTGGTGGTGTGCAGCAGGGAACCTGAATCTGCTGCTGGGGATAGTGATAATGATGATACCTGTGTAATGGCACAGGGAGGTGTGCCAGGGTCCATTGTTGGTCAGCCAATTGACAGTACACAGCTATCAACCCCATCAATGCACACAGTCATCCTGCCAATACATCCATTGTCACCAATATCCCTAGGTGATGGACAGCATACAGTGGGCATTGACCAGGGTAATGTGGTATCAGTGGCACATGCATCCCCTCACAGCAGCCATGGCCAGAGTCCTGACATGGTACCACACAGGCAGATGTCCAGGGGTTCTCATGGGAGCATCTGTGGTCATACTGCCCCTGTCAGACGTGCCCACAGAGGTCTTTCAAACTCAGCTATGTTCCGGGCTGTAATGCAGGCACAGTCACGTATGGAATGGTACACCAGACAGGGTCTGAGGGAGCTGAGAGCACATCGCACTGCTATGAAAGACACTATGCGTGACGTTGCGGCTGCCGTCCATAATTTCACCAACGTCATTGACAGACGTTGGGGGGGGGACACATTAGATCTGTTCCACAACTACATGTCCATGAGCCAGGGCAATGCAGGGCGGTTGAGGCATCGACGTGGATGAATGCCAGCAACAGCAGCAGCTGGCAGTCGTCGTGGATGACAACAAACCCACGCCTGCTCCCATAGTGCCAGTACCAGCCCCAGCAATACTGGGTCTGTGCTGTCATCAGACCGCCCTAGGAGACCATGTGCACGTGGCTCTGGACAGTCCCAGCAGGGACATGTCTCCAGTCAACAACCACCTGCTTCTGATGACAGTACCCAGTCTGGCTTAGTACCTGATACTGTCCGTAGCACCCCTGCCAGGCACAGGTACCGTGTCCATGGCCAGAGACAATGATCTGTACAACCTGTCAGGTACAGTCTGTGGCTGTCCACAAACACCCGTATATGGCAGCCACAAGGTGGAACTATGTGCATGCATACACACATACATAATGCTAACACCTAGGGCTAACACATACATGCACACACTGCATCAACATTGCCCCATCTTCTACGGTTGTCCCTCACTAACACACACACACATACATGTCAATTGGTTGTAGCAGTGGCAGGCTCAGGCATACCAAGTACACACCCTGTGCATATGATGAAACTGTGCCACCTCCTGCAATCTGTAACATTGATGCAGGACTGGTTAACATGCTGCTGATGCACAGGGTGATTACTTAGATGTGTAGTAATATTATCATGTTGTCAACTGTACAGTGTAATGATATCATTGTGGGTATATCCCAGCATGCCTGATGCATTAACAGTATGATTGTCATTGTATTGTTTGGTACAGCCCTATTAATTACCATAATGTAATGTCTGCACATCTTTGCATTCTGGTGGTAAGGCTGTAAACAGAAGGCCACTTACATAGGTAGCACAGGGGATAAGAAAATGGAAGTTATGATACTCAATGGTGGGCATGTAAACCGCAAGATGCATGCAGTACAACCTCTACTCTGCATGGAGAATGTTGATATCTGTGCAGTAATAGACAACAGGTTCAAGACTCCCAAGTGCACCCTAGCACTACCAGGTTACACCTCATACCATGCTTGACAGCCCCAAAACACACAACTAACTATGACAGGAGGTAAGTCACATTAAATGTCAGGGATACTGTGGTGGCAGGACAGGTAGCATACAGCCTACTAAGTTGGGAAATGCTGATTGAGGGCTCAGTGTCTGTCATTATAAATGTGTATTAGTTCTGGTTTAAGCACTTGGGCTTCAGGCCAGTTATTTTACATTACAAAGGTTCATGGTCTGTACTCTTGTGGGAGGGGAGGCTGGACTCTGCCCATCTGAGCTGGGAATTTCTGGCTAAAGGCTTATAGTGCCTGCATATTTGAACTGTTTCTTACTGAAATTGGTACATCTTGTTTGCTGTAGCATAGACTAGATCCATGCCTGCTGAATGTAGCTTTGTTTGTATGCTTGTTTGCTTGTTATTTCCCTGAAACACTAATTCCACCTGAAACGCAGCTTTACAGTTCCTCTGTGGATCCCTACTGACATGTGCATTGCTTACTGTACGTATGTCCTTGTTTCACTTGACAGAAAGTTAGTGTTTGTCATTTATGCAATTATGTTACCTGTAACACATTGCATGTGAGTTACCTGGCACTTGCTCACTAAAGCATTTATATATGCCAGCACTAACAAATTAAACGCACTACACCCTCACAAACTCACCTTGTGTACCTTGTTCCCCATTGGCCCTTTTTGTTGTTAATTATAAAGGAATTCCCAATACTATCCTAGCATGTTCAAAGGTCAGTTGTCAATCTCCTCCACGGTCCAGCTGGTGAATCTGGGAATCTAGAGGCAATGTTACAACTGCCTCATTTACACAGACAACCCTCTCCTCCTCCCAACAAATTCCAACACATGTGAGAGATGCAACCATATATCCAAACTGCAGGCTAAGCTCTCTCAACTCAGTACTAGCAAAACCTGTCAGGAGGAGAAGGAAACCACAGTCACTACAATTCCAGTCTCACATAGACCTACCATGACAGCAATCCAAACAAATAAACACACACAAACATACTCAAAGTCTCTAAATAAAGGTCTGCATAAGCAGCAGACACCTCCAAAGCAGACACACAAGCAACCGCTACCCCAGAACAGAACGCGTGCAACACATAGCTCACAAAGCCAGTGTGCCAAACAGTCACAGCATGTAAGGCTAAACAACACACCTGCTACACTTGTGATGGGTGCCTCTATCGTCAGGTACACTGATGTCCCGCTCACCAGGCTGAACAAGGAGAAGGTCACGGTGAGATGCCTGTTGGGCGCTATGATCTGCCACATAACACAAGCACACAGGTCACTGCAATGCATGTACAAATATGACTCAGTAAACATGCCAGTGTGAATTACCTGAGATGCACCTCCCTGGACTACATGATAAGGGACATAGAGGAGCTCTCTGAGCATGTGGCCCAGACTGGTATGACCCTGACCTTGAGTAGCATCTTACCCTCACCAAGAGTGATGCCACAATATGTAGACAAGATGATCAATTTAGACAATTGGCTTATGTTCCAGTGTCATTCAAAGGGGATCCAATGCCTGTCAGCCTGGGATGACATGCTCGACAAGCCACACTGCTTTGCTAGGGATGGCTTGCACCTGTCACCCATGGTCTTTCGGATATTGGCAGAGGCTCTTGATACACCCATAGTGCCTTTTTTAGGCAAGGCTCAACAGACAAGACCACCTCCATAGGTATCACAAGGGATAGGAAACTAATAGTAATGCTACTCAATGCCAGCAGTGTAAACCTCAAGATGCATGCACTGGAAACTGTCCTTAGCATGGATAACATCAATATCTGTGCAGTAACAGAATCCTGGTTCAAGGCTCCCAAAAGCACCCCAGCACTGGCAGGTTATACCTCATACCATGCTTGTCGGCCACAAAACTTGCACCGAAACAGAACAGGAGGGAGAGTATCAATATTCATCAATGATACACACACCTCCAGGTTGGTGGCACAGCACGAAGCATCACAGACTATCCATGTGCAACTAACAGTGGGTAAGACTGCCTTCCAGTTCATAGCCTGGCACACACCACACTCCCAAATCCAGGTAACCCACTTGGCCTACTTAAGAATACATGAATATCTGCAGGTGTCTCCAAACAACAATATATTGGGCAGCTTCATTTACCCACACATAGACTGGGAGCATTACTGTAGCTCCAATACCCTAGGTGTAAAGTTCCTAGAATCCATGCACTCACTTGCTATGGAACAACTTGTTACCACTCCCACAAGAGGGGAAAACATGCTGCACCTGTTCATCACCAACATGTGGACTATATGCTCCAGACCAGAAGTGTATCCCTCGCCGGTAAGATGACACCATAGACTAATCTCACTGTATATTCACATAAATGCAGCCCCTGCACAGAAAACCACAGTCATAAAGTTGTGTAATGCAACTTACATGTTTTCACATGAGGCAGGCTTCACACATGGGAACTATTTAAGGTCACAGGTACATATGTCTGTGTGGCACACACATACCTCATGTGTGCATGGACATTACTGATATGATCTATGTCATACAATATTAAGAGCAACACCCCACACACATGGACAAACTGTCTGACAAAAACACAGATGGCATTTGTAAGATTCAAACCCCTACCTAACTATGTTATGACACTTGAGAGAGACACGTTAGCAGAGCACACTATTCACATTACTGGAAGGTTTCTCTTCTCCTGCTGTACTTATAGGGTGCTGAAATCATCAGTGTTTAGAAAGAGGAATGTGCATCATGCAGTGTGTTCTTCTAGTTGGCGAAAGGGACATTTCTTTCACACACATTAACCCCTTTCAGCCAAACACACACACTGAGCATTTGCAGGATTCAAACCCCTACCTAACTATGTTGTGATACTTGAGGGAGACGCATTTGCAGAGCGCGCTATTCGCATTATTGGGAGGTTTCCCTTCTGCTGGACTGATAGGGGCTGACATCATCAGTGTTTAGAAAGAGGAATGTGCATCATGCAGTGTGTTCTTCTAGTTGGCAAAAGGGACATTTCTTTTACATAGAATTGCACACACACTAACCCCCTTCCCCTAAGCACACAATGAACATTTGCAGGATTTAAACCCCTACCTAAGTCTGTTATGATACTTAGAAGAGACGCATTAGCGGAGCATGCTATTCAAATTACTGCGAGGTTTCTCTTCTCCTGCTGTACTTATAGGGTGCTGACATCATCAGTGTTTAGAAAGAGGAGTGTGCATCATGCAGTGTGTTCTTCTAGTTGCCAAAAGGGGCAATTCTTTCACACAGAATTGCACACACACTAACCCCCTCACCAAACACTCCCGGAGCATTTGCAGGATTCTAACCCCTACCTAACTATGTTATGACATTTGGAAGAGATGCATTAGCTGAGTACGCTATTCGAATTACTGGGAGGCTTCTCTTCTCCTGCTGTACTTATAGGGTGCTGACATCATCAGGAATATGCATCATGCAGTGTGTTTTTCTAGTTGCCAAAAGGGACATTTCTTTCACACAGAATTGCACACACACTAACCCCCCTCACTCAAACACACACACTGAGCATTTGCAGGATTCAAACATGTATAAGACATTGCAAATTCAACCCCTGGGAACTCCACTGTGTCCCTGCTTGATGGAGGCACAGCACACTAGCCTTAAATGGTGCCTTCTGTGACCTACTTTACAGAGGCACAGTAGCCTATTGTACTGGGGAGGCAGATGCCAAGCACACTCTGGCTAAGCTTGTATTCCCTAGGGCAAACAGCCTAGTATTGACCTCTACACCCATATGTTTAATTTTCAGATGCACAATATTTGTTGCTGATATACTGTTTGCAGGTCTTTATTGCCATAGTTTTCCCTGTTTCTATGTACAACTTGTTTATCTGTGGAAGATGTTTGAATATGTGCGGGATCCACTATTTAAGTTATGTCTCTGTAGTCATTTAACTGTGTGCAGTGGGCAGATTGCTGTATTGTGGTTGGTTCCTGGATTAACACATACAAATACCAGATATGTGTGGCTAACTGCTAAACTGAGACATGGCCTAAGTGTGTGAGCATGCCTAGTTCAGGCATTCCATGGCTTGTTGCCTGACATATGTCTCATTTATCAAAGTGTGCGAGCATGCCCAGTGTGTGCTTTCCATATGTTGAAATCTGCAGTCCACCACATTTGTGGTTGTGTGTAAACTTCAACAATATTTCACATTTATAGTTGTGTGTTGGGAGTCATGTTGTGTACATACTGCCCAACTGTTTTGTGTCTGAACCCGACAGGGATTATACTGTGCCTGCAGGGTTTCCATGGAATAGTTTGCATACAGTTGTCAACATCCTTTCATACTGACCAAACACTGTAATATCGTATAGTGTACTGGTTCAGTACTTTCACTGTGGTGGACAGTATCCTGGGTTTCAGTCCTATCACTGCTTTAAATATTCATAGTGAGCACACCAGACTGGTTAAGGGCCAGTTGTGCACATATGACCATGCTGCATTTTGTTCGGATATGGACTACTTAAACCAGGCTTGTCCAACATTGGTAGTGTATTCCACAACTTGGGTGGACATTGACAAACACTTGCGATGTGCCCTAGGCCATTTCTACTGCTAGTCAGAGAGTGTGTTTGTCCTTCAACACACATTGTAACTGGATTTTGCCATGACATATTTCAAGGTTAGTATACTGTGCCTCTGTCTACCTGTGACATAACAGTGATACCCGGGGTAAACCTACCATCTCCCATCCACTCATCATGATTCCTGTTGAGGAGAGTCAATGAGGGACTCTCTGGCTAACCTGTACTAGGAGTTTATTCAAGAGTGGAGTGAACTTCTGGGTTATGGATCAATCACTACAGCATGTCCTATGTATGTCAGTGCTGGGGTTCAGGTCTCTCATGTGCATAGCTCACTGGCATTCAGATTGTACAAGGTGCAGCATGTTCGTTGATTCCAGCTTGGACATGGCTTTATACATCAGGCACAGATTGCCTCTGGGCAGGCAGTATGGCACTGTGTGGAGCTGCAGTTTGTTTAATCAGGCAACACATGGCATCTGTTCAAGCTCTTTGATCCTCCTGGTGAGGTACTTTTGGGGTCTTTCCAGTTGCTGGAGGTGTCTGCTGAGGTACATCCCACAGGGGCCATTGTACTCAATTGTGAGGCTGATGAAGGATGACTGAAGAGGCACGATGACCTCCCCGATCTAGATCTGACTACCTTCATGATTAGGTGGGTATATGGTATGTTTCTGTAACCACTACAGCCACATGGTTGTCAAATGCAAGATATCTATCACATTGTGTCCCCAGGTCCCTTATTACTTCTAAAGTAGTTAGTGGGTTAACACCTATGTGGTAATTGGTGGGCACTTACTGTTTATCCACAGGGGATGACTATACACTTTTCTGCAATTAGCTTGATGACATGGCTCTGGCACCAGTTGTCTGTTTCTATGTGGCCCTTTTGTAGGATGCTTGTGTCAGCTGGAGGGTCAGATATGGTGCCCAGTTTGTAGTCCTCTGCAAACTTGTTCAGACACAGTTCTTCCATGTTGGCCTGTACCTATGGGAAATATATACCAAACAAGGGAGGTCCCAAGACCGAGCCTTGTGGGATGTCAGTTGTAGCTGGTTTGTAGTCTGACATGGCTGCAGCATTTCTGACCATGTCAGTTCTGTCCTTGGGCTGGTTTGCAACCCATCTACTGACATAGGGGTTTATATTTAAGCTGGTGAGCTTATCTATAATGAACACATGGGGTATTGTATGGAAGGCTTTTGCAAGGTCCAGATAGGCTGTGTGGACCACATTCCCCTCATCAATGGCCTTGATGACTGTTTCAAATGAGTCAAACATGTTTAAGGGGCAGGATATGCCCTTAAAAAAGCCACGCTGGGTAGGGTCCAGTGTCTGTAGGTACCCAATATCTTTATTTCTGAGGTCCATGATGATCCTTTCCATAGCTTTGCAAACCAAGCTTGTCAGGATTATGGGGTGATAGTTTGCAGTATCCATTGAGGCAGCACCTTTGTGGAGAGGGACCACTGTTGCTGTACACTGCTCTTTGGGTACATATCCTGTGGTAAGGCTGAAATTGAGCAGTAGTGTTATTTGGCTTTCCATTCTTCTTGGAGTTCATGTTGGACACAGCCCAGGACACCATCTCGTACCATTGATGCTGTGTGTTTTGCTTTGAAGATGCTGCCTGTTACCTCAACATCTGCAATGTCAGGGGGCCAGCACTCTGCTGGGATAGATATTTGTCATTTGGGGGGGTGGAGTTTGCACTGAACCTGTCATGTTGGATGTTGGCAATGTGTGTGGGTTTGGTGTATTGTTTGTAATATTTGGTAATTCAGAGCATATCTGTGAATTCCCAACAAGCTTCCTACCATCAGTTAAGACAGCCTTGTGATTATCCTTAGTGTCCTGTACAATTTGTATCTTCATAGCTTCATAGGTTCATACTGGGCTATCTGCCCTAGGGCATTTATCAGCTTAGCCAGAGTGTGTGAGGCTTTCACCACCACTTGCTATGTGAATATTATGCCCATTTAGGGTTTACTTTACTGTGCCTCTGTCTAGACGTGACACTGAAGACCCCCAGTGTAAATCTACGATCTCCCATCCACTTGGCAAGATTCCTGTTGAAGAGAGTCAGTGAGGGGCTCTGCCTAACATGGAGTGGGATTCTGTTCCAGAGTGTAGGGAGCCTCTGGGTTATGAATCTGTCCCTCCAGCACATCCTATTTATTTATGTGTTGAGGTTGACATCTGTCGCTCTCACGGCTCTGATGGATTTGGATTTTCTGAGGTGGAGCATGTCCATCAATTCTGTATTGGACATGACCTTGTACATCGGGCATACATCACCTCTGAGTATGCAGTATGTGACTGCATACAGCTGGAGTGTTGTCAGCCAGGCAGCATATGACAAATGTTTGACACCCTTTATCCTCTTGGTGAGGTACTTTTGAGGTCTTTCTAACTGCTGCAGGTGTCGGGTATGGTACATCCCAAATGGGGCATTGTACTCAATTATGGGCCTGATAAGAGAAGAGTATAGGGGCACAATGACCTGTCTTGATGTAGATGTGAATCCTTTCATGATAAGGTGGCAAATATAGGTGGTCTTCCTAGCCACGTTGGCAATGTGAGTGTCGCATGTGAGGTTACTGTCCACTTGTGTCCCTAGGTCCCTGATTACTTCTTCCATACGTAATGGATTACCACCTATGAGGTGATTTGTGAGTACCTTGTTTGGCATTTGGGGAGAAATTCATACTCTCCAGTATCTTCAGGAAGGCTAAGTGGTGTTCCTGGGTCTGAGAGGGTGGTCTGTAGCATGCTACAAACTGTACAGCAGTTTTGCCTACAGTTAGTTGCACATGGATGGTCTCTGATGCTTCGTGCATTGTCAGTAACCTGGACATGTGGGTATCTTTGCTGAATATGGATACTCCCCCTCCTTTTGTGGTTTGGTCCAGGTTTTGGGGCCGAAAAGCATGATATGAGGTATAACCTGGTAGTGCTGGGGTGCTCTCAGGAGCCTTGATGCAGGTTTTCATCACTGCACAGACATCGATGTTCTCCATACTGGGGAGGGCCTCGAGAGCGTGCATCTTGAGGTTTAGACTTCTGGCATTGAGCAGCATTACCCTTATGTTTTTTCCAATTATGTTTTCTAGGGAGGTGGGTTTGTCTTTTCAGCCTTGCCTACAAAAGGCACTATGGAGGTGGCAAGAGCCTTAGCCAATATCCAGACGCACAGGGGTGACAGGTGCAAGCAATCCCTGGCAAAGCAGCGTGGCTTGTCAAGCATGACATCCCAAGCAGACACACATTGTATCCCCTTGGAATGACACCAGTAATTGAGCCAATTGTTAAAGCTGATCATTCTGTGTTTGTACTGTGGCATCATTCTTGGTGGGGTAGGATGCTGCTCAGGGTCAGAGTCATACCGGCGTGGCCTACGTAATCGGATAACTCCTCTATGTCTCTTTAGATGTTGTCCAGGGAGGTACGTCGCAGGTCATTCACACCAGCATGGACAATGACTGCATCATATTTGTACTTGCTTTGGCGTGACCTGCATGATTGGGTTATGTGGCGGATTGTAGCAGCCTACAGGCAGCTTACTATACCCTTTTCCTTGTTCAGTCACATGAGTGGGACATCAGTGTGTCTGACTATGGAGTCACCTATTACAAGTGTATCAGGCATGTTGTTTGTCCTTACGGGCTGTGACTGTTTGGCACACCGACTTTGTGTACTATGTGTTGCATGTGCTATGTTTGGGGGTAGTAGTTGCTTGGGTGTCTGCTTTGGAGGCCTCTGTTGATTTGGTGGTTTTTAATTAGAACCTCCGGGAATGTTTTTGTGTGTTTATGTCTTTGGTTTGCAGTTGTGATAGGTCTATGTGAGTGGGTTTGTGGTGTGTGTGGTTACCTTCTCCTCCTGACTAGTTTAGACAGTACTTAGTTGAGAGAGCTCAGCCTCCAGTTTGGAGACGTGCTTGCATCTCTCACATATATTTGTATTTCTTGGGGGAGGAGGGGGTTGTCTGTGTACATGGGGCAGGTGTAACATTGCCCAAGATTCACAGATTCAACTTGTTGTAGCTGGCCTTAGTGGATTTTATGACTGGCCATATTTTATTGCCATAATACTGATCAGAGATTACTTCCCTTTTTGGGTTTGCTCTATCATGTGATGACTTCTTCATTCTCTTGCATGGTTTGGTAATGGCTGTGGCCCACCATGCCAGATGCCTGCGTGTATGGTATTAGGCCTTGGTTTTATTTGGGATTGCATAATCCATGCATTCCTGACTGTGTTCATAGAATGCATTTATAAAGGGTTCTAAGGTGTGACCCATATTTTCCACAGGCACAGGGCCTTTAATGGATTCCACATCAGTTTGGAGGAGTGCAACATTTCCTTTACACATGTTTTTCACTGTGGTTTTCTGGCCAGGGACTGTGGTCAGGATGTGAATATCCAGTGTGATTACTCTATGGTCTGATCTTACCAGTGAGGAATACACTTCTCATCTGCCCATAGAGTACCCATGTTGCTGATTATCACATCCAGTATGCTTACCCCTCTTGTGGGAGTGGTACATTGTTCCTGAGCATTTTGTTTTGTGGATTCTAGGAACCTTTGGCCTAGGGTGTTGGAGCTGGGATAATGATCCCAGTCTATGTTTGAGTATTTTTAGTCACCCAATATAATGTTGTTTGGAGAGCTTGATATTTTGATGTGTTCCAACGTAGGCCAAGTGCAGTTCCTGGCATTAGGAGGGTAGTCTGTAGCAGGCTACAAACTGGCAGGCAGTCTTAGCCACTGTTACTTGAGCATGGATAATCCATGCTGCTTCTTGTTGTGGTAGCAACATGGGGGTGTGGTTATCCTTGACAATTATTGCTACTCACCCTCCTTTTGTAGTTTGTTCCATGTTTTGGGGCTGTAAAGCATGGTATGAGGTGTAACCTGTTAGTGTTAGGGTGCTCTTGTGAGCCTTAACCCAGTTTTCTGTTGCAGGACATATATCAACATTCTCCATGCTGAGGGGAGTTTAGACTGCATGCATCTTGCAGTTTAGACATCTGGCATTGGGTAGCATTACATCTAGGTTCTTATCCCTTGTGATACCTATGGAGGTGGGCTTGTGTTTTGAGCCTTACCTATTCAAGGCACAGTGGGGGTGACAACAGCCTTTGCCAGTATCCTACAGGCCAGGACTGATAGGTGCACACCATCCCTAGCAGGTGGAGCATCGTGTCCTGCTCAGCATGTCATCCCAGGCTGGCACTCATTGGATCCCCTTTGACTAACAGCAATACTTAAGCCAATTATTGTAATTGATCATCTCATCTTCATATTGTGGCATCATGCTTGGTGAGGGTAGGATGTTAGTCAGGGTCATCATGTTTGCATATACTACATGGTGTTATATTGCTTAACACATGGCAATCATGCCTCAGGTGGTGCTGCAGGGCTGTCTATGTTGGATGCACATACTGCACTCCCTGTACATGTTTGATAGCAGGTTGTGTCAACTTAGGCATCCCTTTTACTATATGTGTGAGTCAGAGAGAGGTATCATTTCCTGGGTTTCTACTGAGCCAGTGTATGTGCTATCCATTGCTGCTTTGCCAAGGCCAAGGCATACAGGGCACGCCTCCTTCTGCCTACTGGGGTAGGCTCAGGTTGTTCCTCCTCTGAGTCACACTCTGCCTGTGATTGGCTTGGCAATGGTGGGGGGATGTTTGGCCTAGCCCTATGCTAGTCCTGCTGCAGCTGTTTTCACTGAATCATATTATGTAGCATAGCACATACCATGACGATTTGGGTACATGTAGTTGGTGAGTACTGCAAGGCTCCACCAGATGTGTCCAGGCACTGGAACCGTGACTTGACCAGCCCAAACACACGCTCGATTACATTTCGTGTTTGTGCGTGTGCCTCATTATGGCATTCTTGTTCAGGTGTGTGTGCATTTCTGATGGGTGTCATCAGCCATGGCTCCAGTGCATAGCCAGCATCCCCCACTAAGTGACCATGTGGGATGTCCCCATTGGCAAATGTCTGGTACAGCTGCGTCAAATGCCAGATATGGGAATCATGGTAGCTTCCAGGGCAGCCAGCACACACATTCAGTATTATGCTCTGGGCATCACACACGACCTGGCAGTTGATGGAGGGGAAGCCCTTGTGGTTAATGTAGGCCCTACCATGCTCACCAACTGGTGCTTTGATGCATATATGCGTGCAGTCTATTGCACCCACTACCTCAGCGTATTCCGCTATTTGCTGGAAGAGACGCATACTGCTGGCCCATACCTCATGGGAATTGGGGAAATATACATGATCACCGACATGTGCTGACATGGCATCCAGGAACTGGTGCAGTACCCTGGATGCTGATGCCTGTGATATCCCCATCATATCACCAGTTGGTCTCTGGAAGGTACCTGTTGCTAGTATTCTTAGGCCAACACATACCTTGGTTTCCACTGGGATGGGTTCCCCTCTGTTGGCTCTGTGTGTGAGGCGTGGCCTGCACAGCTCAACAATTTGCTGCAGGAGGTCTATATCCACTCTATAGCGCTCCACTATCTCCAGCTCATGTAACCCCTGGTAGGTGACCCTGGGCCTGTACACTCTTCTCCATCTCCTCACTGTGGGTTGTCTGGCAGCATTTGCATAGTCACCATCCTCAGCAAGTTGCATATGTCTCCTTATAACAGCTATGGCAGCTCTTAGCATTTTTTGTCTGAGTGAAGCTTTTCAGTTTTCACTTCTAATAGCTTACTCCACTGTTGCAGTGTCTCTTGAGAGAAACAAACATTCTGCACTGTTGTTTGCAGAGTTTTAAGTGCTGGGATGGGCTACTGTACTGCCTGTGTGGTTGCCTGCTTCTGATTGTTTTCACCTGCTAGCTCTGCCAATAATTTCTGCTAGCTTCCTACTATTTCCCATGCTTCCTTTTTCCCTTCTGTTTCCTCGGGGTGAGCAATGCACATACCAGCAAAAACACGCTCACAGCAGCTAACACACATGCACACATGCTTAGACGGACTGGAATCTGCTTATTCAGGTTAAAACGTGCACACACCAGCGCAAACAAGCTTACAGGTGTTTAAACAGGCTCCTACATGCGTATTCTGCCTTAAATGCGTGCACTCACGCTTACACGTGCGCACTCTATCTTACTCGTACCTACCAGCGCGCACACGCACGCATGCATGCCCAGCATGAAACTTTGGTGTTATCCATAGTGTATACCTTCCATTTCTTGGCTTTCCAATGCCTACTTGTTGATACTCCTCTTTCCATGATGTGTGACTGACAGCTTTCACATGCCACTGTGCTCCAATGAGCTGCATTCCTTTCATACATTCCCCCCTGTGATGTCACCTATCTCCTACTCTGTTACTCCCCCTTATCCTACTCCTACACTGCACGGAATGTGCTCATTTTCTATGTAACAGTGTGATTCACTATTCTACCACTCATTTACATAGGATTGCCTACTAATGCTTAGTTACATGTCTTACACTCCGCTTCCCCCCTTAGCAACCCCTACTCGGTGGCCATGTTGTTTTACCCTGCTATTCCCTTCCATTGTAAACTCATGCTTTGCATAAACCCACATTTGTGGGTTTAATATTTTTATTTTTTTGTTTTTTTATAGCGCAGCCCGTTTGTGCAATGCTGCGCTACGTTTAAACATCGGCGATCACCGAAAAACAAAATATTTTTATTTCATGTTTGCATCAGGGTACGTTGCCAGTGGCCACATATTTGGCCATTGGCATGCTGCCTGGGACATTTGCAACCTTTATTTGGAGCTGACAAGGCTCCATTGTGTTATTTGCAGAACGATACTCAGTTATCAACTGAGTACATTTCTGCAGATAACATGGCTCTTACACGAGCAGGTTTCTGCTTCCTGGATCACGAAATTACCTCATTTGCATGCCTTTCGGCTGCCAGTGAGGTAATTAGCATATCCACATCCTGCCCGTGTAAGAGACGTTTTAGGTGCTCTCTTACATGCACATTCAGGCTGTTCCTGGATTGCGATGGCTGCATGGAGTCTTACACTACTCTTAAACTCCGTGCAAGCCATTGTGAATCCTGCCCCTAGCCAAGCTAGAGGCCCATGTTATATGTGCAGAAGACCCCAAAAGGACAAGTCAGTGTTTCTGCTGCCTGTCTTCTGAATGCCCATGATTTTTTAAATTTTGCTTTTTAAGTCTTTATGAGTACATTCAGGCCATTAAAGCCAAACCCAACTAGGAAAAGACATGCCATGTTTCTGTGTTTTCTATATATTAAACTAAAACAATGAGTGAGAAGGTCACACAGAAAAAACAATCTGTGAAAACTAAATGAAAACCCCAGCCAGTCTGAAACTTCCAATGAGTGACCTCTCAAACCACTTGAATCAGAGGCCCATGGGATATATGAAAATGACCCTTATGAACACCAGGTGTCAGCTAATTGGTAACTCTGAATACCCATGAGTTGTTTTGCCGTTTTAATAGACAATTTCAGATCAATAAATCCAAACCCACTAGCTGCAGATATGCATATTTTAGCCTTGCTATGACCTTATCAGCACAGCGCAATCTGAGCATTTGACTAAGCATAAGAAACACAAGGCTGTTATACCCAGCTGATGTTCATTATCATTAGGGTGACTGCAAAATATCCCAAATGACAAATTAAAACAAGTGAGAAGGTCACACAGAAAAAACAAAGCTTAATGAAAATTCCAGCCAAGCTGGAACTTCCAATGAGTGACCTCTCAAACCTCTTGAATCAGAGGTACATGGGATATATACAAATGACCCTTATGAACACCAGGTGTTTCAGCTAATTGGTGTTTTCTATATATGTAAAATATAGCAACATTCAAGAATTCATGGCAAAAGCATAAAGCAATTGCAGCAGAATATAAAAATGTATAATAGTAGCTGATAATAAATTTAGATTATCTGTTTTTCAGAAAAATACCAAGTCAAGTCTAGGTTATGAGCACAGTCATTACCCCATAACAATTCTCATGTTTATTTTTTTTTCATAGTAAGGTAACGCTGAAACCCACAAGATCTTTTCAGAATTTATGACAGCAGAAAAGCCAATATCACAATCAGAAGTACAGGTACTTGACTAGTAAAGGGAAATAATGTAACACATCCACAAAAGACGGATGTTATTTATATAAAAAACTAACATCAGTTTATGTTGTTAATAGGCATGCTATTTTTAATAAAAGACTCTCCTTTCAGTAAAATAGTATACTTGATACTTAATGTATTTTATCCATGCAAGCTGCTGTGCACAACAAAATGCCAAGAGATTCCATGACCACAGCACTGCTCTTTGTAATTATAATGTGCAATATGAACAGAAAGAGATAAGCAGTGACACACTAGAATATATAATGGAAATGTTCTTATGCTGTGCAAATGGCTTTCCCTAAGGCATATGTTCAACTTGTCCTTGGTTTTCAAATGACTCACATTTTCATATCATTGTGTAGAGAATAAT
Source organism: Protopterus annectens (assembly GCF_019279795.1). Taxonomy (NCBI): domain Eukaryota; kingdom Metazoa; phylum Chordata; order Ceratodontiformes; family Protopteridae; genus Protopterus; species Protopterus annectens. Next base: position 1,057,562,234 of record NC_056730.1, read on the forward strand.
GATAAGGAAGAATTTACTTTTCTAAGACACTTACTGAAATAATAAAAGGCCGAAAAACACCATAAGGAACAGCACCCCAGAAAACAATTGTCAAAATGTTCAGTCAAGTCCAACAAATTATATTGACATTGTATTTTACTATGTATCCAAATGGCATAGTTAGCTGTCTTTGTTACAGAGAGAATAGGATAATGACTTGTCTGGTAGTTTATAATGGGTGCATTTAGTTGTATAATACCTGCTACTTTTTGTCATTTTGTATGCATTTTTTTTCTACTGTGTTTCTAAGTGCTTGCCCAACCAATAGTATTTGCTGAAAATACATCTTCCTCACTTGTATATACTAGTCAATGAAATATACACTAGTAAATTAGAAACCTCACCCCTAACTATAAAACACATAATCTACAGTAATTCAGCATCAGTAACCTCCCCAAAGAAGAATTCTTACTCAAATTTGCCTTGTATTGTACAAAATGAAGATATGACTTCCCACAGTACTATTGCAACATAAACCTGTTGTGAGGTGATTTCATGATGGGTGTTATATATCTTATTTCTGGTGTCATAATTTTATAAAATACACTCTCCCCGGGATTCATGAAGCTTGCGCCAGGCGCAGGCGTAGCATAGGTGGTATAATGCCAAATATGGCCACTGAGCGATTCAGGTACAATCCAATTCCACGTGCACTACTAGCATATACCAGATCTGCGCAGCCCTTGGCTCAGGTATGCTAATCACCCCATGTGCAGTACTGTGCCATGCAAATGAAGGTACATAGCGATTCATTAAGTGGTGCAGGCAGAGCGTAAGCCTACAGAAATGTAAACCAAAAAAAAAAAAAAACGGTTTACATTTTGCCAAACAGAACATCGGAGCAATGAAAGCGGACCAGACTCATATATTACAAAGTTAACATATGCCAATGGCTAAATATACAGCCAATGGCATAAGAAAAGATGCACAACACCTAAAAAACAACATTTAATGTCATGTTCACAGTAACGCAAAGTACAACCACAGGTCATGTGTGCGCAAACAGGAACACAAGGAAAGTATATACAAATGTCATAAAATCGCAATGTAATACAAATCATGATTTCACCATAATACTCAATGGTATGCATGGTACACCACAACCAAGCTGCAAGGGTTGCTAAGGGTCTGTGACAGTGTTTGGCATGGTAACTATGAATTAGTAGTCAATGCTATGCAAATGAGGCAAGTAATAGTGAATCGCAAATGTCCCGCTGGACTAAGGATGTACCATACGGTGCAGTGCTACAACACAGAGGAGTGGTTTGGAGGTATACATGACATCAGCAGTGGGGTGTGCCACCGTAGCTGTAAGCACATTGGAGCAATGCAAATCTGGGCTGCCCATTGCTAAGCAAAGCTGCAGGATAGGGGTGGGGATGTAGATATAGCATCGTTTAGCTGAGAGCACATATGGTGCCCGAAAGCGCATGTGTATGTGGATGAAAATGTGCCTGAAACCCGGTAAGTGGATGCACGCGCCGCGCACCATAGCTTAAACAGTAAGGTTAGGGGAAGAAAATAAGGAAATGCTGCAGTAGGGTAATTGGAGTACAACTGAGCAATTAACACCTATTAACTCACAGTGGGCAATCGACGGCAGCTAACAAGTCTGCTCACAGCAACCTGGAGAACAGGATAGGGGAGGTGTCGGATTGCAAAGAAAAGAGAACTGTCACCGCAGAGCAAAGCAAACCTGCAGTAGATCGGCCATAGAACACATTTCACAAGATAAGCCAGGTTTTGGAAAGTACAAAAGAAAGCAGGCTGCTGGATGCATGCCAGAAAATGGGAGGGGAAACATTAAGAAATGTTAAGGGAAGGGCAAGAGGTAATCCACGGCAGCTAAATGTAATTCAACACCAAAGGCACCACAATAGCAGTGCCTGTGGTAAAACACATAAGATACCCTGTAGCTCCGATTGTATATACACACCCTATGACATCATCAGTGTTCAAAGCACAGTAGTATAAAGTGTGAAGGCACCTCACACACACCTGTGTATTCCTAAACACTGCGTCATCAGTGTAAACAGATGGGGAACTTTTACAATGTACATGTTGGGAGCTGCCATAGCTGTGATTCATCACCATGTGTTAGAGACTGAAGGTGTTGTGGAGGATGAGGCTGACAACCACCACAGGCCCTGAAGGAGGAGAAGACTGTTCAGACCAAGGGTAACCTTCCAGGGGCTACATGATCTGGAGATAGTAGAGCATTACAGGGTGGACAGGGACATCTTACAGCAAATAGTTGAGCTGTGCTGGCCATGCCTGAGATCCAGAAACAACAGAGTGGAACCCATCCCAGTGGACACGAAGGTATGTGTAAGCTTGAGAATACTAGCCACAGGTACCTTTCAAAGGCCAACTGGAGATATAATGGGGATCTCACAGGCATCAGCATCCAGGGTACTACACCAGTTCCTGGATGCCATGTTACCACATGCCAATGAGCATATATACTTCCCCTGAACTCAGGAGGAGTTGGCCAGCAATATGCGTCTCTTCCACCATGTGGCACACTACCCAAGGTACTGGGAGCGATAGACTGCATGCACATACATATCAAGTCACCACTCGGTGAGCATGGTAGGCACTACATAAACTGCAAGGGATACCACTCCATCAACTGCCAGGTCGTGTGCAATGCCCAGGGCATTATCATGGATGTGTGTGCTGGCAGCCCTGGAAGCTACCATGACTCCCACACTGGCATGCCTCACAGCTGTATCAGGTATTTGTCAGGGGGGACATCCCATATGGCCACCTTGTGGGGGATGCTAGCTATGCACTGGAGCCGTGGATGATGACTCCCATCAGAAATGCACACACACCCATGCAAGAATGCCAGAATGAGGCACACGCACAAACCAGAATCATCATAGAGCGTGTGTTTGGGATGCTGAAATCATGGTTCCGTTGCTTGGACATATCTGGTGGAGCCTTGCAGTACTCTCCAGGCATGAGTGCCCGCATCTTCATAGTATGTGTCATGCTACATAATATGATCCTGCGGAAACAGCTGCAGCAGGGACATAATGGTGAAGGCCCTCACAGCCCAACACAATTGCCAAAGCCATCACAGGCACAGAGGGATTCAGACCACAAACACCCTGTGCCAGCCCCAGTAGGCAGATGGAGGCATGCCCAATATGCCCACGCCTTGGCAAAGAGGGAACGTATAGCAGATACACTGACAGTGTAGGCCCCTACGGACTGACACACCTCTCCACCTGCACACACAGTAAACTGGATGGCACACACACATGATCACCTGTAAATTGTAATGTATAGGTGGCCTACTGTGTGAATCCTACATAGGCAGCCCTCAACCATTGCACACACAACAGCTATTGGAACAAGGAAAGTCAACACCTGAACATTACATGCACCTAACAGCATATGTTGATACTGTATGTATAGGTTCCTAGGTACATCAGTAGGTACATACCCAATTGTCAGATGCCATTCATCAGCCGAGGCAAACAGTGTCTGCTGTCGCCACCACATCGATTAACCAACTGTCCCTCAGTGGAGCAGATTCAATTGTGGGATCCATGTGTGGAATCACTGTTCCCCACACACTCTGCATGGATTCCCTGGTGTGTTAATGAGGGGCTCCATATAATGTAATCAGGGATGTAGTGGCAAAGCATGGGGAGTACCCATGACAGGTATCTGTCACCCCAGCATGCTCCACCTATGGTTGTGTGAAGGTGTAGCACATTATAGTGTGTGGCTCACTGTGACATAGATTCCCAATGCTGGAGCACATCCATTAAACATCACTTGGACATGCCATAAATAGGCCTCATCCATATGTAAACTAACTGAATTACACATTTTATTGCAGTATGGAGTAACAGCCATAGTACAGTCCACATACAAAACACCATAACACGTGTACAAATCCCAGATGCCCAAGTGGTAAAGGCACTGACTGTCATGCATGATCCCGGTTCCACGTCCTGCAAGGGCCGTTATGTAATCTCGAAGGCACGAATAATGGATGTTGGATGCTGGTCATCAGATCAGGTTTAGCACATGTTAGTGGGTTTATGCATTGGCAAGTGCTGGCAAGCGTAGTTTAAACATGACTATACGGATATGCGCGAAACAGGGCTAAGCTTTGCTGAATATCGCGCAGATCACAGTCAGCGATGTCCAGAACAGGTGAAACTAGCATTATTCACCCCTGTACTAATAGTGCCTGCTCTGAAAGGTAAAACAACCACTGCCAGGAGTAGAGCACGCAATCATGTACACAATCACCTAACACTAAGCTACCCAAGATGTACCAACAGCAGGTGTGTATTGTGACAGGTTAAAACACAAATGTGCAGAGTTCAGGAAACAGTATACACCACCATGTACACAGTGTTCACTCTCCCTCTCTCGCTCGCTCTCTCTCTCTCTCTCTCTATATATATATATATATATATATATATATATATATATATATATATATATATATATATAAAATAGAGATAGAAAGGGTGATAGAGAGATATATGTCGATATATACGGATTCACCTATATCTGTGTTAGAAAAATGTGTATTTGAATACATGAGAAATGCTAGTTTAAAAGCAAAGTAGTATATAATGCATTTTATTCTATTAATCATATAGTAGTAAAATTAATTCATGTCTAAATGTGAAGTAGTTTTGAATCTGCAGTGTGGCTTGAAGCAAAAGCTGATCCCTGAACCTGACAGAATGCTAGCTTAGCAAGTTTTAATGTTTATGCTTTTCACAAGCGATTATCTGCTGGGTCAGGAAATTAAATGTGTGAAATAATGAAGTCTTCTGCTTTTTTCTGTTGGAATGATCTGGCCTTGTATATGTGTTACTTAGATAGCACACAGCTGTGTGAGAAAGTATAACAGAGAAGAAAGACATGCATTAAAAGACTGAAGCTGCTATTGTATTCGAACTGATATGAAACCTTGAACAAGTAACTTTACAGAAAGACATTATGACTGACCAGCTGGATAGCAAGGCCGTATTGTATCTAAAGGAAAAGATTTTTTTAAATATACAGCATCAGCAGATTAAAAGAATAGAGGCTTGTAAGCTAAAGTGATGTAGATGCCCTGTGACATATCACGTCAGTAAGGTGGGCATAGCTTGAATGTTAAACCTATATAAGATTGTGTGCTTCCTGTTTCATGTCAGACAAAATTCTGTACTTGTACGTTTTTTGCCTCCTGGTGTACACTAGTAAACTTTTGCATCTGAACCTCCTGTGTATTGAATTCTTAATTTTATTTAACAGTTTGGTCCTTCGCAAGACGGAATTCCCTTGGTAAGCTGCAGATCAGAGCATATCGGTGGTCGAATACTGCGCAGGAGAATTTACCGAAATGGTTCTTCTTGAGTGAAAAGACCTCCGACTGAATTGTCGTGTGTAAAGAAGCTGGCCACTTTCTGATCTGTGGCCGAAAAGCGGAACTTGAACGATTTTCAATACCGGACGCTCAGGTAGGAAGAATTTGCCTTTTTTCTGTTTTAGATCAGGGACTAGGTTACAGTATATTGTTGTCAAGATTTGTTTTGCAGATCAGGGACAAAAGGAAGTACTGTATATTTGGTCATAGATCAGGGTAACAGAATAAGGTAGGCAGTTATTCTAGATAAACTGTAAGCAGGAACTAAGAACTTGATATCACGTGATAAAAAAGGGTTACGTAACATTTTCTTTGACATGGGTAATCAGTGGACTAAAACCTTGCGAGATCCGCCCCTAACCAAAGACGCAAAATACATGCAATTACAACGTTCTGATAACATTAGGTATTATACGAAATGGGTTAATAAATATGAATTTGATGGTAAACTAGACAAACCTTCACTAGTTAAACTCCTTAAACAGCTTAAATCTGATGCAGGGGGTCAGGCAAAAAAGCAACGCCAAGTAGGCATTCCTCAGGCACACAGGTGGATTGAGGAAGCAAATCGTAGAGAACAGAAGCTTAAAAATTCAAAAACATTATTTTTAGACAAAGAGGTAAAACTTGGTAATAGCGACAGCTCCTCCTCCCTTACCCCCTCCCTTACCCTTTTCAGGATATGAAGCAAGTGGACAGGCTGGTCCGCCTCCGCGTTATCCTGAAGTTTCAGCAAGACCACAACCATTTGTTAGAGAGCCTATTGAGACTAGGTCCCGAACACGTAAAACACATAGGGACACAGAATCATATCAAATAGAGAGAAATCTACAGGATGAGAGTGAGGAAGAAATATGCCCACTTATAGAAGTTCCAAATCCTCAGGCAGGACAGGAAGGGCAGGATCCAACACTCTTTGTATATAGACCATGGACACCAGAAGATATCCGGAAGGCTACTGACGGAATCCCCCATCCGAAAGTTAATTTTACGAAATTTTTAGAAGATTTACAAGGCATGAGGTTAAGTTACCACTTGAATGGGGAAGAAGTAGAAAAAGTAGTAAGACAAATTATAGGTCCGAATTGGCACATGATTTGTGGCGCCTGGAATCCTCGTAATGCAGAGCTTAGACCACTCCCACATAGTGACGCAGAGTTAGACAACAGAGTGAAAGGTCTGACAGACCAAATCTCTGAGAAATGGAAACCTAGAGCAGACTGGACTTGCATTAATCAATGCATACAACAGGAAAATGAGACAATAGATGGATATTATGCTAGATTATTAGAATGTTTTAATAATCATAGCAGTATGTCGGTTCCTGAGAACCAAACAAATGATTCCCCGTATGAACAACAATTAAAAAATGCATTTTTGAAAGGTTGCATTGCACCTATTAGTAGCTTCATTACGAAGCATATGATAGATCATCGAACAGGGAGGCTACAAGCCTTACTCGAATACGCTAGACATGCTGAGAGACATTTTAATAGTAAAAAGAAAAAGAAGGCACAAGTCTTCACTGCTGAAGACGGAGCTGAAGTATTTGTATTACAGTCAGGTAAAAAGGGCAAGAAGAATGCCCAGGGAAACAAACAGTCTGACAAATGATCAGAAAATTTTGAAGAAAGGAAAAAGTAAGGTGAATGCTTCAAGTGTGGGAAAAAAGGACATCTAGCAAGGGATTGTAGGCAAAACAAAAAGGTAATCACAGAAGATAAGGGAGATGAGGACTGACTATATGACAGTGAGGATACATCAAGTGAAATTCAGAAATCATCAGGAAAAGTTAATAAACAGAAAACACATGTAAATGTGATAGAAGGAGTAGAGGAAGTGCAAGTAGATATGGAGGATGAAGAAAGTGAAATTTTGGACTTAGCATTATTGAGCTTAGAGCTCTACTTGGCAGATACAAAACCGGAAGTTACACTTCTGGTGGAGGGAAGGGAAGTCAAATTCCTGTGTGATTCAGGAGCATCACGGACTTTGATACACCCCTCCAAGTTTCCCAGAACAATCCGAATCACCTGATTATATACTAGTAAAAGCCGCAAATGGACAGCTATACAGGGAACCACTTTCCCATGATATAGCAATAACTGACCCTGTTTCAGGTATGACCCAGAGAAGTAAAATAGTTGTTTCTGCAAAGTGTCCAGTAAACCTATTGGGCAGGGACCTTATGCAGATATTTGGCATAGCAGTAGTTCCGACTGTACAAGGTATGGAGGCACAGAGACAAATGTTTACCTTTGTAGTGCGACCGGAGGGTGAAACTTTTTACTGGTACAGCCAGGACCTAGTCACGACTGGTCCAGCTGCAGTAACCGAGGAGCTGATGAACATAGCCATCAGTAAAGCCCCCTCCCTTGACACTGATCGACAGCATTTGTTACACTGTACTCTATACTACTGTACTACACCAGGACCTGATAGAGAGTATGAGCAAGAACTGTTTAGAAATCGTGCAACTAGATTGGTTTTGCGTACTTTGTACTGGGATACTGAGGGGAACAGTGTAGTCAGCTGTTCATTACCTCAAGAATTCCTTGCATTGTATAGATCAAATCAGTTGCCACATGTCAGCTTGACAAAGAACAAAGGTGTTAAATGGGCAGATTTAGGAGAAAAAGTAACAAGATGGGAGAAACAGACTGATTTAGAACTGTCAGCACAAGGGATACAAAAACAAAAACTGAATTGGTTGACACAGACACATCCAGCTGTACACTTGCAATCTAGTGAGGACAGCTGATTAGCATTTTTATTAGAAGAAGAAGAAAAGGCCTTATGTGAAATTCCAACAACTCTTTGGTCAACAGGCAAGTCAGATGTAGGACTTATTCGAACAGCAGGACCAGTTACAATTACCCCAAAGTCAGCTTTTAGACCACAGAAAAGACAATACCCTTTGAGAAAGGATGCAGAAATAGGAATTAAACCTATAATAGCAGCATTACTCAAAGAAGGAGTACTGGTAGAATCTCCTGATTCACCATGTAATACACCCCTATTTCCTGTTAAAAAAGCAAACGGGGAATGGCGGATGGTACAAGATTTACAAGCTGTAAACAATGCAGTAATACCTAGAGCACCCATGGTGCCAGACCCACATACTTTGTTAAATTATTTAGAACCGCAACAGAAATATTTCTCTGTGGTAGATATTAGCAATGCTTTCTTTTCAATACCTATACATCCTGATAGTCAATATTGGTTTGCATTTACATTTCAGGGTAGAAGGTATACGTATACTCGACTACCACAGGGATATTGTGAGAGCCCAACAATATTTGCAGAAGAAATGGCTAGCAACCTGGCAGGATTTACCCCACTGGGAGGTAGTCAAATTCTACTTTACGTAGATGACATCTTGCTAACAGCCCCCACCCAGCAACAGTGCAGGGAGGATACTGTAGCATTATTGAAATTTTTAGCAACACAAGGACACAAAGTAAACAAAAGTAAGTTACAACTTTGGAGAAAACAAGTTAGATACCTAGGATATGTAATATCCAATGAAGGTAGAATACTACATGAGGAAAGAAAAACAGCGATTTCGCAAGCACCCAAACCAACAACCAAGAAAGGAATGATGTCTTTCTTAGGTACAACTAATTTTTGTCGGAGCTGGATACCAAATTATGCTTTGGAATCTGCTCCACTGAGTGACTTGATTTATAAGACACCAATGGCAGCACAAGACATTTTACAATGGACAACTGAAGCAGAAACGGCTTTCTGCAGGTTGAAGCAGTTAATAGCTTCTTCATTAGTTTTAGGACTTCCAAATTATCACAAACGGTTCTTTCAGACCGTAGATTGTAAGCAAGGATATATGACGTCAGTATTGATGCAACAACATGGGGACAAGCAACGCCCCATAGCCTACTATTCATCACAGTTAGACCCAGTGGCGCAATCTTTGCCTCACTGTGTACAAGCAGTAGTTGCAGCCGCAATGGCAGTACAGGCTTCGGCCTCAGTGGTGTTATTCCACCCTCTCACATTGAGAGTGCCTCATGCAGTTGCAATAATTTTACTGCAAGAGAAAGTGGCATACCTTTCTCCTGCTAGACATCCTTCATGTATGACTATACTGCTGAGCCAACCTCATATGACAATTGAATGATGTACGACATTGAATCCATCAACATTACTTCCAACTCCTGCGGAGGGCACACCACACAGCTGCCTGCAGGAAATTGAACAGTTAGCTTTACCTAGACAAGATCTTACAGATATGCCCTTGGATAATGCCGAAGTGACATATTACATGGACGGCTCATGCAGAAGGGGTCCTACAGGGAAGAATCTGGTGGGGTATGCAGTAGTTACAGACACTGAAATTTTAGAAGCTCAGTCCTTAACACACAACTTATCTGCACAAGCAGCAGAATTGATAGCTTTGACAAGGGCATGTACTTTAGCAAAAAATAAAAGTGTGAACATATATACTGATAGTCAGTATGCTTTTTCTACAGTACATGTATTTGCACAACAATGGAAAAATAGAGGAATGATAACATCCAGTGGAAAACCTATTAATCATGCGCAAATTATTTTGGAGTTATTAGAATCTATTCAGTTACCTACCAAAGTAGCTATTTGTAAATGTGTAGCTCATACAAACCAGCAGGATAAGATTTCAAAAGGCAATGCATGAGCTGATGCAGCTGCAAAGCAAGCAGCCTCAGACTCAGAAACTTTACTTTTAAATGAGGAATTACAACCCTCTGAGATTTTAGATTTAGACATGTTAAAAACAATGCAGACGCTTACTACAAGAGCAGAAAAACAAAAATGGGTAAAACGAGGTGCAATTCTTGAGAATGGACTGTACATTTCCAAAGAAAGAAAACCGATATTGCCGTCTAATTTATTTAGATATGCAGCTTTGTTGAGCCATGGGCAGTGCCATGTCTCAACAGGGGGGATGGTACAGTTAGTAAATGGAATATTCCAAACATATGGATACACAAATTACACAAAAAATTTTGTGCAGCTTGTCATACTTGTAACAAGCATCACGCACAAGGGGCATTTAAAACCAAGCAAGGAAGTTTTCCTATACCACCATACCCATTCCATACTATTTGTATGGATTTCATAGAATTGAATAAATGTGAAGGGAAAAAGTTTTGTTTAGTTATTGTAGACATGTTTTCTAAATGGGTAGAAGCTTTTCCAACTAAAAACCCAGATGCAGCAACAGTGGCAAAAGCCCTGATAAAAGAAGTAATCCCTAGATTTGGCATTCCAGAAAGAATTTATAGTGACAATGGCACACATTTTGTGAATCAAACGATTCACCAGCTTGGGAGATTTTTTGGTATCTCCTTGAAGAACCACTGTGCTTACCAGCCACAGTCAGCAGGACTGATGGAAAGGTACAATGGTACCCTAAAGAATAAACTTAGGAAGCTAGTAGAGGAGACCCAAAAGAATTGGATATACTGTCTGCCTTTAGCACTGCTGAGTATGAGAACGGTTCCAAATGTAAAGGGTTTGACTCCCTTTGAAATGGTTTTTGGGAGAGCATATTATGTGCCTCAGTGGAAAGCTCTCATGCCTGCAGAGCAAGAGGCTGACAGTTCATTAGCTAGTTATATGCGGAAACTGTTAACAAATAAATCTGTTTTGCAGTTTAACTCTTTTTCAGATAAGGAACAGACCAGACCGATGGAAGCAGTCGTGGTTCCTGGGACATACGTTTGGGTGAAAGTGACGAAAGGGAAGAATTGGGCGAGTCCAAAGTGGGAGGGACCATACCAGGTTCTGTTGGCAACACCTACTGCAGTTAAAGTGGCTGAGAGGACGTCCTGGGTTCATTTGATACATTGTAAACCAGTAAAGAACTTTCAACTAGATAAAAACTTTGTGACTGATACACAACCAGACCGAGATGGCCAAAAACAAAGCGAATAGAAGTTTAGATCAACCCCAGAGATGTTGCATAATCATTTTGTTGAGTGTACATTTATTAACTGTAATTGTGACAATTTTCCTTTTGCTGTGGTTTATCCTACACACAACCACACAAGTGAAAGTGGGAAGGCGTGATGAAACATCTATAGACTGGCATCCAAACTTTAACACATACCTAGCCATGAAACGTGTGTATGCAGAGACTATGAACATTTCAAATTGCTGGGTTTGTACAGCTATACCAACAGCATATGGAGGACTGATAATGTCCGCTGACCCTTTGGGGATAAATGAGACTTGGGAGAATTTACTTTTCGACACAGGAACTGTGAGATCACAGGACAAAATAGCTTTATTTTTACGTGTCACACAAAAAGGAGTTGTATGTTTCTACAAAAATGACACTCTCCAGGTGGGCTGGACCAATTGTAATATAACCATATCTTACCGATGTTATATTAAGAATAGCAATGGCAATACTTTTTGTAATACTAATTATGACTCGTATTTAAACTAATTGAAAACAACTATGAGTGACATTCAAAAAAATCCAGTTTTGTTTAAACAATTGTCAGTTATAGATCAGAAAATGTTTCATGCAGGGCTGATGTGTATTAGTACTAAAGTAGAAAACTGTTATTTTATTTGTGGGAAAAAGGCATATAAAGAATTGGTCCGGTAGTTGTTTTTTGGGTTACTTGGTTCCGGCAATAAGACATACTGCAGAATTTCCTTTGGGTAAAATACGAAACGTAAGAGAAACAGCTCGAAAATCCGAAGGTCCAGTTAAGAAACCTGTGAATCCAGTTGGGAAAATCAAAGCTGGTTGGAAAGACCATAATTCAGTAAAAGACAAAAGCGAATTGACTCATATGGACTTGAGTGACAGTGTTATATCCTGGGCAGGAATATTCCCAGCCTATGGAGCAGTCAAATCGATCTGGGAGCTGAGGAAGTTATTGAAACTTCTCGAAGTAATGAGTAATGCAACTTTTTCTGCCCTAGAATTGGTGACTGATGAACTGAATGCAATGAGAACTGTTGTGCTACAAAATCGGATGGTTCTTGACTTCACCCTAGCGGCGAGAGGTGGTATGTGCACGCTTATCAAAGAAGAATGCTGTGCTTTTATTCCTGACAATCGTCATGAGATAAATAACCACCTAGAGGTAATTCAACAAGTATCAGCCATGACTGAACCAGGCCCAAACCCACTGATGGACTTTTTCCAGAATCTATTTGGGGGGTGGGGTTCCATCCTAATGAATATTCTGATTGCCATTTGTGTGGGTATACTCCTAATAGGAGCATGTGTTTGCTGTGGAATTCCCTGCATGAAAAGATTAATCAAAGATGTTGTTGATGTATCTGTTACTGAAACTTTCTACCAAGATATTGAAAATGAAAGATTGATTTCAGATGACGATTTTCTGAAGTATAGATTAAATGACTCACCTAGCTGAAAATCCTGAGTGGAAAAGGCTAGGAGATGAAATGACACTATGCATATTTCAAAATAGAATAAAAAGTATTAATAGGGGGGAAAATGTTAGAAAAATGTGTATTTGAATACATGAGAAATGCTAGTTTAAAAGAAAAGTAGTATATAATGCATTTTATTCTATTAATCATATAGTAGTAGAATTAATTCATGTCTAAATGTGAAGTCGTTTTGAAACTGCAGTGTGGCTTGAAGCAAAAGTTGATCCCTGACCCTGACAGAATACTAGCTTAGCAAGTTTTAATGTTTATGCTTTTCACAAGTGATTATCTGCTGGGTCAGGAAATTAAATGTGTGAAATAATGAAATCTTCGGCTCTTTCCTGTTGGAATGAACTGGCCTTGTATATGTGTTACTTAGATAGCACGCAGCTGTGTGAGAAAGTATAACAGAGAACAAAGACATGCATTAAAAGACTGAAGCTGCTATTGTATTCAAACTGATATGAAACCTTGAACAAGTAACTTTACAGAAAGACATTATGACTGACCAGCTGGATAGCAAGGCCGTATTGTATCTAAAGGAAAAGTTTTTTTAAAATATATTGCATCAGCAGATTAAAAGAATAGAGGCTTGTAAGCTAAAGTGATGTAGATGCCCTATGACATATCACGTCAGTAAGGTGGGCATAGCTTGAATGTTAAACCTATTTAAGATTGTGTGCTTCCTGTTTCATGTCAGACAAAATTCTGTACTTGTACGTTTTTTGCCTCCTGGTGTACACTAGTAAACTTTTGCATCTGAACCTCCTGTGTATTGAATTCTTAATTTTATTTAACAATCTGAAAATATATAGATAGGTCAATGACATGTACACAACCATGGAGGTACAAATAAATAGGATACTGCCAACTACCGAATGTTTTACATACCGACACGCGTAATCACGAGGCTTAATGACCGAAAGACCACAGTACCGGAACACTAGAACCGCGAGTAATATTATCACGATGTTAAGGGACATTTAGTTATCGCTGCCGGTGCTGCGGTCCAGGTAGGTACTGTGTTCAACTGTGTTTGTGATTGCTGTAGTCTGTGTAAGTGTGTGTTGAGGGTGCTGTGTGCATTTCCGTGGGACTGTAATGTGTGTGTGTGTGTGTGTGTGTGTGTGTGTGTGTGTGTGTGTGTGTGTGTGTGTGTGTGTGTGTGTGTGTTTGCATCATGTGTCTGTTAGTGCTAACTCGGAGGTAGATCATTATGGTAGGTGTGGTCATAGCTGGCCATAGGCATATTGTTACCACCTGTCCCACTTTAAGAGGGACAGCCCCTCCTTGGGCAGTTGTGTCCTGACAACAAATATTACAAAGGGCAAATGTCCGAGATTGTAGGACATAATTATGTCCCATATATTATGTAATAGTTGCATTAAATAGTTATTCCTGTATCTAAAATACGTAAATGTTACAAGAAACATGATAAGTAGCTAAAGTGCTACAAGAATAAGTATGTATTTAGGATAAAATTGCGTTCTACCCTGTGTACTGACCATGGGTATGTGTCGGCATGTAAACACCAATGTGTGTCCTGCAAATGTCCCACTATGGCCATTTGAAAAGGTGGCAACCCAAGCCAAAGAGGAAGAGGTTCAGTCACCAACACAACTGCAATGAGCGCAAATATCTGTGACAGAAATACACGAGACAGCTGTCATTTAGTAACATTCCCTTACATATCAATGTATTTCCGGAGGGATTGAAGTATCAACCTCAACTGCATGCTATATAGGAACCAATTAACAATGGCTCAATGTATAAGCCTGCAACAACCATAGTTTTAGTCTACTAAATGATAGGTCTTCAATTAGGGAAGGAGCCCAAACACACATATGGAATATGTAGAAATGCAGTCCCCACAAACCTATATATGCTATGTACACCCACCTACATCTCCCCACACCCTAAGCAATTGCAATACAGACTGTAATAACATCACAAACATCCACTCACTCAATTACATCTGCAGAAGCGTTAACATACCTTGTGAGAGACACACTTGTAATGGCGCCATGTGAAATCATAGCTGTTGTATAATGGAACAGACGGTGATGTTACAGGTTTTGTTTGCAATAGTCCCTTATCAGACGGTTGAGATGATAGGTACACTCACATGTAGAACCACATACTCTAGCCGTCACACACAATCCAAGGGGGACATGAATTTAAAATATCCGTGTCTCTCCAAATAGCAGTTGCAATTCCTCGCAACAAAACACATACAGGCCGTCTCCCTCGAAGGTAGGGCAAAAGGGCAACGCCCAATTGGAGTATTCAATTATACCCCACTGTTGCCACGTAATTGGCGAATGGAGTAGCTGCACAGCTGATGTGCATGTAATAATTTACTCAGGAACACCAATTGGTGGCAGGATACCACATGTTACAGGTATCTACGTATATAAGGATGCCTTGCCATACATTCAAACCGTATGCTCATACCTTGAACCATTTGAAGTGGAAAGGTGTAAGAGAGATATTTATGAAGACTCGGAATGCTAACAAGGTATGTACAACACTCAGTATGTTAGTGTATGTAGAGGCTGTTTTGTATTAATTAAAGTGTATGCAATACATAAAGTGGGAAAAGTTATTATGTAGTGATGTCTTGTTGAGCATAGTAATGCTTGTAGAAATTGTGTGTCCTGCTGTGGGCCACAAAGTAAACATCTCATACACCACAAGGAATGCTACATGAGGGCTTTAAACACAACAATTCCACACCACCCGCCATCAGTGGTAGGGTTTGTCCAACAAGTATGTGCCATAACAGGGGACAGTATATGTTGATATACTGTCACAGTAGGCATGTGTATGAGCATATAATGAGAATAACATGCCTAAGGTGGTCCTGCTGTGCAAGTATGCTTTGCGTTATGGGATAATGTTTAAAATATGTGTAATGTACAGTATTGTAGGTAGATATGTCAGATATTTTACACAGCATAACTGTTATATCATGCAAACAAAAGGTATGTCTATTGGCATGTACAATACACAATAACAGGATACATATGGCTTGTAGTCACGGGACAGTGTAACAGCATGATAGCTAATTGAAATGGAAGAGCTACTCAATTATCCATGCACAAAAGACATGTAATAGCTTCACAGGTTCATAGTTAGGTACTATGCTGTCTGGCCAAGTCCATTTGTAAGCCCAACTACAGTGTTTTCACTGGCGGCACCTCCCTAGGGTAGTGTCCTGTGTCTGTGAACAGCAGAGCCATTTGTTACCTGCACCTGCGTACAGTACAGCCACTGCAATGATCCCTGGTGTACATGTGTGTCTCCCATCCACCTATCGAGGTATCTCATGAAGAGTGCTAGTGAGGGTCCCTGCTTGAGGTACATAGGAATCATGTTCCAAAGTATGGTGAGTGTCCGGTTCAGGAATGTATCCCTCAAGCACGTCTCACTCATCGTTGCATTTGTGTACATATCCCTGAGCATGTTTCTCTCAGTGGCTTTTGCTTATGTTGCTTATGTGGAGTATATCCATCAATATTGTTGTATTGTTGTGGACATGGGCCCTGTATGTTCAGCAGAAGTCACCCCTGAGTATGCAGTATGCAAATGTGTACAGTTGTGGTGTGTGTAGTTGTGCTGCATACGTCATCCTTCGGAGTTCAATACTCCTCATGGTGTGTTAATGTTTTGGTATGTAAAGCCATTGCTGTTCTGTAAGCTACACCCCAAAAGGGGTGCTGTACCCTTGAACATGTGTCATACGTCAGGAGTATAGTGGTACAATGGGTGCCTTTGTTCCAGCTACAAACCTATTACAGATTAGGGTGGCCACATAGAAGGATATCCACGCCACATTGGCAATATGGTTATCAAAGGAGTGGGTGCTATATACGTGTGTACTAAGATCCCGTATAATGTCACATGTATGTAGGGGACTACCACCTATGTGATAGTCAGTGGGTGATTGGTGTAATCCAAATGGGATGTCTATGCACCTTGTGTCATGCAGCTTGAGGCCATGTTATCGACACCAGGTATCCGTCACAGTGACACCCTTATGAAGGGTGTCTGTTTCAGCTGGTGGATCAATCATGGCTCCTTGTTTGCAGTCGTCTGGAAACCTATTCAGGGAAAGTCCCTTTGTGCTAGCCTGTACCTCAGGGAAGTATATACCAAACATGAGGGGCCCTATGACCAAGGACTGGGGTACACCAAGTGTAACTGAATTACAGTAGGTACTACAGTATGCTATCCTCACTGTGTGGGTCCTGTCCGTGAGCCGCTGTGCATAACATCTTGAGACCTAGGGGTCGATGTGCAGGTGGATGTGTATGTTGTCAATACCAGAATGGAGAACGGTGCTGAAAGCCAATGAGAGGACATGGTAGGCTGTGTGGACCCCCTTACTGTCATCAACTACCCTGGTAACTGTATCAAAGGAGTCCACCAGGTGTAGGAGCCATGATCTGTCCCTAACAAATCCAACCTGGGTGGCATCAAAGGTCTGGAGCCCACCAATGTCTCTGTGAATGACTTCCATGATGATGTGCCCCATAGCCTTGCATAACAGTCCAGTCAGGCGTATAAGGCAATAGTCCCTCTGGTCCATTGTGGCGCCAACTGTGTGGAGTGTGATAACTGTTGCTGTGTGCCATTCAGGGGCCTCAATGTCTGATATGAGGCTATTAGTGAATCTAGTGGCCAAGTGGGGAGCCATGTCGTTCTGAGGTTTGTGTAAATCGCAGCCTGGGATGTTGGACGGTCACATGGAGTCTGTGTTCCAGGCCTTGGAGACTGCAGGTTGGAACTGCGTAGTTGTGACCGCAGGGACTCTGCATTGTTCCTGTACAGATTTTGACCCTGTAGGGAGTGAGAGGGTGTAAAGTTAGCATTGAACCTATCTGCCAGGATGTTGCCAATATCAGTCGGTTCTGTAATGTTCCTGCCTAAACGTCATATGTCAGAGCAGATGTGGGTATTGCCATCGAGTACTGACATGCCTCCATAACGCTTTGTGGTAGTCCTTGGAATGTGTCACAGTAATGTTTACGTAGCTAGCTTTGGGGGATGTGATAAGAGATCCCGGATTCCTACTGAGGCTGACCAATGAGCTACCCCACCCATGGGATTGTACTCCACTTTGCAACAGCCTCCACCTTTTGTTGTACATTATGTCCATGGAACTGGAACCCCAAGTGGCATCCGTTATCTGGTTGGTACCATCATGGCTCTGTTTGGGATAGCATGATCCATGCAGTCGTGTAAGTGCTAATGAAGTGCAGTGGTGTATGTTTCAGCGTTTGTAAGTACATTGTCCATCTGCATGGGTGTCATGACATTTACTACTGCTGTCATAAGATGTCTGAAGTAGGCCTTGTAGAAATCATGTACTGTGTATTCCGTGAAGGGTGTGGTACCGGGATGTGGATAACAAGGGTGATTAGCATACGTTCAGAAACTACCAACGAGGGAATAACCGCAGGTGTGGAACACCAGTCACATGTTGGTAATTTCCATGTCTAGGATATTGTTGGCCTTGGTGGTGGTGTGTATGGGTTGATCCAGCTGATTGGAGGTTATGAATCCCAGAAAGCTTTGGCCTAATGTGTTGGTACATGAGTAGGTATCCCAGTTAAGTGTGGGGTAGTGTCAGTCTCACATCAGTAGTTCCTGTCTAAACCCTACTGTCCAGTACACCAATAAATGAGGTCCGGTAACCATGGGATATGGTGTGGAATCAGTAGCAAGTTACAATGTGTATAGCAGTTCTGGCCACAGTTAGTTGCACATGGATTGCCTCTGATGCATTGTGCTAAGTAACCAGCCTGGAGGTGTGTACATCCTTGTGAAATATGGACACACCTCCGCCGTGGGTGTTCCGGTCCTGGTTACATGACTGAAAGGAGTGGTCTGCGTATAACCTGACAGTGTAGGTGTGCTCTCCGGAGCCTAGAGGCAGGTCCCAGTCACTGCAGAGATATCGAAGTGGTCCATTATAAGGAGTGCCTCACCTGAGTGCATTAGAGATGAAGATGTCAAGCATTGAGTAACATTATCCCAGGTTTTGCTTGCCTGTTCCTGTTCTGGTAGTGAATATGTTATTGGAAACTGTCCAAGATAGGCAGTATAGGAGCAGTAAGAGCCTTACATGTTATCCGTAATCCCAGGGCCGACAGGTGCAGGTCATCTGTGCCAAAGCATTGTGTTTTGTTGACCATGTCATTCAAAGCAGACAGATACTGGATGCCTGTGGAATGACAGCAGAAGCATAGGCAACTGTTGAAGTGAAGCATTCAGTCGTTGTACAGTGGTATCAGTCAGGATGAATGCAGAATGCTTCTCAGGGCTTGGGCGATACCTGCCTGGGCTACAAGACCGGAGAGCTATTGCATGTCCCTGTACATGTAGTCCAGAAAGTTACTTCTCAGGGCAGTCACATTAACATGGTGAATGACAGTCAAATTGTACCTGGTGAGGTGTGGCATGAGTGCATAGGTTATGTTGTGGATCCTGTTACCCGACAGCCAAATGCAAGCGACTATTGCCTTGTGTAGCCTGCTGAGTGGGACATCAGTGTGACCGCCTACAGAGTCACCTGTGAATGGTGTGTTGGGTATGTTATAACACCCTATTGGCTGTAGTTGATGAGCACACATGAGTCTGTGGGCTATAAGTAATTGGTGTTGTATTTTTTGATGGAGGATGCCTCTGTTGCCTACACCGAGAGTATGGAGAGGTTCTGCAAATGTCGTAGTCATACTATGTGTGGCCTATGGTGGTGGAGATCTAGTGAGACTATGTGATGAGTGGGGTGTGTTGCAAATGTTTAACATCCCCACATGAATGTCAGGTTCAGTCTGGGTTGGAGAGAGCATTACCCCCAGCATGGCTACATATGCGCATCTCCCACAAGCTGTAGTGTCGTATGTTGGAAGGTGAGCATTGACTGTGTACATGAGACAATTGTTCTATTGCCTCATGTTTGCCATATTCATCATATAGACATGCAATAAAACTGGTAATTGACACCTGGACATGCCTGTATATTCAACCATGTCTCACAAGATATGTGAGGTACGTTTGTACAACAGCTGTTGTACTATAAGCAAGCTGTAAATGTAAGGAAAAACAGTGTACTTGTAGGAAATGAGTTGGAATGGGTGCTATAGTAATTAGTAGCTCATGAAGTGCTTACATGTTTTGAACAAGTAATGAGCATGAATATGCAATGCAGATAGGGTGTTGGATAATATAAACTCACTGCAACCCACAAGTGGAGATGCCAGTCATAATGGGAGGTACTGCACTATTACCCTGCTGAGTATGGTCTGCAAGTCCATGAACCTTTATCAACATAGATGTTAGCAGTACAGATGTAGATGACAGTACGGATGATTTCACACTGCATAGCATACCTGTGACAGGTCATAGGACATCATCACCCATACTGTGCTCCAGCTACACTGAGTATACTAAATGTACCTTTGTATGCCACAGGAGTGTTCTACCAGTAGCCTGTTGACAGAAGCAACACTACAAAAGGTGTCTGAGTGACATGTGCATATCACACCAGTGGCAGCTACAGTAAAACAGTGTTAATGTTTTGTACTCCCCCCTCATTGTAGCCCATACCACACAGACAAATGGGGGGCATCTGCGTATGTAAGGATGTGAATGGCCATGACCTAAGAGCAATAGCTTTCTCAGTGTTGTGGACAACATACATAATGGGCTTTGTGGGTGAGGTGCGTGACATACGTGCACAATCTGACAGCTGCTTATAGCATTGTCACCGCTAGGTGAATAACCCTGTACCCATTAACTACCACCTAGGCAGCGGTCAACATTATGGACACTGTGTGTAAGGGATGGTGCTGTGCAGTTTACCTCCCTGAGCTGGTGACATCTCCAGGCCTAGTAGGTAGTCATACGAGGCACCCATGTCATGACAGGGTGCCATCCATGAGCATGGAGATCATTGGACAGGCATACTCAGCACTCGGGTGACCAATATCAGATCACATATTACCTTTAAGGGGTATTGGCCATGCATGGATAGGTGACACCAGCCTTCACAATCCTTACCTCCACTATGCAGCATGCTGGCTACCTTGCATAAAGACATGTGCAACACTGTGATGTTGGACATGCTACATGTACATATCCTGATCTGAAAGACATAAGTCATGGACAGCCACCTTCCTACTACAAGGATCGCCACAAGCTGGACAGATCCCTGTGCCATACATGTTACATACTCCTGCCATACTATGCAACCCTGTCCAGCAAAGCTGCACATTTCATCTCTGTCAGACATGGTGTGATGACCGCATGGTAGATGTATCATTAACTGTCTGGATCAATAATGTGGCACTGATGCACCTGGCGGTGGCAAAATGGCTGTCAGATACAGCTAGAAAACCTCACATCCTATGCCCATATATGGCCCAGGGCATACACACTACTGCATGACCTTGTCCGTACATGCTATAGTTGATAACCATCCTTGTGAATAACGTCCAGCTAGCCATTGTCCCATGTGTATCACATGTGCAACACAGGCAATACGTGGAAGGATGTTGAACTGCTGTACAGCGCCATGTAGATGTATATGCAAAACACATGCATGTAAAGGTTTCCGTGCATGTCTGTATTGTCACTGCTCATGTCCATTAAGGCAGTGTATGTGTTGATATGTGACATATATACAGCATCAAGGTCAACACTATTACTGTGGACACATCCAGGTATGTGCTGATAGGTAAGAACACCAGTACAGGCAAACAGACATGCCCACATCAAGACAGCATTCACATGGAGCAGGAGCAATGTAATGAGGTGACACACATATATGGTGATGATATCCAATGCACAACGGGTGTTACATGTGTGTGACACAAACACGTCAGTCATGTCAGTGTCATGACGATTTGCAAAGATAACTGTTCATATGTACTAGATTTAATACAAATGTATGTGCAGCTGTATCTCTGTACATCGCTGTGATACTGTGACCTGTCTCCATCATTATGTCTTCCAGATAATGTCTCGTTCACGCCTGCCAGCATATAGCCACCTGGAGGATGATGCCCTCATACCGTACCTCCATGATAACTATTAGGTATTGTTCAGCCATGTGCCACAGAATGCCCAGCAGCATGATGACCTGTGGCAGGAACTTCACAGGAGGGTTAATGATGTGGGTGGCCATAACCGCACCTACCAGCAGGTGCGCTGACACTACACGGACCTGATACGACATGCGAAACAGCGTGCTAATGCAATTGCCAGGGAACAAGGTAGAACAGGTGGTGGGCCACCAACCCAGCCCCCACTCACACCTACCGAGGAGCTACTGGCCAGCCTGGGGACACCCTCAGAACAGCATCCACAAACACTAGCTACCATCGTGGAGGTGGGTGTCTCCCAACCACCAAGCCTGGAGTTGCCTGGTAAGTCACTACTGCACATATAACTATTATAACCCATTTAGTTGCATGTGTCACTGTACAATATGTAATGTAACATCATATGCAAGGTATGTTTACACACATGCCACATACTATAGTATGCTACCCTGTGTATGCACACATGTGCATACTGTATGCTATTGTACAGGCGAACGTGTTAACATGCACAGTGCACCCTGTAGCTGTCATACAGTCATGGATAATGTTCAAACTGCTGTGTCACCCCTATACAGGTACCTCTGGTGTGCCGCACAGACAGCAGTCCATTGCAGGTGAGACAGTTATCAGTATCAGGCATGTTAATGCATAGATCTATTCACCATGTGGCCAGTTAACACATGTACACATAATGTATGGTCCAGTCAAGATATACAGATCACATCTGTCATCAGTCACACTGGCTACCCATGTGCAACATATACAAACTAAATGAAACACCAGCATGAAACCACAGTATCTGTCATTGTTAGATGTGTAAACAGCTGTGCATACAACGATGGAGATGTTGTTCAATGTAGGAATATGTACTATACATTGGAACAACACATGTGTGGTACGCAACCAGTACCACACAGTGAGCTGGGATATGGGCAGCCCACCTGATTCACCATTGTGGAATATGCCCCTGCAATGGGTGCACACATTGTGATGTGCCATCTGACATGTCCCAGACATGTAGTGTTCCGGCTGCAACATTGTCTCACTATCCCATAATCCATACCCCACATACCAAACATACAACCCTTTGTCTGCATAACCCTGTGGACAGTGACATATCTGATATCTATGGGTATATGTCATATGGGACAACACAGACATGTGAGATAGATGGCCATCACAAACATTTGGCCAACACATGTTCACACATGGCCATGGAAGATGGCCAGAGACATGTAGCAACACACAGTAGATGTGATGTGTATACACCCTGTTGCACATTGTCCACACATGGTCCAACTATAGCCTTTGTTGAATGGTTATATAGTTGATGTGGAACACTGGACATCCTAAAAGCCTGTGCACAGCTTGTGGAGGTGTCACTTAATTCGACCATATAAGATGTGTTGAACATCATGACTGTGGCACAGCATGACTGTAGTCACCTGCAACACATAGACCACACAGTCAGAGTGTCAAGCAGTCACAGCCCTTAAGGCCAAACACAATGCCAGACACACTAGTCATTGGTGACTCCATAGTCAGACACACTGACTCACCAGACTGAGTAAGGAGAAGGTCACAGTAAGCTGTCTGTCGGGTGCTAGAATCCGCCACATAACGCATGCACTCAGGTCTCTCAACAGCAGGTACAAGTACGACTCAATCATTGTCCACGCTGGTGTTAACGACCTGAGACGTACCTCCTTGGACTACATGAAAAGAGACATAGAGGAGCTCTCTGATTATGTAGCCCAAGCAGGTATGACCCTGACCTTGAGCAGTATCCTACCTTCACCAAGAATGATGCCACAATACAGAGATAAGATGATCAGCTTTAACAATTGGCTTAAACTCTGGTGTCATTCAAAGGGGATCCAATGTCTGTCTGCCTGGGATTACATGCTGGACAAGCCACGCTGCTTCGCAAGGGATGGCTTGCACTTGTCACCCCTGGGATTCCGGATTTTGGCAAATGCTCTTGCCACTCCCATAGTGCCTTTTTTAGGCAAGGCTCAAATTCTAAACCTACCACCCTAGAACAAAACAAAGAAAAAAAATAAGGGTAATGCTGCTCAATGCCAGAAGTCTCAACCTCAAGATGCACGACCGAGGCCCTTCTCAGTATGGAGAACATCAATGTCTGTGCTGTGACAGAAACCTGGTTCAAGGCTCCTGAGAGCACCCCAGCACTATCAGGTTTTACCTCATATCATGCTCCGCCCCAAAACCTGGACAATACCAAGAAAGGAGGAGGGGTATCCATATTCATCAAGGACACCCACACCTCAAGATTGGTGGCATCGCACGATGCATCGGAAACCATCCAGGTGCAATTAACCATAGGCAAGACTGCTCTGCAATTTGTAGCATGTTACAGGCCACTCGCAAACTCAGGAACCTCATATGGCCTTCCTGAAAACACTGGAGGGATAAATGTATCTCAACACCATCATACTAGGTGACTTCAACTACCCTAATATAGACTGGGAACACTACTCAAGCCCAAACACTCTAGCCTAAAAGTTCCTGGAATTCATAAACTCAAATGCCATGGAACAACTAGTCACCATCCCCACAAGAGGAGAAAACATACTTGATCTCATCATCACGAACATGGGAGCACAATGTTCAACGCCAGAAGTATACTCCTCACTGGTGAGATCTGATCACAAACTAATCTCGCTGGAGGTCCTCATCCCGCCCCACCGAAATGAAAAAGACCACAGTAAAGAACTTCTCGAAAGCCGACTTCACACTTCTAAAGACTAGTGTGGTCTCCTTTAAGGCCCCTGAGCCGGTGGTTAACATTACTCAAACCGCTGAATCACTTACAAATGCCTTCTACCAGCACCTGCAGGGCTGCATGGATCAGGCAATCCCAAGCAAAACAAAGACTCTTTGTACCAAAGGCAAGCGTCCAGTCTGGTGGACCCCAGCCATAAACAAACTCTACAACAAAAGGAGAAAGCTACTACAAGATAGAGCAAAATCCTTAAAAGGTAAGACACCGCTGATCACTATAAGTAAAAAGCTAAGAGCTCTCATAAAATCATCCAAAGCTAATTTTGAGAAAAAAATAGCTAAGGACTCTAAAGACAACCATAAGGCATTCTTTAGCTATGTCAGAAACCTAGGAGGAAACTCCCAGATATGCTCAGAATTAGTTCAAAATGATGTGAAGATTACTGATCCTACAGACATTGCTAACATACTGGCTGAAAGGTTCAGTGGAAACTTCTCCCCCCCTCCCCCACTAAAGGAGAGATATCTATACCAAATGATTGTAGCCCCCCCAAACATCTCTAACGCCCAGGTGAGAATTGCTCTCTCCAAGGCAAAGAACACAGCATCCATGGGACCTGATGGTGTCCCCGGCTGTGTGCTCCATGAACTCAACGAGGAATTAAACCCACAGTTAGGACAGCTGTTTAATCTTAGTCTCACCTCTGGATACGCACTCCAGGAGTGGCGCACAGCGACTGTGGTCCCACTCCACAAAGGCGGTGCCTCCACCGACCCATGAAATTACCGTCCCATTAGCTTGACAAGCCTTATCTGCAAAGCCATGGAGAGGATCATAATGGATCTCATAAATAAAGACATAGGGAACTTGCAGACTTTGGATCCAACCCAGTTTGGCTTTGTCAAAGGCAGATCATGCCTTCTTAACTTGGTTGACTTTTTCGAAACAGTCACCAAGGCCATTGATGAGGAAAGGCAGTCCATACAGCCTACCTAGACCTGGCGAAGGCTTTTGATACAATACCTCACTCGGGTATCATTGAAAAACTCATCAACTTAAATGTAAACCCATACATTACAAGATGGGTTGCAAACTGGCTGAGTGACAGAACCCACAGGGTCAGAGTTGCTGGCGCCATGTCAGACTCAAAGCCTGTCACAAGTGGTGTCCCACAGGGCTCAGTCCTGGGCCCACTCTTGTTTGGCATCTACTTTTCTGAAGTACAAGCAAACACAGGAGGGTTATGGCTGACAAAGTTTGCAGATGACTTCAAACTGGGCGCCGTAGTTGAAAACACATCCGACACAGATATCCTTCAGAAGGGTCTCACAGAAACGGATAACTGGTGCCAGAGCCATGGCCTAAAGTTAAATGCCAAGAAATGCATAGTCATACCCTTCGAAAAATAAGGTTACCCCTAGCTACCATATAGGTGGCAATCCCTGAACACAGAAGAAGTTATTAGGGACCTGGGAACCCAGGTTGACAGTAGCCTTTCATTCGACACTCATATTGCTAAAGTAGTTAGGAAGACCTTCTACATTGCCCACCTTATCATGAAGGGATTCACATCTAGATCAAGGGAAGTCATAGTCTCCTATACTCATCACTCATCAGACCAATGATCGAGTACAATGCCCCATTCGGAATGTATCTGACCCGACACTTGCAGCAGCTGGAGAGGCCACAAAAGTTCCTCACCAAAAGGATAAAGGGTCTCAAAAATCTGTCTTATGCTGCCCGACTGAAAGAACTCCAGTTATATTCAGTTGCTTACCGCTTGCTCAGAGGTGACCTATGCCTGACATACAAGGCCATGTCAAACCCAGATTTGATGAACATGCTTCATCTCAAAAAATCTAGATCCCTCAGAGCCACAAGGGCGGGAGACTTAAACCTTGACACAGTTATTAATAGGACGTGCTGGAGGGATAGATTCATCACCCAAAGACTCCCTATGCTGTGGAACAAAATCCCAGTTTATGTGAGGCAGAGCACCTCGCTGGCCTTGTTCAAGAGGAATCTTGACCAATGGATGGGAGATCGCAGATACACCCCAGGGTTACCTCAGTGTCACTGCTCGACAGAGGCACAGCAAAATAATGGGCATAGTTTCTCCAAACTAAAGGGGTGGCGTAAGCCACAAAACTATGGACTAGGCTTATAAATGCCCTCAGGCAGATAGCCTAGTATGAACCTATGAACCTATGAACCTGTACATCTTCCACAGACATAGACACCACATCAGGCCACAGATACCGTACATTTCCCTTGCTGCTGTTGGACATCACGGTCAGCTGTGCACCTCGTGTGTGTGGTACATAAATGTCATGTGGGACATGGTGTATTGACAAGTCTGCCATGTGTGGACACGGTTGCCAGGCAGCTAAGACATTTTAGTAGTTGAGCATGGGTGTCATCCGTAGGTCTTCTGGTGACCTGTCACATGACACAGCATGGTTTAGTGTGTATACACCTCAGCAATGTGGGTCACAATCCACAGTATTTATGTAATGTGTATGCACGCAGTCATGGCTATACACTGTGTCTGTATTCCACACTGTATAGCAATATAGATGCCTCATGATGCCATGCAATGGCACAGTGTCTGTACTTCACACTGTATAGCAATGTAGACACCTCATACTACCTTTTAATGCTCATGCACATCTGCTAAAAGTGCATTCTATCTGTAGGGCATACAGGCAACACTGCAATGTGATACCATTTACACCATTGTACATTTGTCAGGACACCATTGTGTCAGACATGTATGCATGTCAATGCACACATCAGCAGATTACATGTCATACTACATGTTAATGTCAAGGTCACATCAGCCATGTGTACTGTGCTGGTCCACATGGTGTATCACAGGGATGCATGCTTACTACCATGATTGTGTGACCTGCATGGCTTCTGATATGACACCTGCTTGCTGTTGTGTGCAACCCAGGGATGTATGCTAACTACCCCTATTAATGTCTGAGCTGCATGCCATCTGCTGTATCACATGCATGCTGCATGCCTTCTGTCAAATCACATGCATGGTCTGTCTTTGTGTGTGTGTGTGTGTGTGTGTGTGTGTGTGTGTGTGTGTGTGTGTGTGTGTGTGTGTGTGTGTCTGTCTGTGTGTCTGTCTGTGTGTCTGTCTGTCTGTCTGTTTGTCTCTGTCTGTCTCTGTGTGTGTTTGTGTCTGTCTCTGTGTGTTTCTGTGTCTGTCTCTGTGTGTGTCTGTATGTCTGTGTGTGTCTGTTCTTGTGTCTGTCTCTGTGTGTGTCTGTACTCGTGTCTGTCTCTGTGTGTGTCTGTGTCTGTCTCTGTGTGTCTGTGTCTGTCTGTGTGTGTCTGTCTCTGTCTCTGTCTGTGTGTGTCTTTCTCTGTCTCTGTCTCTGTCTGTGTGTGTCTGTCTCTGTCTCTGTCTGTGTGTGTGTGTCTGTGTCTGTGTCTCTGTCTGTGTGTGTGTGTGTGTGTGTGTGTGTGTGTGTGTGTGTGTGTGTGTGTGTGTGTGTGTGTCTCTATTGTAATGTAGAGTCTTTCTTTGCATTCACAGGTGATGTAGGTGTGTTACCCTCCTGCGGTCCATCTGATGTTATTGTCCCCACAGACACTAGCAGTGATGAACATATGTTTTAGGTACAGGCAAGGTGGTCACAGGCTGAATCTGTGCCAGTGGTTGCCATCCCAGCTATATCACCCTCTTCCCCGCACACAGTTCTCATGCCAACACATACCCCATCACCAGTGGCCATAGAGGAAGGACAGTCAGCGTGTGTTAGCTTGGAACAGGAACGTGTGGTGGCTACAGAAGGTGTGTCTTCACACCATGTTGTCAGTGTAATGACTGCAGATGTGCCACACAGTCATGTGGTCAGTGCTGCTCGTAGGAGGACCTCTGGCAGGCATGCACCTGCAGGACAGAGCGCAGCAGCTGGTGTCACCAGACGCATGTTTCAGACTGTAATGGTGGCACAGGTACGTGCTGAATGGCAGAACAGAGAAGGGCAGAGGCTTCAGAGGGCTGCTATTCATTTTTTAAATGACAACATCTAGGCATTGGCAAATGCTCAACAGCAGATTGACGTTCTGGACAGGCGATTGGGTGACATGACTGGAATCCTTGACTGTGGCATGGCAATCCGCGAGAATGAGCTAAATGTGCTGGAACATCTGGTAGGAGTGAGGCATAGGCCACGTGGACGTAGGCCAGCTACCCCACCTGGTGGAGGTCAACGTGAACAAGCTACCTCACATGCCTGCTCCCATAGTGCTGGTAGCAGTAGCAGTACAGCTGGTGCTGCGCTGTCCACACCAGGACACAGCAGGCCACGTGGACGTGGCCCTGGACAGTCCTAGTGGGGACACGGTTCCAGTGGACATGTGTGATTGGACAGTAGCCAATCTGTACCTCTGCATGGTAGTGCCCGTGCAACGCCTGGCAGGCACAGGTCACGTGGCCATGGCCGGACACAGTGAGCTGTACATCCTGGTCTGTACAATCTGGAGCTGTCAATAATACCCCTGTGTAGGCCGGACACATGGCAGAACTGTGTGCACACATACATGCACACAGCAGAAACATCTGTAGTGCACTGCAACACACACATGCATAGCAGCCACACATGTCCAATCAGATCACCGGCCCTAACCCGCACACATGATGTCATCCACTGGGGCAGCCTATGCCCCTGGCAAACATTATCACCCTGTGCATACGATGATGCCTGTGCCGCATCCCTGTCATCCACACCATCGGTGCAGGTACATGCTCATATGGTGTGACGCACACGGTGAACAGAATAGTGAGATAAGTGTATATTACATTTGTTGTGTACTGTTGACACGCACCAGACATACCATGTAGTACAGGTTTAGAATGCATTGTTATATGTTCACAGTATGTGTCTTGGTAACAACAGTAACAGCATGTTGGTAATTATGCCCTGCTTCCCTCTTTAAGGTCTAATTGCATGTGCCATTACGTTACAGTGTTTGCAGTTAGAATGCATTGTTGTATGTTCACAGTATGTGTCTTGGTAACAACAGTAACAGCATGTTGGTAATGATGCTCTGCTTCCCTCCTTAAGGTCTAATTGCATGTGCCAATAAGTAGCAGTGTTTGCAGTTTCCCATGGTGTAAATGTGGAGTACTCACAGGCATGTATGGCAATACCAGCATGCTATACGTAGCCTCAACCTCACTGTTAGAAAGGCTACCATTCCACAGATGTCCACACATCTACTGATCCAGAAGCATGTGAGCTGTTTAATAGGCTACAGTGGCTAGAGACGTGACATCCATACAGGGTCACATCACAGGTACAGTGACATGGTGTGGGGGGTTTACACAGCGGTATGGCTGATGTCAAGGGTAGAGGCCAGTTGATAGCATGAGACCTCACTGTATAGCAGTAATACATTGTCACATTACAGGATGAGAATATGCACAGACATACACAGAAACACACAGTAACATGCCCACACTCATGGGGTCAACTACACTATAACGCACACTCAATAGTGTTGAGGTGAGTACCCCTGCCTATTTGGTAATCACCTTCACAGTACTTTGCACCCACATGATGTACACAGAGAATGAACATGTACAGGTAGGCAGTAAGGCTGAGACCAACGGCATCAACAGGGTAGTAGATTGCATCACCATGAGGGGTTAGGGATCCTGTCTGTTCTGTATGGTAGCATACACCCTCACTCCATGCACCAGACAGCCATACACACACACACACACACACACACACACACACACACACACACACACACACACACACACACACACACACACACACACACACACACACACACACACACACACACACACAAACTGTGGAGTCCACAGATGTCATTTACATACAGATAGCTGGCATGTGTGTGATACACAGACCACCCCTGCCTATGTCTTGCTTTCTACACTGCAGTATGTACAGATCTCTACAACAGTGTACAGGGGTGTGTAGCCATACGTGGCATATATGGTCACACAAGCAAACACACATGGCAGTACTGTGAATCATACACATGGCTATATGATGATACGTCTGACAGACTTGCAGCAGTATTGGCCGCATTATGTGTACCGATGCTACCTTTGGCAATTGTGCTGCTATATGCACACAGGAGGACGTAAGTGTTACAGGTGTCAAGTGATTTACAGTCAGTGACACCCTGACCGCTGTGTAGGTTGTATGTCTTCATCTTCAAGTAACAGTAACATAGCGCACTGTTTGCACATGTTATGGTAGGACGGCTTGTGAAACACCTGTGAGCTGTCTTCAGCAAACATTCATCTGCAAAGGTGGACCACCACTTTATGTACACACATCCATCCATACCTGAGGTACATCCTACCATGCTGTCACCATATACAGGTATCAATGATGGGGCTGCATTGCAACTGCATGTTGTAGTTAGACACAGATGAACTGCATACATCAGCTACTGCACATGCATGGTAGCTGAATGCACACCACTACATGTACATGTGTGTTGGTCCTACATTCCTGTCATGTAGCCATGTTTGTATGCATAGCAATTGGTGGGCATGTCTGATGACATACATGACACATGGACTGTTGTATGATATGATAGTTGTCATGGGTAACTAGTACAGAGGGAATGTTACCTCAGTCAACATTGCTACCTTATGTACTGTTAGCATTCAACAGCCATGGACCTACCTTCCATGTGCATGCGTTTATTGCTGTAGCCACTTGTCTGCACGGAGGACAGCAAAAACTATGTCATGTACATATGTGTTGTGTGCGTGTGTGTGTGTGTGTGTATGTGTGTGTGTGTGTGTGTGTGTGTGTGTGTGTGTGTGTGTGTGTGGGCCATGTACATATCCATGGCAATTACATTTATGTCATATCCAAACATGAGTGTTTTTTGGTGTACAGCAACAGTTATCTGTTACAGCTGTATAAGACCCAGGGCCCCTGTTATGTGTAGAGCCGACCTGGTTATGAACAGTGGTATCATTGCATTGTATAACACATGATGGAACCATGTCAGTACATGTGTAGTCTGCACAGTTGCTGTAAACCTATGTACAGTCCACTCATCATGAGTAACATGGTGTTGTATTAATGTATGGATGTGTGTTGCTGGTCCAAGGATATGGTGATGTGTGAGGGCTACATAGTAGAATGCGGCATTTACCACTGTGATCTGCCCCTGAGACATCTGTGATGGCTCTTGAGTGTGTACTGGTCAGTACATGTGAGTGGCTTTCATGTACGTGGGCACACTAACACCTGGAGCCATCCGTCATGGTCTTATGGCCCACATGTCTGTATCTGAGGTATACGGTGGTAGTGCTATTGTGCACAACTGTGCCATATGCCAGGTGTTCCTCACTGCAGAGATGTCTGTATTTCCCATTGTTGGATCTGGATTGTCAGCTGTGATTACGAATGCTACACATCTAGCACTGACGACCGGTGTCAGATATATGCAGTGCAGCGTTCGTGCTAACAATGTTCACTATCGACACACTGTGCCCTTCCGTGTTTAGAATCCGTGTGCATACAAGACAGCCCTTCACTACTACTAAGTGTGTGAGCATGCCCAGTATGCCGTTGTGTAGATGGACACATAGTACATTCCAAACGGACGTGTGCTACTAAGTGTGTGAGCAAGTGTGACACTGTTGGTTATGTGCCTTTGTGTAAGGGCATGACCATTGAAATCCTGTATAGTGATAGTGGTCATCCAGGCAACAGATGTCCATACCCCACGTCAGGATGGATTCCTACATTGAACACACTGGTTGACTGTCTTGAAAGGTGTACTGTCTGTGGTGCGTCTAGTATCTATGTAGTATTGTAATAGTGCTCCGTAGATAGGCAGTTGTCCCGCTCCCACCACTGCCATGTGTTTGTCTCCGTCTGCCTTGGGACAGTAATATGCTTTTAGACTGCTCACACTCCATACAATCCCTATCGGCATTTGTTCCATTCTTGATGATGTCATCCACCTAGATGTATGCCTGTGGGAGTACTGTGTTTCAGTAATCTCAGTAGCATGTTCTGTAACTGCGTAATGCTGTAGTGTGATAAGGTAGGTAGGTGTATGTTCGAGTCCCAGCCCTGCCAAGTGTGTGTGTCTGTGTGTTTCCAGCTGCCTGGGGACAGAGTAATCCTTTTAGACTGCTCACTCTCCATACATTCCCTATCGGCATCTTTGCCTTTGCTGATGATGTCACCTACCTAGAAGTATGCCTCTAGGAGTGCTGTGTTCCAGTAATCTCAATAGTGCATTCTGTAACTGTGTAATGCTGAAGTGTGATAAGGTAGTTAGATGTATGTTTGAATCCCAGCCCTGCCAAGTGTGTGTGTGTTTTCAGCTGACTGGGGACAGAATAATGCTTTTAGACTGCTCACTCTCCATACATTCCCTATCGGCGTCTTTGCCTTTGCTGATGATGTCAGCCACCTAGAAGTATGCCTCTGGGAGTGGTGTGTTTCAATAATCTTGGTAGTGTGTTCTGTAACTGTGTAATGCTGTAGTGTGATAGAAAAGACAGGTAGGTGTTTGATTCCAAGCTATGACAAGTGTGTGTGTGCTTGGCAGACATTTCCTGTGTGTTGGTATTTGTGAGTAGCTAGCTTAAGGATGTGTTGAGTGTGTTTTGTTGCATTCCTGTATAGTGTCCACAAATGTCATAATCGGCCAAGATATTGGGCTGTCAACACATACACATACATTCGCCAATAGGTCTGGTGGGTAAACGTCAGCAGCCCTACTCTTACCCTTGCTACCATCTGACCCATGTGATGCAACGTAACACACTTGCCT
Organism: Protopterus annectens; assembly: GCF_019279795.1. Classification (NCBI taxonomy): domain Eukaryota; kingdom Metazoa; phylum Chordata; order Ceratodontiformes; family Protopteridae; genus Protopterus; species Protopterus annectens. The sequence continues at coordinate 1,057,595,751 of NC_056730.1, forward strand.
TGATAGTAACACCACTACATAATGCAGGTGACACATGTGGTTTCCCTTTCATTCTTGTCTACTGCTTTGGTGTCATGTGGTCCGCTGTTATGATGTAAATTCAATATCTGCATCTGTGTGTGTATATGTATATGTGTGTGTGTGTGTGTGTGTGTGTGTGTGTGTGTGTGTGTGTGTGTGTGTGTGTGTGTGTGTGTGTGTATATATATATATATATATATATATATATATTTATATAGATATATAGATAGATAGCTATATATATATATTTTTTATATATATATATATATATATATATATATATATATATATATATGTATATATTCATATATATATATATATATATATATATATATATATATATATATATATATATGGATATGGATATTAGCACTATTGAATGTCTGTGCTGGATGATCTGTACGTGATCACCTCAGATGTATGTTTATCTGCCATGGCTTAGTGGTAAAGTGCTGTGTCTGTGGTGTACAGGGTCCCGTGTTCTAGTCATGTAGAGACTGATTATTTTGTTGCTGGGAAGAACAAGGGACATCGAATATGGTGATAGTAAGTCACCTTTAGCCAGTTGTGTGCGGATCTGAGCGACAGTAAGCAGTGGTTATTAATTTGGAGGATCAGTATGGGTCATATGACTATGCATGAGAAGACAATACTATGCAAATGAGGTTGACAATAGTGAATCCTGTTTATCCCCAGGGTGTGATGCAGATCCCAAGAGTGTATGTGTGTAGATAGCTGGGTGCAAGCCTGGAATATAGGTGAAGGCATGTGAGGGGTTTTAGGCATGCTGTACGTACAGTGGAGCCCTGTGCCTCGGGATTGCTTCTGCCTTAGCACGCCTAAGGTAGGGGTGTGTCTATACCTGCCTGGTGAAATTGGGAGGGCAACAGCAGTAGTGGAGTAGTCAAGGTGAACAGGCTGCACAGACAGGTGACAATTAGCACAATCAGCAGATTACATGGCCAGGCCACCCATGAACACTACGGTAAAGTGACCAGGCACCATACACATAGGTTTCTCCCACACTCTACACCACCGGTGTATACATGCGGGGACATTTCTCGACACAATCAAACCAAATGAGAAGGGCTGCAGCAGGCAACATGGACCAACATGTGCAAGAGGCTCAGGGTGGTGAGGATGTGAATCCTGCCGAACAACCCTTAGTGAGGTGACAGAACACTTTACAGACCCAAGATAACCTACCAGGGGTTACATGGGCTAGAGATAATGGAGCGCTATGGGGTGGACAGACACCTCCTACAGCAGATTGGTGAACTGCGCCGGCCACACCTGACACATCAAACAGGCAGAGGGTAACCCATCCCAGTGGATACCAAGGTATGTGTTGGCCTAGGTATACTAGCCACAGGTACCTCCTAATGCACAACTGGGGATATCTTGGGGATCTCATAGGCATCTGCATCCAGAGTATTGCACCAGTTCACAGACACCATGTCACCATGTACCAGTGAACACGTACATGTCCTCAACACACGTGCTTTGTTGGCCAGCAATATGCTTCTCTCCCACCAAATGGCTGACTACCCTGGGGTACTGGGTGCTATAGCCTGCATGCACATACAAATCAAAGCACCACCCGGTGAGAGGGGTAGGGCCTACAGTCACTGCAGGGGCATACCCTCCAACAGCTAGGCTGTATGCGATGGACAGGGCATTCAACTGAATGTGTGTGCTGTCTGCCCTGGAAGCTATGACAATTCCGATATGTGGCATCTGATGCAGCTGTACCACACCTTTGGCAATATGGACATCCCCTACAGTCACATAGTGGGGAATGCTGGGTAACCACTGGAGTCGTGGCTGATGACACCCATCAGCAATGCACACACACCTGAACAACTACACCATTCTGAGGCACACGCACAGGCAGAACATATCATTGAGCCTGTGTTTGGGATGCTGAGGTCACAGTTCTGGTGTTTGGACACATCCAATGGAGCCTTGCAGTATTCACCAGCTACATGCACTCAAATTGTTATGGTATGTGCTATGCTACACAATCTGATCCTGCAGTAATAGTTGCAGCAGGAACAGCATGGGGCAGGGCCACACAGTCCCCCACCAATGCCAAGGCCGGTAGAGGTACAGTGTGACTTGGAGGAGGAACTACCTGAGCTGGACCCAGTCGGCGAAGGAGGCATGCGCAGTATGACCTGCCTTGGCAAGGAGGCAACACATGGCATATGCACTGACACAGTAGGTACCCAGGGAATCTCACCCTCTCTGACTCGCACAGACAGTACAAGGGATGTCAAACATGACACTACCTGTGCTCAGCCATGTACAGGAAGTGCACTGTGTGCATCCAACATAGGCATCCCTGCAGCACCATCCTCAACTCTGGAACACCCCCAAGATAAGTCAATCAACCTACCAATTGGCATTTGCATTAGAATGTGTATTTACCTGTAGCTATGGTATGGATGTGAGCATACAAGGGTATTTGGTGGCAGACTGTTAGGGCAGCAGACAGTGCACGTCCATAGTGGCACCATGACATCTGTAGCACAAACTGGGGTCACAATAGTAGCCAGTAGTACATAGGATGTCCTAACCCACTGCAGGTTATGCGCTGAACATCATGTCTGTCCATACAGCCCACACAAGTCTCATACAGCTGGACAGGTGTAGACCACTACAGGGAAATGCTATACAATGGCCTCTGGAGATGCACAATGGATGACCCCAACCCCCACAAACACACACACAGACTACAGCAGGCCAGGTAGTTGGATGCAGATTGTGAAGGCTAGGATATTTGAAACTACTATGCTGGTAATTCAAGCTAGGATCCAACATACACTGGTATGCCTCCAACCAGCAATTTAGGTGGGTACACACACTGACATGGAGTACGTGGCATATCAGTACAGTAGTCGCAAATGTGTACAACTGTCAGCTGTGCCCCCCTTCCAATGTACACATGTGAGAGTCAGGTGCGCCACCCCCGGTGCTGTGTAGGACTTGTGGATGCAGTTGAATGTCCCCCCACACTGTGCAGAAATGTAGCAACAGTCAATGCCACATGACCATTAGCTACCCTGCAGATACAGCATGCCACCTGTCGGTGTACAACGCAGGGGTCTGCACCACAGTACTGACTATATGGATATGTGACACATGCAATCCAGTTGACCAAACTGGGCATGCTCAAACACATGACGGTACGATGGTAATGTCAGTCGACAACATGCGTAACAGTCATACTGGGCATGCTCACACACTGAAACACAGAATGGCCATGTCTACAAACACCAGTGGTTCGGACATATCTGCCAGTACCTTGCTATACTGTTGGATGACTGTGCTGTATGTTATGTGTGTGGTACTGTCTATTGTCTGTATATATGCCATGGCATATTGGCAATTCACATGAGCTGTGTGCGCAGGGTATTGCTACCAACACGTGCAAAGGACGGTTCCTTGTTTTCGTCCAGAACGACGCCTTTGGATACGGAGTGGGTAAGGCACATTCCAGCTGGTGGGAGCATTTGTGCATGGGTTTGCGCATTGTTAAGCACTGCTGACCTCTGGTTACAGCTCCTTATACTTGTTTAGACTCCACATTTCTTTAACAGTGCAATACTTGCATACTGGTAAACAAACACACATACACCCGCTCGCTCACTCACTTGCATGTGCACCGACGTTGGTGCTTCCATTTGTCACTCACGCTGGGTGGGCATGATCCCTTGTGATGCCTATTACATTGGACTACATGATTACAGTATCGGGTATGGCTAAACATTAGGTGACGGCAGGTGATCGACTGTACGGACTCGGCGGCCTGTCCAGTGATGTCATCATATGATATGCGTCTTCCTCATACAATCTGCTCCCATCTGGCTGATACATGGAAACCGATATTCTGCAATGCTGACATGTGAATGTGTTTTGGGAAACGCATCTCTCGGCCAGGTCATGCTACCGCATATCTATTGTAGGATTTCCACCTTTTAGATTGTACACATTCTAGGCGTAATACCTTTCCCACTTTGCATGGGACAGTCCCTCATTAGGCATATGTGTCATGCGACAATACTGTAGCCATAGCTAATGTCCCGATTACAGGACAATATTATATTCTACGTGTCTGTAATAGTTGCATGTAACGGTTATTGTATACATGACACGTCTATATGTTATGTGAAGTAGCATAAGCAACCTGACTGCTGCTTGACTAGGCTTTGATTTGTGCGACTATGTATATGTCTGTACTATGCATGGCTGTAGGTATGCTCTGACCTGGTACGTCTGACATTTCTACAGACCAGCTCCCACTTTGGCCATTTGGAAAGGTGGCAGCCCTATAGGACCTATATGTAGAGCTGTCACATTTGGCAAGGCAACACATACCCACAGCCAGTAGCATACTGACTACTTCATCGTTTTGCATATGTTAAGGTTATTCTTGTAGCATTATAGTTGCTACTACTGTTTCCTATAACATGTACCTGTTTCAGATGCAACAATATCATTTTATGACACCACTACACACAATATATGAATTCTTTTCCCGATATCACAGGCCATGTGCCGTAACATTCATTTTTCAGGACACAACTGCCCAGAGTAGAGTTGCGCCGGTTCTGATGGAGCAGCCCATGTTAGTCAGCTAGTACGTAGAAGCGATTCTCAGCTAGAGCGTCTTCTGTGTGGAGACATGCATGAATGGGCGTACCATTGTTGAAGGTTGTACGTCAGGGCTGGCAACTATGCACGTAAAAGTCTATCAGCCAATCAGTAGCGGACTGGAGTTTCACAGTGTAATGTTGATGTAGCAGTTCAATGATATTATGCCCACTGGTATGACCCTGCCTCTGGTGTGAATAGCGGTGCGCTGCTCACTCTTGGACAGCTTTATCCGACATACACTGCAAGCTCTGTATAATACCTTAGTTGCTCTAGATTCCCTTTACAGCCCATGTGTATGCTTTCTCCTTTCAGCGTTCATTCTATATATATATATATATATATATATATATATATATATATATATATATAATTGCTATTTCTTTTCATTTATTTCTTTATTTTATATCTGTGGATATATATCTATACACACATCTATATAGCTATATATATACATATATAAGTTACATCTGAACAAAACAACATACATTTATAATGCTGGGAGCTGCTTACACATGCGCAGGTGCATTTGCATATCCTTATTGTGAGTTACATATGTCTACTGCCTCGTCTTTGTGCTTAGGTGTGCCTTATTCATTGACAGTTCCACTTTGATTGATGGAATCTGGTTAACGTCCCCATGCGAAACACACGTTCACCTTTACGTGTTTAAATGTTGGCTTTAGAGCACAGAGGCATTCATTACACAAGAAAGTGATATGTGCTATAGTTGTACTTGAACCGGGAATGCATTTATGTTAGGCGGATACTCTAACCACTACACTATTGGTGTTCTGCTTCATTTATATGTATACCCATGGTTCATAGCTACCCTAACATACACCTCACCGCTTCACTTACACAGCAGGCATCCATTCTCCTGCTGGGAAAACCACGGTACTACACATACGACATTCCCTATTCCCTACTGCTCTGGACCTGTGCTGCATGTCTACTCACTCCAAGGATATTCAGAACTCCAATGCTTATAGTCTTGGCACATATGTGTGTTTGATTATCAGGGAGTTCATGTGCTGATTCAGGTTTAGGCTTGTCCGGCTGGTGACCAGCACTGCCCTGTACCTGTTCAAATGTCAGACGTAGCACATGGGCAGAGTTGGTCCCGATTTTAACATTCTACCTGTGTTTACAGACACCTCTGACCACATTACTAGGTCGGCACTACATAATATAGGGTGGGGAGTGGTTCCACTACATGATACAGGGTGGGGGGAGTGTTTCCACTGGTGTTTCCCTTCACATTTGACTATTTCGTTCATTCATATATACGATGGATATTATTCTGGACATCACTTATGAATTCACTACAGGTATGCAATAGTCCTGTCAACAAATGTGACGGTTGATGTACATATGTGTACAGACCTCTCTGATACTCGGGGACTAATTTCAACAGTGACAGGGACAAGGCAATGACAAATCAGGGACAATCACGGACACTTCTACAATATTAGTACTATTAACTTGAAACGTGTTGATAGATTTGGAGACATATCTGCAGTTAAATGCGTCTATTACTCTTAATTCTTGTCATTAGTCATCCTCATTCAACACCTTTCCTCCAAAGGTCCCTGGCTTTGTGAGTGATTCAGAGGCTGGCCAGTTATTGTGCGAATGGTCTGACCATTGGTAGGTTTGCCACATTTTCATATGTACAGGATGGGATATATTCTGGACACACCAGATTGTTTAGGCCAACACATACCTACGGTCAATGCAGGGTTTAGAACATTCATTATTTTCCTAGCTGAGAGCCTATTCCTTTAGCACTTTAGTTGCTTAGTCTGTTTCTTGTATGAATTACGTATTTTATATCCAGACATGACTGCTTTAGGCAACTGTTACATGCAGTATGGTACATAGTTATTTCCTACAATCACAGGACATTTGCCATTGTATCATTGATGGTCAGGCCACACTTACCCAAACAGTGACTGTCCCTCACACAGTGGGTCAGGAGGTACCCTGTTTATGTCAGTGCCTTAATCACCCTATTTCCAAGTGCCACTATGCGAATATGTACAATATATTCTCTCGATTATTCATGTGGGGAAACGTGCTTCACGGGCAGGTGTTTGATCCTGGGTAGTCAGTTCTGCATGACCATCTAGGGCTGGACAGTCTCGTGCACCACTATTGCACATTCAACTTGTGTCCAGATGTCTACAGGACTGGACATCGTGTCCTGATACCCAGTCTGATGTTTACACAGGTTACTTATCCCATGAGGGATATCCAAAAATTGAACAAGACCAATACCATCCATTCTTTTGGCTTTACGAAATTGTGATGGGGTTTTACATGCAAGGGATACATAGTTTGCAATCCTGAAACTGCCTAGGGTGACACTGCCTACTACATATGAGTAGTGGTCACTATGTATAGATATGGCTGCGCCAAGCTAGTAGGCGAGTATGGCTAGATTTGGTGGACGTTCAAGTATGGGGGCGGGTTGTGTGCTGTGGAGGGGATGATGGGTATTCAATTATGCATCCAGGTGTGTTGCATTTGAATGGGCCAGTTCCATCTAGACCATTCTGTGGGTATGTGTCGGTGGCGTTTCTGTACATTTGTATCGCACATTTTTATATTCCTATGTTTGTGTGATTGTGTTCTACAGTATGGCCTGTCAGGTTGCATTGCAGATGTGTATACTTGTTCTTTGTGTTTCTTTCTGATTCACCCGCTGCTCCCTCATACACCTCCAGTTCACCTATTCTGCATCCAACACAGTCTCGCCTTTGTGGATTATACCATTACCCATCCCCCCAACACACATATTCCTGACACTCCATCCATCACTTCTTTGGTTGATGGCCCATGACACGGTCAGGGGAACACATTGCATACACTACATATGTCAGGTACCTGTATGGTTGTGTGGACTACTCCGGCATGTTTCACCTTCCACATGCTGTACATCACGCACATAAGTACATGCCCATACTTAACTTTCATGACATGGTTGGTACACCCAGGTAATACCCGTTCAACTGTGACACATCCTGACAAGTACGGCTTGGACCGCATATGGGCAGATTTTGGCCGACTGCTCTGACCATTGGTAGGGTGCCACCTTTTCATATGCCCAGGATGGGATATATTCCGGACACATATCTGATTTTACAGGGCAACACATACCCACGGTCAGCACTACGGATACTACTTTTCCTTTCTGCCTACATGTTAGCTTATTGTTGTAGCAGTTTATATGCTGCTTCTGTTTTGTTTTCTTGCTTATTCTATTTCTTGTCACATGTGGTATGTTACATATGGACATACCTATTGTATGTGACTATTACATGCATTGTGGGATATAATTCTGTCATACAGTCACTAGATATTTACATTTATCATGGTTTTGGTATGGACACATCTGCCCAACTGTGTACTATCATTCACAATGTGGGACATCTGGTAACACTGACCATTGGGCTAGACGTAGCTATTGGCGTCGCCCTAACATGTTGCATTTCACTTCCACTTGGTATAACTATCTACACTGCATTAGAATACAGGCACACGGTTTTCAATGTTATTTGTTCGAGGGATGGAGACTTGATATTCCCTACCGTGCATTTGTGTTTGCTTCTTAATTTTGTGTTCGCAAGAACTGCCTTGCATGCTTTGCATACGTTTCTGTATCCACGGACACTGACAGATGTGATTACTATAGCAGGCAAATTGTTATATACAAGCATTTTAGGTTGCACGTCGACAGCAGACATTTCCACGCCTCCATGCGGCACTTCAGCACGCCCTATGCACTCGCGCTCATTTCCTATGCACGTGGCTGTGGCGACAGCGTGCCTTCATTAATATGCATTTGGCACTACTGCGCCATCTACATGCCGCACGGTCGGCACAAGCCTAACGCCGGCCTTGGGCCGAGCTTCATGAATCCCGGGGTCTATCTTTCTAAGGTTTCTACTTGTCAATCAATGCTGACAATTCAGAATATTCCCAGTAGATCCTCTTTCCACACAGTCATTTCTTAGTACCAGCAATAGAACTATTTCTCACTATGAAAGTCGACATTTTGCACGAGAGACTTGAGTTCCTCAACTCCAATATTTCACCCATGCAGAATTCCTGCCCCATTTTTGCACACACTAATATCTACAAATACATTCACAGGAACATTCTTTATGGCTGGCGTTAGCAACTGTGGGGCTCAATATGGAACGTTTGATGGGGTCACCAAGCCACAAATCTCTCATCAATCACCAAGCTCATCACTCCAATCTCTGCAATTTGCTAGAAACCACAAATGTTATTAGGAAAAGACCAAAAGTATAAGCAAAGAAATCTGGACATTCTTTGAAATGTATGTATTCTTTGTTGACTAGGTTAGTCCCACTAGATTAGTGGTCTCTTTTAAATAAGACTCAAGGTACTATTGGTACTACTAGGCAAAATTTGGTCAGGACATGGGGGGACTTTTCCTATTGTTTTTAATGTGTGTCATGGGATTTTTTGCATCCACTTGAGCTATCACCAACTCAGGCAAATGGGACCTTGGTTTAATGTCTTATCTGAAGGATGATACAGTCTGGAGTGGGGGTGTTATGCTGCAGTGTCAGCAGTCCATCTATCTGGGATGGAAATAGAACGCACGGCCTTCTGCTCTAAAGGCAAGTGTGATACCTGTTGTTCCACTAACACAGCTAAATCAGTAAATAACTAAGATACATATCACTATAATTCACTTAAAATATTAATAGAATAGCAGGTTTTGTATAGATATGTATTTTCTGATTAATCTGAAGGATGAAACTCCTACACTGGACATTATTGACTGACTGAAATCTACAGTAATTGACAGAAAACAGGGGAAAAATATGAGGCAAATATCAATAAAGGATGAACTGTAAAAAAAAAGGTGCATGGTAGTTGAAGTGTAACAAGCTGTCTGTTACATTGGCATTAAGTAATTTGCCACAGTCCCAGAGTAGAACAGCTTTTTTATTGTAAAGATCTTTTTTTTTTTAAGTTGTCAGGGTGTTGATTGGCAATTGCAGATAGTGAGAGAGTACTGTACCATCATTTATAATGACATGCCTGTAATGATTTTGTGGTCCCGGATGAACTGCTGAAGTTCTCAGCATGAGTGCGTTGGCTTCACTGTAGCAAGATGCTTGATATATCTGCAGCTGGCAGCTTGCTATAGTAGAAGAGCCTTTTGTCTTTCATCACGTTAAAGTTGATAGAGATTTCCAGGCTGTGGTATGGTGCCAAATAAATTAGTTACACTACTGGATATGCAAATTTTAGTGGGAAGTGAGGTGTTCTCCTTCAGTGGGAGACAATATTGTACCCAACTGACTCAATTAGCCTAAGGCTGGCCCAGATTCTATCCCATTTACATACAGTTTAATGTTTCCATTTGTTTGCAATCTGATGTCAAATGAACCTTTAATAAGCAAATCCAGTCAACACTCCTAAAGGTATGCGAGATACCCAGAACTTTAAATAAGGTGGTATAAAGGAGTGGGTGTAAGTTATTAGGAGGTGTGATCAGCAGGTGCTGACAGGGTTCAAGTACAGTGTTGTTATTCATTTACAAAGCTGCAATATCATTGTGGCTATATAAATAAATGTTAATATTGCATTCATGGGTATAGTTAGAAGGTCAGTGTGTGCTATTAACTGTAGCAAGGTGTTTGTGGTAGCAAGCAGCTTGCTACAGTTATAGAAGCTGTTTTTTTGGGATCCTTATTGAAATGTTGGTAGTTAAAATGCCAAGTGCTGACAAAAAAATTACCAAAAGGAGATGAGCAAATCTCAAAAATCAATCTTATTATTTTAGTGAGGAGGGACACCCCCCCCCCTGCACTATCCATGTTGGGACAAGTCCCCTCCCCACCCCCTAACTTATATGTACCAACTTCAAGATTGTCATACCTCAGAGATAAGGGAATATTCCAAGAAACTGCAACTTGGACTTAATATATATATATATATATATATATATATATATATATATATATATATAAGTCCATTTTTTCAGCCATTCGGTCTCTACATTTCAAATTGTTATCTTTTTTGTTTTGTTTGTTGTTCTTTTCTTCCAATTTGGATTGAGGGATGCCAGTCTTAGGAATGTCCCAGGGCACTCACATTGACTCATGTTGGCATTTAGATCTTTTTGCTTCTACATTTTCTGTTTTGCAGGCTATTAATTTTGAGTACACCAGGTAGACCTTCTAAGACTCTCTGATCTATATAGACACCTATTTGTGTTCATAAACACATCAATTACTGAGCTACATGCTTGGATTGCTACTACAAACCCAATATCTTGGCCATAATTGAACTGTGGCTAACGTCTAATATCAGGGTTACTGAAATCCTACCATCTGGTCATAATATAATAAAAAACAACTGCAATAAAAGAAAAGGTGGTGGCGCTGCTCTAATGTTCTGAAATCACTGCAATCTAACTGCATATAATGCCCCTATACTACAATTCAATAAAACTGAACTTATTACAGTCCTAAAACTAAATAAACAAAAACAAATATGTATAATCATGTTATATATTCCCCCAGAAGACAATATCAATTTTTGGGAGAAATCCTATATTGGACCTCAAGTAATATCCCTTGTGAAACAATAATACTAGGAGATGAAAATATAAATTGTCCTGAACTTACATTTACTACCCCAGAATCTAGTATCATTGTATTTGGCTTTAAACAACTCATACAGGAGCCAACCTATTTTACTAAAACTCAAGTTCTTTACTAGATTCTCATATCTGACCCCAATAAATTTTGTGAATCATGTACCTTACCTAATTCTCTCATTGACCACTCCCCAGCCTGTACTAAGTGATATACAAAAATATCCCTAAACAACAAGCAGTAGAAACCATATATAACCCGAGTAAATTTAACCCAGACACATTCAGTGCATTGCTCTCATAATTCAATTAGATCATACTAAAATGCATCTCCTTAGATGAAGTGATAATGACTTAATTCAATATCCCTCAACAGTTTTAATAAAATAGCACCTCCAAAAAGCAAGAGAATAAAAGAAAATGATGCACTCTGGTTACTTAGACTACTAGAAAATTGCTGCAGAACAGAGACAAAGCTTAGAGAAACTGGCAAAAAAAACAAAACCTTAAAGGAACCCAACAATATAAAATACTACGTAACCAGACAAAAAAAAAACAAAAAAAACCAAGTCAATGTTATTGTCATTTAGGATTACACAAGTTCAGCTTAAATGAAATTCCGAGTATCAACTCACCAGAGAGCACATAAGAAGCAAGGATAAGAAGAAGAACAGTGTAACATTTCAATTAAAAAAAAGATGTTCAACAAAAGACTCACAGAAGGATAAATAAATCAATAATAACAGCTAAAACATACAAGTCCCTCAGACAGTCAAAAGAATACTGTACATAACAGCATGACAGAGTAGGATTGCACATGTTAAGATTGTCCTCCTTAGTTCATCTGCATCACACAAACAGCAGACAATTTATTTTTTATTTATTTTATTTTACATTTGTTAACCGGGAAAGTCCGACTGGATACAAGTCTGTTTTCAGGGGAGGCCCGGGGAGAAAAGCTCCAAGTAATCAAAAACATTTCATAGCCCATAATATAGATAGTGATATACAGTAGGAACTATTTAGATAGTTAACAAATCAATAGCAGCAATTTTACAAAAGCATTTAGTAGCAAACATATATGAACATGTTGAGATTATTAAAGAAATGATTAGGCAAGTTACAGTCAAGAGTAGTAGGTCTATATACAAGATTGTTGTTGCCATATAGGGTGAGATATAGAGGTCAAAATAGATAGAAAGATAGCAATGGATAGCAATGGGTTGTAGCATGATGTTAGTTGTAAATCTGTGGTTAATAAAGAGCAGTCTTATTGTAGTGGGGGTTTAAAGAGTTATATATGAAAGATATACCTCTACAGATGGGAGGAAATAGGTAGGGGGGGGGGTTATGTGATTATTATTAATCAGTCAGGGTTTAGACATGGACATAGCCAGTATCTGTTCATGTATGTTTTTAGAGCTTTTTTGAATTGAGGTGCTGAGCTTATGATTGCTATTTCATGGGGAAGGGAGTTCCATTTTTTTCCAGTATAGTTGGAGAACAATGAATCTCCAGCGGTGTTATTTGCTCTTATGGTTTGGACTAGCATTCTGCACAATTGCACATGAATAAGAAAATATATTTGTACATCAAAGAATAAGAAAATATAATGCACACTTTTCAGCTGAGCTATGTATTGTGAATGGTTGCTGCCTAAATAATATGTGGCTGTTATCAGAGTTTATAAGTCTCAACACTGTTGGGTAGAAGCTGTTTAAGTATCTGGTGGACCTGCAGCGGATACTCCGATATCTCTTGTCCAAAGACAGTTAAGTAAACCAGCCGTGTGCAGGGTGAGAGGGGTCACAAATTATTTTGGATGCACATTTAATGCTTCTTGCTGCAAGGATATCCTGGATTGATGGTAAGTTGGTGCCCATCATTTTTTCAGCAACTTGCACCACTCTCCGTAGCGTCTTTCTTTCTGCTGTTGTACTGTTTCCAAACCAAACTGTGAAGCTACTAGTGACAATGCTGTCTGCTGCTCCTCTGTAGAATGTGGTGAGAACAGTAAGTGGGAGCTTTGCTTTTTTGAGCCTTCTGAGAAAGTGAAGATGCTGGTGTGATTTTTGACCAACTGTTCAGTGTTCACAGTCCAAGAGAGATCCTCTGAAACATATATCCCTAGAAACTTTGTAGATTTGACCCTTTCCACCTCTTCACCAATTATAATGAGTGGTGGGTGTGTTGTTGACCTTTTCCTGAAGTCTATAATGATTTATTTTGTTTTATTAACATTCATATCAAGGCTGTTCTTAGCACCCCAGTCAATCAATGAGTATATCTTGTCTCTGTAAGCTCTTTCATCCTCTCCTTTGATGAGGCCCACAACCATAGTATCATCTGCTAAATTAATGATGTGATAGGTGCTGTATTTTGCAGAACAGTCATAGGTGAGGATGATGAACAACAGAGGGCTTAGCACACAAACCTGAGGAACACCAGTGTTCAGTATTATGCATCCTGAGGTGTTGTTGCCCGCACATGTTTTCTGTGGTCTGTTTATCAAGAAGTCGAAGATCCAGTCACACATGAGCTTGCTAATTCCAAGATGTACAAGCTTGTCAATAAGCTGCATTGAAACCACTGTACTGAATGCAAAGCTGAAGTCAATAAACAGCCTGAAGTAGATGTTTCTTCCCTCCAGATGATCGAGTGAGAGGAGGAGGGCCATTGAAATACCATCTGCAGTGGATCTGTTAGCCGGGTAAGAGAACTGTAGAGGGTCAACGATGGATGGAAAGCTTGCCAACAAATTCCTTTTAACTAGCTCCTCAAAACATTTCAAGACATTTGAAGTTAGAGCAACCAGTTTGTAATCATTCAGGCAGGCTGGATTAGCTTTTTTGTGGAGAGGGACAATATTCATCTCCTTAAAGCAAGAGGGAACTTTACCAAGAATATGGGAGGTGTTGAAAATATCATTTAGAACTGAACATAGTTGGCCTTCACAGCCTTTAAGTACTTTGTCCATTATTTTATCAGGACCAGCAGCCTTCCTGGGGCTCACCTTCTTAAACTGAGATCTCACTTCATTTTAGTTAAGGCTGAGCACCCTCTCCCCCTCCTCCTGCTTGATGGGTAGCCATGTAGCAGCCACATTGTTCTTCTCTTCAAATCTGCCAAAAAAAGAATTCAACCTGTCTAGGAATTCAGTGTTTTCTTCAAACTGAGCTGACCTGGTTTTATAAACAGTAATCTGTTGTATCCCTTGTCAGAAATTAATGGGATTCCTTCTGTCTGCAAACTGACTTTGTAATTTCTTTCCATGTTTCCTCTTGGCCTCTTTAATGCCCCTTTATATGTTTGCTCTAGCTTTGCTGAGATCCTCCTTGCCCTTCACCCTGAATGCTGCATTTTTAAACTTCAGGAGATCATAGACTTTCTGGGTGAGCCATAGCATTTGGTTTGCTCTGATTGTGATGCTTTTGATGTCAGATACATCATCAGCACACTTAGTGATGTAAGCTATTACTGCTTCTTTGTAATCATCTATGTTTATCTGACATAGCTGCCTCTTTGAAAATGTCCCAGCAGGTACTATCAAAGCAGTCTTGGAGACATTCCAAAGTCAACTCATGCCAGACCCTGATTTGCTTAATTGTGGGCTTTTCTCTGACCAGAGCCTGTGTGTAGGCTGGTATTGGCATGATGATAAGATGGCCAGAGCTTCCTAAGTTATGTTGTCGTATTGCTCTGTAGGTATCTTTTTTGTTGGAGTATGCCTTGTCCAGAATGTTTGCACCCCTTGTAGGAAAATCGACAAATTGATAGTAGTGGGATAGCACCTCCCTCGGATCTGCTTGATTAAAATCACGAGCAACCGTGTGTGCAAAGTTTAAGTTTTCCCTCTGCACCTCACAGATAGAGTTATAAAGATTGCCCAGGGCCTCAGTGGTGTTTGCACTGGGTGGAATGTATACCACTGTTACATATATTCCATTTAGCTCTCTAGGTACATAAAAGGGTCTGCATTTTAAGGACAAGAACTCTAGATTATCAGAGCAATGTGACTGAAAAAATCTCACAGTTCTTACACCATCATTCATTCACATAGATGCAGACTCCACCTCCCTTGGCCTTTCCACACAAAGCTTGACATCTGTCTGCACAAAAGAGTGTGAGGCCTTCTAAGCTAACAGCACTATCATTGATCTTATTATGCAGCCACATCTCAGTAATCATCAATAAACAGGTATTTCTCACCTTATTTTTCTGTAGAGTTCCAGCCTCAGGTCATCCATTTTACTGTCCAGCAGCCATGCATTTGCTAGCAGTATTGAAGGCAGACCAGGCCTGTGAGAATTAGTTTTCAGCTTTGCAGCTGCCTTGTCCTGAATGTTCCAGAACCTTCTGTCTCGTGTTTTAGGCACTTTAAGGCAAGCTATGGTTAAAATACACATCTCCAATATTTTTGTGAGTGTAGTAGGCCCTAGGAACTCTGTCGACTGCAGGGAGTCTAACCAGCAGCATTAAACTGTTAACTGCTTAATTTCCAGAAGCTTCTGTCTGCTGTAAGTCAATGTACTTCCACTTAAAAGCCTAGAAAGTGATTTTCTCAAAGTTTTGTATAAAAAAGAAGACATATTAAGCATATCTCTCTGATGAGTTGACACAGCCACAGGGCTCCACCATTTTTTTTGTAACCTTGGACAAAAAATGTAGTATAATAATTTCCAGAATAGTTGTAAAAGAGATCATAAATAATTCTGGTCAACAATCAACAAAATTCTATAACCTGGGCAAAAACACAATCCCAACCCATCTCATACCTCTCAACTCTACATATTTTCACGGCATGCCCAGATTTTTGCCTCATATTTTTGGTCTGCTGTTCATAAAATTGTGTTTTCAGGCAAATTAATGGCAAAGTATTAAAGACTGAAGTTAGAAAATAATGACAGATATTTGAGCTTTAGACTTCATACCCTGTAGAAAATTCATACTAATGCAAAACCTGCCATTTTATATCAACTTTCTAAGTTTGTAAAAGCAATATTTAAAAATTGTCCCTATTTTTGGTCCTGCCCCACATTTATTTATGGATTTGTCTAGATTTCTTGCTTTAAGAAGTTGAGAGGTGTGCCCATCTCCAAATATTACTGCAATAGATCTTGCAAGACAATTTAACAACTAGTTTATAGATAGCATTGCAGCCATTACAAAGGGTTTTAACTCAACCCATTTTGACTCAACTAAACAATCCAAACCGATTTCTACATTGAGTCTTCAGACAGTACCTTCAATCACTATCAAATATCTGTTAAACAAGCTAAAGGCATGCTCTACCTCTGCAGATAATTTACCTAGTGAGTTTCTAAAAATAGTGGCTTAAAACATAGCCTACCCCATTTCCATCCTCAATAACAATAATATATACAATAATTATATTCCCCCAAGCTCTGGAAAAAGTCACACTTCATTCCACTCCATAAAGGAGGT
The DNA here is from genome assembly GCF_019279795.1 of Protopterus annectens. Taxonomy (NCBI): domain Eukaryota; kingdom Metazoa; phylum Chordata; order Ceratodontiformes; family Protopteridae; genus Protopterus; species Protopterus annectens. Next base: position 1,057,612,519 of record NC_056730.1, read on the forward strand.
AATTCAACTGATATCACAAACTTCAGGTCAAAAACAATATTACCTCCATTTTCAAAATTACAGGAAAATGTGTCCATAAGCAACGTTTACAATACCTTACACAGGAACAAATTTTAACCTCAACCCAACATGGTTTTCAACAATCCCAATTAACTAATACATCTCTACTCTTATTCATGGAGTCCATCAATAAAGCCAGGGAGAGTGACAAATTAATATCTGCATCATTCCTTGATCTATCAAAAGCCTTCAACACTGTTAGCCACACACAACTTCAAACAGAAATGTCATCATTATGCCTTACGGTAAATACCTTAAACTGGTTTCAGAGCTCTCTCAATGACAGATTCCCATCAGTAAAATGGCAGAACACTGTATCCTATTTTCTTCATGTAAAACCAGGTGTCCCACAAGGCTCAATCCTTGATTCTTTATTGTTTAATATACTTACCAGCTTATTCCATACATGCACACAACATGCCTCCATTATACAATATTCCAGTGATTCAACACATATATGATCATTTATTTATTTTATTTTATTTTACATTTGTTAACTGGGATTGTCCAACTGAGCTGAAGAGCCCTTTTCTAGCGGAGGCCCAGGGAGAAAAGCTCCAACATATTATGCAATTTTCATTATAAATTAGCATTAAACAGCAATGTTACAGGATTATTACAAAGCATTAAGTAGCAATACAATGTTATAAAGTGTCAATAATCAGGAGTATAGCATAATTATTTCAAGATGTATAAAAATAAATATGTCATTAAGATGAGTATAGTTTTTGGGGTAAGTGGTTAAAAAAAACAGTTTTATCATGATTTAGTTGCATGAAGGCAAGACAATTACAATAGAATGTTTCTCTGAGGCAATTTGCTTAATAGAATTTAGAAGACAGTAGAAAGAGTAGTCAAGGAAGATTAGAGAGAGCTAGTGAGAAGAGTGAGTTAAGGGCAGAAAGCAGATTAAGGTATGGGAAGTAGGCGATGTTTAAGGAGGGAGAGAGCAGTGGCAGGACCAGTGACTTTTAAAGTGCTCTTTGGTGGCTGTCTTAAATTGTTTAGGATGTGTAAGGGGCCTGATTTCTAGTGGGAGCCTATTCCAGGCAATAGTGGGTGACAGCTGCATATGTTGCATCCAAATTTAGACTTGGGTTTGTAGATTTGTAGTAGGTCTTGGTTAGTGCTTCGGAGAGGTCTGGAGGGAGAATAATGGGAGATGAGAGGGGATAGTGCTGGGCAGTGGGAAGGCTGGTACAGGATAGAATGGATGATCTGGAGCTTAGAGAGAAGAAGCTGGTGGGGTAATTTAAGCAAGTTTAGGTGTTTTAGAGAGAGACAGTGATGGGATTTGTAGGTTTGTTGGGCAGCAAATCTAGCTACCTTGTTGTAGGTAGATTAGAGTTTGGTCATGAGTGCTAGTTAAGATTTGTGAGAATTTGAGAATTGTACATTAGACTAGGTAGAAGGTAGGTAAGAGAGAGAGAGAGTAATCTTGGCTTCATATGTAAGGAATTTCTTGTTACTGTAAAGGAGCCCTAGTTTTGAATCAGTCTTTTTGATACAGTTATTAACATACAAGTCAAATTTAAGTTGATCATCGATGGTTACGCCTAAGAGCTTAGTACTGGATTCAACCTGAATGGGAGTGTTATTAAGGGACTGTATGAAGAAGGAGGGTGAAATATTTATGAGCTTTTTAGGTAGGAAGAGTAACAGCTTTGTTTTTCAGGGTTAAGGATGAACTGGTTGTTGGAGTGCCATGTTTCAACTAAGTTAAAAGATGCCTGAGTAGCTGAGAAGAGCTTAGAGGGAGAGTTGGCTGTGGTGATGATTGTAAAGTCATCTGTGTATTGTACTAAAGATGACTGAGGACAGGAGGTATAGAGCTGATTAGTAAAGATATTAAAAGGTAAAGGCCCTAGGACAGACCCTTGAGGTACACCCATTTTGACAGGGAGAGGAGGGGAGAGTGCAGAGTGCCATCTCACTGATTGAGAGCTATCAGTGAGGCAGCTGCAGAACCATGCAACAGTATTAGAGGAGAAGTTGAGGTTATGCAGTTTGTGTAGCAGAAGTGTGAGACTGTGTCAAAAGCTTTGGAGAGGTCCAATAATAGACAATAAATAAGTTTATGGTCATCCATGGCTATAGAGACTGTGTTGAGGAAGGATAATAGAGCTGTAGTCGTTCTATGTTTGTGCCTGAAGCTGTGTTGAGTGGGTGTAAGCAGATTTTCCTGTATTAGATACTGCATAACATGTTTATGAATACATTTTTCTAGTACTTTAGAGAGAGGTGAGAGGATGGCGATAGGTCTGAAGTTGGAGATATCAGAGGAGTTACCTTCTTTGTGTATAGGTAGAGTGTAGCACTGTTTCCAGATGGAAGGGACTTTAGACTCAGAGATAGAGTAATTAATTAGGATAGATACAGGGAGAGCAAGAGAGTCAGCTGCTAGTTGAAGAAAAGTGGAAGGAATGTTGTCAGCTGATGCTGAGCACAGTTTTAATGTAGAGAGTAGAGTTTTGATGTAGCTAGTAGGTACAGGTTTGAGAGAGAAGGTATTAGAGGCGATAGTATTAGGAGTAGGTTCAGAAAAGTTGGAGATGTTAGTAGTAGAGGAGTTTGGGTTAGAGTTCAGGAGCTTAGATATTATATTGATAAAATAGGTATTGAAGATGGTGGCAGTTTCTTCAGATGTCTTGTCTGTGCATGAATTGGGGGAGCTAAGATTACCGGGATGTAATATTTGGTTAATAGAGTTCTAGAATTTTTTAGGATTAGATTTTAGGGCTGTGGGAGTTTTGTTATAGAAGTCCTTTTTATCTTTGTTTATGTGTTTTTTTTGTCAGATTTCTGAGTTCTTTATATTTGTGTAAATCTGCAGAGAGCTTAGTCTGTGGTCATTTTTCCCATAGTTTGTCTCTAGTTATCATAAGGGTACGAGTGGTTTTTGAAAGCCACGGAGATATGGTGGATTTAATTGGGACTTTGCGAGGGGGAGCAAGTGAGTCTAATATGCTAAGGAAGGTGGAGCTGAAAGCTAGGACTGCTTCTTTTAGTTTGAGTTGGGTAAGGAATTTCCAGTTTTCTTTAGAGAGGAGGGCATTAAAGGTTTCTGGATGGAAGTTATAGAGTTTATGACAAGTGATAATTTTAGGAGGTTTTGAGAAGTAGGGAGTGAACCTAAGAACTTTTATAGGGCAGTGATCACTCAGGGTGTTTGGTAGGGTTTCATGGTTATGATATTTGGAAGGATTAAATACAAGTACCTAGTCAATAAGAGTACTAGATGTGTGAGAGTTGTTTGTATGGGTAGATTTGGAGATTAGCTGTGTAACGCCATATAAATTAATATGAGTATTAGAGTTTGGATTACTGAGAGTTAACCAGTTAATATTGACATCCCCAAGGAGGATAATTTCATTGGGGATGTGTTGAGAAAAGTATGAAAGAATATTTTCGAGCAGAGGAATGTTGTCTCCTGGAGGAATATAGATGTCTGCTACTGTGATAGTGATGTGGTCACTTATTTTAAGGTTAGCTGTAAGTAGTTCAGCAGGAGAAAAGGATGCGATAGGTTTCATAATACTTGTAATGTTGGTTGGAGCAGAGGATGGCAATGCCACCCCCTTTTTTGTTTTGGCGATATATGCGGAGTATATTATAACCGGGGGGATAATGTCTTTATCAGAGGTTTGGGATTTTAGCCAAGTCTCTGTCATCAAACAATCCAGCAAATTACTCAGGAATCCTTGACTGCCACAGAACTATGGTTACAAAACTATCAATTTATGCTTAATCCCAACAAACAAAACTACTATTTTTCTCCCACAACAAAGCCCCATGAAAAAACACCCTTCAAAATATGTTCTCTCAGTATCACCACTACTAAACTAACTTCACAAACTAAGCTGTTATGAATGATAATATACTCTTAATTTTGATTACCACACACAAAATGCCATAAAGAAAACACATAAAAGATTAGATCTGCTCTACAGAGCTAGAAACTTCCTCACATCCACCTCTAGAATCACACTAACAAAAACTTACCTCCTTTTTCTTCTCCTCTGTGTTGCCCCCCATTCTCACAAATCTCCAAAAATAAAATATTCATTAACCAGAACGATATTGTAATAAAATTGTCAGATTTGCTATTAGAGCTCAATATTGTACCCATCATTGTACTGCACTAAAAGCCCTTAACTGGCTAGAACTACGCAACTGCCGAAAATATATTCAATTACTCACTGCATATAAGATCACTAACTGTCCTGACACGTGTACTGCTCTAAATACATCCCTACAAAAATACTACTGCAGTCACCTCCTGTCATCAAATGACCAAAAGCAATTACTATCTGAAAAACAGACAAATCAGCAGGATACTCCTTTTACTCCTACTTTGTTGCCAAAGCTTGGAATTCCCTCCCAACTTTCATTAGAACCTCTTAACAATCCTACAAACTCTAACTAAAAGACAACATACAAAAGGAAAAGCTCTGCTCTGCAACAGGATAACCATCTACTGTCCTACTTAAATCTCGGGTCTATATTAGAATGCCAAAACCTCACTTACATGAATCCTGAAAGGACGACACATACACAGCGAACCGCAAGAACACCAAACGTCCTTAAGCGTGAAATTCAAAATATCGAATTGCCATAGTTAGCCAACTCCACCACTCGCTATGTACTGCCTACCCCAAAAAAATAAATATGAATGTGTTACTATATATGCACTTACCTTAACCCACACCCTAACCCTAAGGTCAGTAACTGTTGCACATTTACGTTAGGGAGCTATACCAGATAAGGGAATCTCCTACTGATGTTTTACCTCACTAAACATGGTGTGGACAACTATGGTGATTCGGTATTTTGAATTTCATGCTTAAGGACATTTGGTGTTTATGTGGTTCGCTGTTTATGTTTCAGCCTTTCGGGATTCGCATAAGTGAGGTTTCATCATTCTAATATAGACCCTAAAGCTCATTTCTACTTTCAACCCCTTATCCATGAAAACATTCCTATCAAATCTCTCTTAGTATCTCTATAAACTCTCTATTTTCTTCCTATTTCCCCTAACTCTTCTTAAACTTTAGTATATTCACATAAAAGAAATTGACCCCTGCACTTCATACATCGATCAAAACTATATGCCACAACCTCCATGTGTCTCTAATACATATTTAACCAAACTTTATCTAACATGGTCTTATTGTTTTACTGCATTCGGTATGATTCTCTTTTCACAATGCTTAGGCATCATTTCTAATTTAACTAGTATATCAGAAACTAAATACCCCATAACACTCTTAGACTCGCATGTCAACAACTTATTTCATTCTATCACACCTACCATGTTACCTCTCAATTATGTTAATATTTGACTTTTGTTCCCACTTCATCTGTACTTTTGTAAACATTTGAAACTGTGTATTAGTGTTTCAAATGTAAGTTTGTATTTATTGTTATAAACATAAAACCTCTATGTATTGCAATGTGATTTGTGATCAATACCTGGAGTTGTTCTCCCCAGGGCTCTGCTGAAAATGGGTACATACCCAGACAGACTATCCCAGTAAACAAATGTCAAATAAGTAAATAAATAAAACAAATAATCAATACACTGACTATATTTTGTTAGTCAATAAAAACATGTCATGTAAATTGACATGTATTGTTGAATGACTGATGATGTGTACAAAAGAGTGGTCCAGGGCTTACACTTTCTGCTTTTTGTCATTAGAGTCCATGGCTCAGTCCTACCCTCTGGTTGCTGTTTTGTATACGTAGGTTTTGTCTACATTTACTGTTTTCCTCCTAAAAACATCATATTTGTTTGGTTAATCAAATTGATCCATATATATCCAAACCTCACATTAAAAGTGCGGAAATTCTTTTAACAGGTTATAACATACTCCATATGAATAGGCTATCTAAGAAAGTCAGCGGCATTGCTCTAATGTTCAAACACCACCTAAACATTCAATTTGTAAAACAAATCAGCCCCACAAACTGGAAATGAAGAAATCCTATATGCTAACCTCAAACCGAGCACAAACAGAACAATCAATATCATTGGATGCCACTTCCCACCCGGCCAAAACACCTCACCCCTTGAAAATCTCCTCAGTTGGGCTAACCATTCCCTTCCTAAAGAAACCTTAATTTTAGGTGACTTTAATATCAACTGGCTATCCTGTAACAACAACCAACCATCCCACCACCTAAACCTCCACAGTTTCTCCCAACTTATACAGTCACCCACCCGGATAAATAAAAGCTCTAACAAACAATCTACTCTCGATTGGATATTAGTCAATAAAGCCCCTCAGTCATATCTAGCTGGTTGTCTACCAGACAGCCTCAGTGACCACACCCCAACTTTCCTTCTAAAACATCACCTAAATAATGCCAAACCCATTATCCATCAACAAATATGCAACAAGAAAAACGTTAACCCTCTTGCCTTCACCTCTTCACTTAAAACCCATAATTTGTCACTACTACAATACCTCAATCTGGATGAAACTGTACAGTTCTTCAATAGTACCTTTTTAAACATCCTAAATTCACATGACCCAATAAGTAATGCCAGAGTTAAGGCACAGCACTCCCCCAGTTACAAGAAAGCACCAGGTCACTAATGAAATGCAAGGACAAAGCCTGGGAGCATTGGCACTCTACAAAACCCCCCTCCTCTTGACAGTCATTCATAGAAAGGTGAAATAAGGTAAAAAAGCAAATAAAGGAAGATAAAATAAAATACTATCAATCTGCCCTAAACTCTTCTCATCACAATCCTAGGCAGTTCTGATCAGCCATTAACTCCATTCTCCACCCAGGCAAAGTTGACACCCTCCCATACCCCTCCCCCTTCCTCCAACAATATTGCCACCTCATTCAACAAACACTTCTCTAAAACCATACTAGCTTTGGCCATGCAACACAACCCCCTCCGAACCACCCTCATCAACACCAAATACTCTGCACACTGTCTTTTCCTTTTCTCCAGTACCTACTTCCTACTTAAAAAAAACTTCTTCTAAAACCTAAGCCTACCAAACTAGCTGCTGACAATCTACCCTGTGAATACTTAAAATTAACAGTCGAAGCCCTAGCCTAGCCTGTCTCTATCTTGATTAAGTGGTCCTTAGCAGAATAATATGCCCCCACACTACAGAAAATATCCCACATAATTCCCCTTCATAAAGATGGCTCCTCCACTGAACTCTCTAACTACCGACCTATAGCCATCCTCTCCCCTCTCTCCAAAATACTTGAGAGATGCATTCACACCCAAGTCCAGAAATACCTCCTAACTAATAACCACCTCTTCAACACCAAACATGGCTTCAGACCATTCCAAAGCACTACGTCTGCTTTGCTCTCTCTCACTAACACTATCCTTCAACAAAAAAGCAATGGCTTTTACTCCACCGCCATTTTCCTGGATCTATCTAAGGCTTTTAATATGGTCTCTCATAAACAGCTAATCTCTGTTCTCATTAACCTAGCCTTTTCCCAATCAGCCATAGACTGGTTTAACACCTACCTAACTGACCACCAGCAATCAGTTATCTGGTGTAATGATCTATCTCCTCGACTTCCTGTCACACTTGGAGTTCCTCATGGATCCATCCCAGGACCACTATTATTCTCTCTCTTCACAAATAACCTCTTCACAGCCACCAAGCAGGCCTCCTTCATACAGTATGCAGATGACTCCACCCTCATCTACTCTGTCCCAACAATATCAGAACTACATAAGATCACCCAAGAAGCCATTTCCTCAGTAGAAACCTGGCTATCTGATGCCCAGCTAATACTCAGCCCTAACAAGACCAAGCTCCTCATCTTTCAATCCACAAAATCTAACCTTCCTAACCGCCACTTCAATGTCCTAGCCAATGACAATACCATCATCTCTCCAACAGAACACACCAAACTACTTGGTGTTGAGATTGACAATCATCTCAAGTTCGATATTCACATTTCACTAACCATAAAAAAAGCTCACAAAAAAACTGGAGCCCTATCTAGAAACAAACAATTCCTCACCAAAACTGCCAGAATTTCTGTGGCCAATTTCCACCTCATCTCCACTCTTCTTTACGCCTCTCCTATACTCACCAACTTCAGGCAAACAGACCTAAACAAGCTTGAGGCTTGTTACAACAAAATTGCTAAATTCACCACTGGAGCATCCCATCGCAGCCACCACCATATCTCACTTACAGAACTTGACTGGCTCGAATTGCTTCAATTTTTATACCTGAATCAACTAGCTCTATCCTACAAGATTGTAAACTATCATCTTTAAGTCCTATCCCTTCAATATATCCTCCAGCCCTACTATAATACCAGACCTCTACACTCCAGCAACAAAAATCTACTTCTTATAACCAAAGCCAAACACTCTGCTGGAGAAGCTCTTTTCTCCTGCAAAATAGCTAGGTTATGGAGCACCCCTCCACTCCATAACCACACTAACATCAGGCACTCTCTTCACAACTGCTCTAAAAACCCACCTCAAAGGACACTGGTTTTGTCAATGCATGCATCCTGACTAAAATCCCACCTACTGCTTCCCCTCCTGTCAGTTGTCTTCCTCTATCCACCCTTCCTTCTACTATTTGAACATTGCTATCTCCTCTTTGTAGGCACTGGCTTCACCTCCTCCCTCCTCACTGCTACTCAATCTCTCATACCCTCCTCTAACTTTCCAAAATACCTACACCTCATCTCTACTAATAAAAATGACATCAATCACCTGACTTTTACCCTACTTTTCAACACCACTTCCTCCATCTCCCTGTCACCTCTCTACTGCTACCTCTTCCACACTAATTCCCTTAGCTCTTCCCCAGCTCACTCTACCAACTGGATTAACAACTGCTTTATATACTGTTTCAAATTATAGGTTTATCTGCCAGCTCAATGAATATATTCTAATCTGACTTAACGTCATCTATTTTCCAGCTGTAGTATTACCACCAACTACTATGTGACATTTTATTTGTCATCTAAGTTAACATTTAAGTTGTCATCTTTGTTAATATTAAGTTTACGATGCTTCAAGAAACATTTGACATTAACTGCTTCATTGAGACCGGGGGACTATCCGATTTTAATTTAATTTGCCAGTAGGTATCTCTTTGTAATAAATAATTCTTGTAATCCCCATCCCTCATGTCTTTGTAACAGACCTCAAGGACAGAAAACAAAAATTTGTGAAAAGACTGACAAGCTATAGAATGTTTAAATAGAGCATTCTTTTCATCATTAGTTCTAATACAATACAAATGTTCCCTAATACGGGTCTTTAACTGTCTAGTGGTCATTCCTATGTAAAATGCAGTACATGAGGAACTTAATATTAGCAAAGATGACAACTTAGTTTGTCTTCACCTTGCTTGAAATTAAAGCTTGCACTTTAAGGCAGTGGTTTTATATTTACATTATTATTGATTAATTAATCATGTGATTTGTTCTTTGTATTTAAACATGTGATTCAAATTTTTATTTTATTCTGATGAAGTCTTTGACGAAAGCGGATAATAAATTGATATACTCTATTTTTCTGCAGTTTGTCGTTTTGCCTCTACCGTTGATTTTGGATATTGATTAATGAGCTGAATTTGGCATAGATATAAATATAATGGCTATATAGCCAGTAAACCATCCATTGGTCGATTTGCACTTAAATAGGGTTAGGGAGGAACTCTGCTTCACACTGATAGGGAACCTGTTCCAGAGAATGGGAATTGACTGAAAAACATATCTGGCCCTCCAACATGTCCTATTTATGTTGAAAGAAAAATGTAGGTCTATTGATCTAGTACTCCTGATGCTGTTAGTTTTGGAAATGTGCAAAAGGTTAATCAGAGTCCAAGGATTCCTTGCATGCCAGACAAAGATCAACTTTCAGAAGTCTGTACAATACCGAGTAAGCAGACAGATTTTTGAGGTGATTATTGTAGGACACTGTGTTTACTCCCAAGATTTTTTTTTTAAGGAACCTTTGTCGACATTCTAGTTGCTGTATGTGTCTGTTCAGTTATATACCAAAGGGGGCATTATACTCTATGATATGTCTGATGATGGTTGAGTACAGTGGTATGATGACCTCTCTGGACCTAGATGCCATGCCCTTACTTTTAAGATGAGCAACACAGAAGGATTTTCTCATGACCTTGAACACATATTGGTAGAAGGTTAGGTTACTATCTACATGAGTTCCCAAATTCCTGACTAGTGAATTAACTTGTAGAATTGTTTTATTGACAGCCAATTTCCAAACAATACTCTAATGCATTTCTTGGCATTGCATTTTAAGCCATGGCACAAGTGTTTGTGTTAGACTTCCGGAAGGATGTTATCATCTTCAGGGGACTCAGTGACTGCTCCCAGTTTGCAATCTTCTGCTGACTTGATCAGCCAGAGGCCTTTGACATTGGCTTTGACCTTTGAGAAGTAGATGCCAAAGAGGTGCAGACCCAGCATAGAGCCCTGAGGGACTCCACTGGTGACTGGCCTCTTTGTTTATGTGGCCTTACTAATCCTAACCTATTTGGTCCAATCTATAAGACAGCTAGCTATCCAGCTTCTTATAAAGAGGTTTATACCTGGTTCTATAAGTTTGTTGACAATGCTCAAGTGGGTTATTATATGAAATGCTTTAGCCAGATCTAAGTGGGCAGTATGCACTGCTTTTCCCTCATCCATTTCCATAGTAACCTTTTCACTGAAGTCTATCAGGTTCCGTACATACGACCTTCCTTTGATAAAGCCAAACTTGAATGGATCCAATGTCTGGAAGTCTTCTATGTTATTCTTGATAATTTCTATGATAATTCTTTCTATGGCTTTGCAAATAAGACTAGTCAGCTAATTAGTCTGTAGTTTACAGGATCTGTCGATGGTCACTAGTCAGCTAATGGGTCTGTAGTTTCCAGGATCTGTTGAAGGTCCTCCCTTATGAAGGGGGATGACCATTGCAGTTCTCAATTTTCATGGCACAAAGTGTGTTTTAGGACTATAGTTAAATAATGATTCCAGGGTTCCTGATAAGTTTTATTATAGACTGTTCAGGAGACATCACAGGATGTTATTAGTGCCCATTGAGGCTGTGTTCTTGGCTTTAGCGAGTTCAGCCAGTACATGCTCCCTTGTTATAATTGGAGAGGTTATAATTAAGAATGCTTCGGGGGGGGGGGGGGTGAGATGGTGAAAAAGCTGGAACTAATTTTGTCCACTAACACATTTGCTATATCACTATGCTTGGTGAATGTTCATAGGTTCTTAGGTGATTACTAGGCTAAAAGTACATAGAGCCTTCACAAGCCCAGCCATACACAGCATTAACCACCAATTCAACACAATAAAATGCCTCCTCAGTGTATCATTAGCATATGATTGTTAAAACATTATTCAAGCACAACTAATCACTAACACATTTCTCTCACAACCCATGCAAACATCAAAGTAATCTTTTCTGGCATGGGGCCAGCCATTTTACACACAAATGTAGAAGACTATTCCAATCCCCCGAACTTACATATTTTAACTCCTAAGTCATATAACAGTAGAAAAAGAAGAAAGTCTCCATTAAGGTGTGTAACAGTCTTGCTTGGTGCTTCTTTTGTGGGTGGGAAACTAACCACTCATAGCCAATAATTGAATTCAACCAGTGATGTTTAGGCAGTCTGAGCCCAACATGGTCTTCGATCAAATGTAGAAGAAACAGATCAAATGTTATTTGAAAGTGTTCAATCAGTCCCAACAACTAATCTTGTATTGTAGTCTCCCAGGAACTTCTTTGTTAAACTTCTTGACAATTAACATTGCTTTTTAGTTTTGATTAACTAAAAAGAAGAATCTATCTGAAGATATATTAAGATTAATATCTCCCAGGACTTCCCAATAAATGTCAAACAATCGTGCAGTGCCTTACTGCTGTTTGTTCAAGTCATAATTATCCAAAATGTACAATTTTCCATCATGTATTGTATTGTCCTACTGTTTTCATAAAATAAAAATGTATATTTCATCACTTTGTTTCTTAACCCTCTAAACTGGTTAAACACTTATTCTGATAAGTTATAATTTGACTGCATCTAGTTTTACTATATATATATATATATATATATATATATATATATATATATATATATATATACATACACACATACACATGTATATGTTTGTGTACTTTTAGCTCTTTCATCTCATTTGCCAGTGGATACTATTTTACAGAAACATTGTTAGTTTTATTTTACATATCTCTACATACCACTCCTTACTAGGTGATAATATAGAGTTGTTGGCTGCCTTTTCTTCACTGTAGTTATTGAAGTTGAATGTGTGGCAAGATTATTAATCTATTGATGCATTTATGCTACAGCTGAAGCACATATTAACTGGCATATAATCATGATCACTTTGTGTTTTCTATGCTTTAATGCTGGCTAGAACTTGTAAAATGTTTTTTGATATAGTCATCCCTATTGATTACAAAACTGTAGCTTGTAATTAATAGGCTTATCTTTAAAGATGAAAGACTGATGGTTTGTTTTTCTACTGCATTATAACTGCATTCTTCCAGTTAATTTATGAAAGACTGTTTCACTTTAGTCCTATTGGTGTTATTTCTAGTTTTGCTTTTGATGAGGCTGTTCAAAGTAATTTAAGCCATTTTACAACATTACAGTCAATCAGAATTTAACTTTTAATTCCTTTCTTTATTAATATATGTATTTGCTTTTGTTTATCAGGAAAAAAAAAATATATATATATATATTTAGGGAAGGGCAAGGGTAAAAGCTCCATATTATAGGCATGATAAACTACAGCATGAGTTAGTAGCACATCCTCTACAGGATAAATAACTGAGTAGTTCAGACTTGGTTTCTTTCACTTGCCTGAGTCACAGCTGTTCACAAGCCATAGTTTTACAGCTGGGTGCTCATTTTCTGTGCAGCTTTCTTAGGCTGCTGCTTAAATGGTTATTCGTGTTCAGGCAAGGTAAGTACAACAGCCAGAGTAATAGTCATAAAAGAAGAAGTGAATAGGAGACTGACAGTTCAATTTAGGGATTGCATTTGAGAGTTAAGGTTAGTGCTAGGAAATGAAGTTTGGGATTAGGGAAAGGAGCAACTGGGATTTTTAGGTTTTGGAAACAAGGTTTGAGATTAGGTTTAAAATGTTTAGGTTTAGGGAGCAGAATTTGAGATTAAGGATGGAGAGTGATTGGAAGATTTAATGTTAGGGCTAGGGAGTGGTGATAAGATTAGGGTGACTAGAAGCTTTAGATTTAAGGAATAATGTTTGTGATATGTCTTTAGGGAGTGATTAAGAATTTTAGGCATAGTGAGGGTGGTTTGGGATTGGAGTTAGGGAGTGAATTCGAGCTGTAAGGTTAGCATTATGGAATGAGGTTTGTGATTAGGGTTAGAGTGTGAAGACTAGTCATGGTTGCCAGATTTGGAAAGGGACAGAAAAAAAGAAAAAATCCTTCATGCTACATGAAGATTAAAAAAAAGTATTTCATGAGGAACAACAGGCAGTTCTGCATTAAACAGAAGTAGCTCCACTTTGTGATTTTTGATTGGCTTGTATGCCGGTATACAAGCCAGTCAAAAAAGTCACACAGCAGAGCCTATTCTGTTTAACACAGAACAGCCCGCTGCTCTGCATTGAACAGAAGTGGCTCCACTTTGCGATTTATGATTGGCATGTATGCTGGTATATGAGCCAATCAAAAATCACAAAGCAGAGACTATTTTGCTGGGATTTTAACTGGCAGTGCAGGACTCAGGATTGGGCTGCTGATCCCAGGACAGTCACTCAAATAGTGATGTCTGGCAACCCTGTAACTAGTCCTCCTTCAACTTGTAAAGTTCAGCATTATTTATTGACCCTGATGTGGCTGTCATAGTTCTTTAGAAGCTGTTTGGTTCTTTGCTTGTCATCTGTCAATGCTTCTCCAATGATTCTTAGCTTTTTTGTTCATTTCATTGACATGAGCAAAAGCTGATCATATGTAGCTGTTATCCAAGCAGGATATTTTTCAGACTCCATCTTATGGAGTTGATAGTTTGGGTTATGTCTTGGGTGTCTCAGGAGGGTCTATTTCTAATATACAAAAACCCACTGACCCAAATCTCTGAAGACCAAGACAATTTTGCCAAAACAGCATTTGAACATACTCTTGGATCACTGATAAGGAACTCTGGGTAAGTAACCACTTGGCCACAATGGTGAACTTTGCCCCTCTCCACCACTCCAGTGCAATTTTGGTATTGGTATATTTAGTTAGGATGGTGTGGAGGGGAGAGCCCACCCACATGGGTGGGTTTAATTTGCTTCGTTTTTTAATTTTTGTGGTGCATACAAGTGGTTACTTACCTGAAATTTTAACTCGGTGATCCGAGTGTTCATTCAAATGCAATTTCAATGAAGTCATCTCAGTCTTCAGAGATTCTGGAAAGTGGGTTTTCATTCATTAGGAGTAGACCCATCTCGGGAACATTGGCAAGCTATTATGGTTGTCAGAAATTCATATTTATTTGACCTTGATGAAATAGCCATGTTTTGTTACATATTAGTCTTCTTCCATTATTTTTGCACAGAAGGTGGAGAGAGGTGTTTCTCTCTTTGATATTTTGTGGGTATACTTTTGGAATACCTCTGTGTGAGCACTGCTTCATTTTCATTTTATTTCATAGCATTTTACTCTAATTAACATTCAGATTTAAGAGATATTTTATGTAGATGACCACAGGGATATTTGGGTGTATTCAGTGCAGTGAAACTGGAAGCTCCTTTTCTATTTGCTGTGCAATAATTGTTCTAAAATTATTTGTGTATAAGAAACATACATCTCTTATGAACAAATAGTAAGCACCTGCATGAAAAGGATTAGAAATATTGTAAGTCATTTAAGTACTAATGTTGCCGTGCAGGTCCCTAATGAAAGTTCTTTCCCTTATTGCATCATCTCTTTAGATGCTGACCTGCTGGGGAGGAGTTTTTATTTTAATGCCAATACATCATCTATAATTAAGTTTCTTTTACTTTTGCTTTTGCTTTTTGTGTTTATGTCCCATGTCACAACAACCAAATACCTTCTTATGTGTCCTATTTGGGTCTATATTAGTTCGCTGAAATGTTATTTCAGTGAACCCTAATCAGTGAAAATTACATCAGTGATTCACTGAATTTACTAAGGGCAATGAAATAGTTGCCCAACAATGGACCAACTTGTTGACTCAAATCCACCCAAGTGGGGGGATTCACACCCCACACACCCCTAACTATATATACCAACTCTGAGATTGCACTACAGTAGAGAAAAGTGCAAAGTTCTGTAGTTGTCCATTGTGCTCTGGGGAACTATTTCATTGCCCTTAGTAAATTCAGTAAATTGCTGAAGTAATTTTCACTGATTATGGGTCGATGAATAGGTGTTCGCCAGAATAACATTTTGGCGAACTAATATAGACCTGTCTTATTCTACTATTACAAATGTTCCCAATGATTGCATTACAATTGCTGGTTCATGGTCTGCAGACATAATCCAGTCAAGTGTCAGACATCCAGTCCCTACTTGCTTATCTTCCCATTCTGAAGTTATACCTGCCTTATAATTTTTTTGCTGTGACTTATCCATGCAGATATTTAAACTATTTCTTTCTTTTTCTTTCTTTCTTTCTTTCTTTCTTTCTTTCTTTCTTTCTTTCTTTCTTTCTTTCTTTCCTTCTTTCTGCCATATTTTTTTCTTGTACCTTGGGCAGTACTTAATATGGTAGTACTTGATTCTATTTTTAAAGACTCTACTTTCTTTTGATATCTTGATGCAAACCTAACATTCACTGTTTCCTTTCATTGAAACTGAATTCTCATTTCTCAGTGGTTCTTAATATGCTTTATTAATGAGCTTCATGATAGCTCTTGCAAGATTTACATGACTTATAAATAAAGTTGTACCATAAATGACCTGTTTTAAAACTGTAATCAAATGATTCTTAATTAATAAGTCAGATTACGAAAAGATAGATGGTTGAGTGAAAAATGTTATGCTTTCAATGGCATTCACTGGAAAGGCTCCAGGTAAGGAACATTTCAAAGGATAGACACACTGAGATTACCAGTTTAGAAAACCAAGTAAATGTCCCTTTGAAGTTTTAGTCATCGTGGATTAATTCAGTATTTTGGCAAAACATTCAGAATGGTGTTATCCCCAATTAAAACAACATACTTGAATAATTAAAATGGATACCTCTAAAATGTAAATGTTTTATATTCATAGAAATTGTAAAGATTATGTGAATATGATTATAGGTAATCACTATGTAATCAGACTATAAAACATTGCAAGCCTAGTCAATAATCCATAGTAAAAGATTTAATAAAGCCTTGATTACTTTGAAGATTCTTATAAAATACTAAATTTGTTTACTGGGTTATTCCATACAGTTTTCTCAGAACCAATCCATAAAGCTAACATAACCAATGGAAGATTTGAAAGATTCAGTTTCTTTCCTGTGTCTATATAGAAACACAATATCCACTGAAGAAATATATAAAACTATTTATTGCACAGTCATCACTAAATCAGCAGGCTAACCTGGGCTTACAACTATTTTATACATTTTGCCTACACTATCCAAAGTTCTTTAGAAATTATACTACCTTGTTCAGAATTATAAAACCACTAGCCATTACCTTGATCAGTCCACAGCCATCATAGCTTACAAAATAAATTCAAATTCTTCTGACCTGCCCTGTGAAAGCAACTCTTATCAAACTTGTGAGTTATAGCCCAAAATATTTCATATTGTTCTTGCTTAAATAAATTGTATGATTGTTTCTTATTGAATTTCTCAATTTTAGTCAGAAATTAACCCAGGCAAAACAGAATATCAGACATTGATTTAAAAAACCTGTGCGTAATAACTCAGAAATATAATGTGCTTACTTTTCATTTTCCTTTTTAAAATGAACTCTTGTAAGTCTTTGTTAGAGTAACTGATAAAAATTTTCTCAGGATTTTGGAAAAATTTTATATTCCTCTTACAATTATTGGCAGCATTTGAGCACTTTATCAAAATGTTGCTACATTTCTATTGGAAGTCAGCACTCCTTCTAATTCTGTTCCCATGAAAGCTGGAAATAGAAAGAGTGGTCATCCCTGCTATGACTGCTGTATTTGCTAATGATATCATTTATACAACCAGTACCAGAACTGCCAATACTTTTATATCTTAATAACGTTTCCCAAGTATCTATTTTTTTTCTGAGTTATTAATCAGGACAGTTTAACTGGCAGAAAATCCCCCTTTCAGCAGAGGTCCGGGGAGATAAAATCCACATACATATGAGAACAGAACACATTGCAAATGATAAAGCAGCTTATTTAACTTATCGCTGTTAGTTAAAGAAAAAATAGTGACGACATGGATAGTAAAACAACAACAGTGATAACTTATAATAATAATTAGCTTACTGACATTCTGGTATACTGTGTATGTGCATAATTTACAAATGGAGATTTACAGTGTTTAGACAATTAAATATATTCTAATATATCTATTCTACAAGTGAACACGATTAATATAAATATGACAGAGGACAATATAGAGTAATTAATCAATATTACTAGTGTTTAATATAGTTTGATAAAAGAAATGACTGGAGGAACAAGATTTATTTAGAGTAGCTTGAGGAGCTTGAATATGAAAAAAATAACTTGGGTAGCATAAGTTAATCCAGGAATGCTAATTTGAATGATATCGGTTAAAGTATTTTGATTCCTTTTGGAAACATTTAGCTATAAAATAATAAATAATAATAAATAAGATTTTGAATTAATATATTTACTGTTTAAGACATGTGCAAATCCAGGCAAATTTAAGGTGGGTTTTGTTTGCCTTATTAACAACAATCTTAAGCTTAACCTATTCAAATCTGTTTTTGATCTTAGTGTTAATTGCACTTGCTTCAACTTTATATATATATATATATATATATATATATATATATATATATATATATATATATTTTTTTTTTTGCCTATCAAAATGGTTTCTAGCTTTAAAAACCTTGTTACCATATTCTCTCAAGATGTGTTGCAATAAATAGTAATATTGTCTTTCAGGCTTGAGAAGGCATTTCGGCATGCTACAAGATAGGAAAATGTCACATTTTCTCTTGCTTTCAAAGTACCATTTTATGAAAATTAATATATTAAGGTTATATCTAAATCCTTATATTCCTAGCACCTAAAAAAATTTAAATGCCTTTCTTAATGATTCATTACAATTGTTATGGTTTCACAAAACTTCCATCATCTCTTATAACAAACTAGTATTGCATTATGTTTACTATCCATCAAGAGAAAACAACATTGATTTTTATTTCACTACATTATTTATCTGCAAAAGACTAGTTACTTATATGGGTCATACTAAGCCATAAATATTTAATTTCACTTAAAATCTCTCAAACACTTTTCCCTTTTCTACATAAAACACTGCATCCAAGATCACTTTATTAATAGTGCTTAAAACATTGTTTTCAGAATTTGTTTTATGGCCTTGGATTATATTGGTGCATAATTTTATAGGGATATACTAAGCTAATGACCACCATGGCCTTTATAAGGCTAGCTGCACAACCCAAACCAATCGTGTTGCCTTGTAACATGCATGTATAAACTGGAGCGGTACGTTAGTTAGGGAGGATATTTTATTTAAGGGGTTGATAAAAGCTATGTGGGGGGTATGTTAGTTAGGTTAGGTTTACTGATGGCCTCTCTCTATTGGAGACATGGGGACCATACCAGAGGTCAATTTACAATTTCCCTTCTAATGCTAGTTAGAGAATGTTTACTGTTGGCCTCTAACTATAACAGATATGGCAGCCAGCCCAGGATCAATTTAGGATTTCCCATCCACTGGTCAAGGATATGTTTGAATAAAGTTAGGGATGGACTCTATTTTACATGGATGGAGAATCTATTCCAGAACATGGGCATCCTTTGAGACACATATCTGTTTTGCAAGCATGTTTGGTTTATATCACAGGCAAAGATTAAATCACTGGATCTAGTTTTTCTGGTGATGTTCATTTTGTGGATGTGTAATAGCCCCATCAGGGCTACATCTAAGAATGCCTTATATGCTAAGCACAGATACCTCTCAACAACCTATAAGAGACCAAGTATAGAGATTAGGCTCAAAGGCAATCTGTATAAGATAATGTATTAATACCCTGGATTCTCTTGGCGAGGAACCTCTGTGGGCATTCCAACTGTTTCACATGCCTTGTCAGGTGCATGCCAATGGAGCCATCATATTCAGTGGTGGGTCTGATAAAAGGAAAGTAGGGTGGTACTATAACTGCCTTGGAACTAGATGTCATGTCCTTAATTAATAGTTGTGTGACATAGAATGGTTTTCTTACTACACTGATTATGTGTTGGTCAAACATCAAATTACTGTCTATATATGTTCCCATATGTGAAGGCTGCCAGCCCAGCTAGCTGGAATTTTGTAAATAATTCTATGTAATTTAGGAATAGTAATATGATTTGTATGTTTGGGCTACAAATGTAAGAAAATTATATGCTAGGAACCAGAAGAGTGCGTTAAACTGTATGTTATGTGCTGAGCTTCAAGAATGTAACCACAGTGTACCCGAATGCAAAAGAACAGCGTTAACTTGCAAACTCTAAGAAAATAAGTGAATTGTTTACGATGGTGTTTAACTCAGCTAGAAGGCAGAATGTCTGCAGCTAGAATTTCTTTCTGTTGTCTGGAAACAGAAATAATTACAGGTTTCAAAGGTAAAAGTGTGTTACTGTTTTACGACTTCCAGTTCCAGACAAGTTTCTGAGAGATAAGTATTTTTGACACAGAGGTGTTAAATTTTAAGTTTTTGTTACCTGGGAACTGAAGACAGAGGTGTTAAGTACTGATGCTAACCCAGCAGTAGTGTGTATTATTAATTTAAGAGCTATCTCTCAGAGAAAGTCTATGCATTTTGTATTTGTCTTTGGATCTGACAAGATCCTCTTATCAGCACTTGTCTTGCTCTGTAAGTAAGTCATTTAGGGCATAGTATCTCTTAGATATAGATAGGAACACAGTAAAGATTAGTTTAGATGTTTTCTGTATTTATGTGAGACTGTCCTGCAATACTGTTTTAAAATATTTCCTGTGATTCTGAACTCTGTTGTCACTGTGTTGATGTTGAGTTATTGAGTATTGTCTTGTGCTTTTATTATTTATTATTAAATATATTTAAATATTTTAATTGTGGCTGGTTTGTTTAGAGATATTTAAGCTTTTAGAGTACTTGCATATGTATTTGGTGACACATTACAGGCCATTCTTAAATAGCCTTGGCCTTGGTCACACTTCCCATTTGGATAATAGTAACATTACACAGTAGAATTGGTTACCTTTTGTAAGGGCCTTATAGTAGCTGACAAGTAGTGGTTGGTGGCAGCTCGTACTACCATATAGTCTGGGCAGAAGGGGGCATAGCTAGTGAGCCTGTGCTAGCATTCCCCAGGAGTGTCTGTGTATTTGTATATAAATCAAATCTCAAAGTGTATGTGTGTGTGTGTGTGTGTGTGTGTGTGTGTGTGTGTGTGTGTGTGTGTGTGTGTGTGTGTGTGTGTGTGTGTGTGTGTGTGTGTGTCAGCTACTTGAGCAGGGACACGAAGCACTGGTTGGACAGAGAGGGTGCTTGAGGTTTTGGCTTGACTACTCAGCTGAGATCTTAACCCAATAGCTGTGCCAGCGGAGAGTCTTAATGGGGATCTGGAGAGAGAGAGAGAGAGAGAGAAACCAGCCCCAGACTGACTGTGATCTCTGTGTGCTCTTAAGGGAAATTGTACTTTACTGTGTGTGCACTTGTCATCTTCCCAATGTGCTCGTCCCTCACTGGTGTTAGTGGTGAGGATTGAGGCTCCTTGATTACTGGGCCACTGCAGGGGCATCATACCATATCTCCAACTACCTGGTCAACTCTTAGGGGTAACTTATCAATGGAGTAATTTGATGTTTTCCCAGAAGGCACTATAATGCACTTCTTTATATTGAGTTTTATGATAACTCTCAATTTACAGTCATCAGTGAACTTGGTAAGTCAGAGGCCCTTGTAATAAGCCTTGTTCTGTGAAGAGTAAATGCCAAACAGGAGTGGGACCAGAATGCAGTCCTGTGGTACTCCATTGGTGACATGCATCTTGGTGGAGGTGGTTTCACCAATCCTGAATTCCTGGGTTTTATCTGTGAGCTAGCTGTCAAGCCAGTAAGTCATGAATGGATTTATGCCTAGGTTGGTGAGTTTGTCCACAATACCTGAGTGGAGTATTGTATCAAAAGCCTTGGCCAGATCTAGGTAGATGGTATGCAGCATTTTCTCTTCATCCATTGCCTTGGTTATATTCTCAAAGAAGTCTACAGGTTAAGAAGGTTAAATTTGAAAACAAAATCAGTTTCAGTGGTTGGCATAGACATTAAAATATATGATTGTCCAGTTTCTCCAGTGATCTGATGTGAATTAATGAATCTCAGATTCAGTTGACTCTGCAAATGTATCAGAGCCAGTAATATTTGTTGAGAATATCCTTCAGTGAAATGTTATTGCAAAAGACAATATTGATGCTGAATTACATGTATCTATTGTTGTCCATGATAATAAAGACACAACAGACAATGGTTAGAAAACATGATTAAGTATCTCTAGTTTCTTTGCAATCTGTAGCTGGGGATATAATCGATGGCAAAGTGGAAAGAACATAGTGGCATTCAGTTTCCACATCTTAAACTTTATTTGTTATTTCCTTATTTACAGTTTTACTTTCAGGTGCTCTCTAATTATCAGTCTAGGGGAAGTAGCTGGAAATCTAAACATTTAAATTGATGATGAAGATGAAATAAGGATTTGGAGTTGTCAGGAAGGATGTAATTACTAATTTAGACAAGACACTTGGAGAATTGGCATAAGTGTATCAAAGTGTCTACTGATTCTGGACACTTTTGAAGGATTTAAAAGCTTGGGGTGGTTAATTCATGACTTGAGGAATTACATATTCCTACTGGACCCTAACATATTGAAATGTATTGGTAATAACATTACACTTTTACTGTTGGGTAGCCTGGAAATCTTGACTTTAATTATTCAGTTACATGTCTTACCTCCTTTTGAGCAGGACAGGATGAAGTATGGTCTCAGACATTTTTGGGTCATTGTGTTATATTGAGCTTTACTTAGACTGTCAAGGAAATGCTTAGTCATGGCATTTAACAGCTGGTCTCCGCAATGTCAGCACTGATTAAAGGTATAATTGGGTTATTCTCCCAACAGATTTTATAGATTTTCCTTGATCTCTGTTTTTTACAATGAACGGATGGAGTCTTCACTGTAATTATTAAGCAGTTCTGAGATAAAATTTATAGTACCTATCTATAACGGTGAATTAGAAGATGATGATAATTTATGGAATTTGCACATGACATCCAAGCTATCTACTTCAAAACAGATGATGTTATTTAGTCTTTGTTTAATTTCTACAAGCCTTTTAGGTTGCAAATACCACAACAGGAATGGATCCCATTCCTATGTCTCTGTTCAATAAGAGTTCTTGATACTGATATTGTTTCATTTTTTTTATATTATCCAAGAGTGTTCATCTGCATTGTGCCCAAAATTGTCTCCTTTTATAACTCATATGGGGTTACATACATTGGTAACATACCTATAATTTCTTTTTTTATTAGACCCATTGCTCCATCTAGTATTGGAACTGTCTGGGTATCTTTCTTCCAAATTGCTCTCATTTCTACCTGAAAATGTTGATATTTAATCTCCTTGTGTCATCTGTACATAACACACTATAATCACTGAGTGCAGCCATTTCAATGATTAATGCCACCTTTATCTTTTTTCATGGACTACGTTATCGGGTTTTGACATTATGAACTGTTCGTAATGGGTGATCCTATGTGATATAAACATCATCATTCCCTATAATGCTTTGTAGTTCATGTTTCCAGTGCTTGTCAGCTGCTTCAGTATTTTAGTGTTTGCACAGTCCCCAGTACAACAGTCTTGTCACATTATTGTACCTTTCAGCATTCAGTCCCTCTGACATGAGTATATTACACCCAGCAATTGAATATGCAACTGTTTCCATTTCTCTTTCTCCCTCTTTCTCTTTTTTTTTTTTTTTACAAAGCTTGCATTTGTCTCTTTCTTCAACTCTTTCAATATATTTTCTGTCAAAGTGTGTATGTGTGTGTACTATCCTGGGCTGCTATTATTATCCTTTCATCTTTTGATTTCAATTTACCTCTCCTTAGCCATTCCTGTGTCAAATCTTGGTCAACTTTGGGTTGTTCAAGGAGATCTCTATACTTGCCTCTATACTTAGTTTTTCCATTTTTTTCTTTCTCATCTAATCCTTTTTTATATTCTTTTTTTGGCATATTTAGTTGCTTATTTTTGTCTGCTGGTTTGATTTCCATTTCTGCTTGACACCTAAATGAGTCTGCTAAACGAAGCAATAACTTCATCTTAGACCTCTTCTCACGTTTCAGTACATTTGCTATGTTTGGATCTAATGAGGTCAGAAGATATGTATGTAGTCACATGATTACAAATCTATACATGTGATAAGTTTTAAAGAGGATCATACCTCATTCAGAGCAAGGAATATAAAATTTTGATATATACTGATTTTTGAATTTCATTTGATAACCATGAAATATTTTTCTTGTTTTTGTGTCCCATCAATCCAATACCTTTTCAGCTAGTTGATCACCCCAAAACTGTAAGAACAGGAAGAGCAAATTGATTTATAGCTTGGACTTTATTCCAAGATCTCAAGGAAGTTTTCAATATAAAATTTAGTCTTAAGAAGTATTGAGTAATGAACTCTACTTGACTTTGTTCATATGTTATTGTTGATCCTTCATCTGTTCCCAAATATTTATACACTCTCTCTTGTTCAAATTCCTTTTATATCAAATTCTTGTCACAGGTTGATATTTTGTTAGAGATAAATCTTTCTTGTTATAAATGTTGCTTTTGTACATTTATCAAGACCAAATACCACGTGATTTCAACTCATCAGCTGTTGAACTATATAGTTTTAAGTCAGTCACAAAAATAGATGAGAAATCTTTAAACACGTTTGTTTTCTAGGAGCAAAGTTGAAACCATACCCTAATCTGTTAAGCAAACTGTTTAATGGGTTAAGGTCAAGACAAAACAGCAATGGTGACAAAGAATCACCCTGGGATATCCCCCTTTGAATTTTTATCCCCAGGATAATAATTTCGCTTTCTTGTGCTTTGCTTGTTTGTTTGTTTAATTTAACTGTGGAGGCTGCCCACTAAAGTGTGCTAGCCTGTGTAACTAATTTATCACTGTTTCTGCATTTTCTGTGTGTTTCTACCAAAAAAACAAAAAAACAAAAAAATAATCATTGTTTTCCCACCTTCCTTGACTAGTTTAGACCAGTTTACAGGCATTGCTGTATTCTGGGCTTTGGTGTAGTTCCTGTGTTGTCCATTACCTTACTTGGATAGAAGGAAGTTTCTTTCCTCACCAGTAGGAGTGGGGAGCCTTGCGCAGCCTACCTGTCCTTGCTGGAAGTGACCTCAGCACAAGAAGCTGTAGTAAATGGTTCTTTTGGACCATTTCTAGCTATTTTGTAGTTCACTGTTTAAAATCCGCCTCTGGGCATTTTCTTCTGGCTATACTGCTCAGACAAGCTCCACGTGGAGTGGTCCTAGCAGCAGGGAACTCAGAAAAGCAACTACCTTCTGGATTTAAGTATCTTTGCTTTTTTTTCACATGGAATAGCTTCTGTAGCTTACCTTGAACTAGCCTGAACTGTTTTTTAACTGATTGCTGCATTATTTTAAAATCTGCACTTAAAGTTACATTTTAGTCAAATTTGATCGAAAGTTTGCTTGTTTGTTTGTTTAATTTAACTGTGGAGGCTGCCCACTAAAGTCTGCTAGCCTGTGTAACTAATTTATCACTGTTTCTGCATTTTCTGTGTGTTTCTACCAAAAAAACAAAAAACCAAAAAAATAATCTTTGTTTTCCCGTCTTCCTCGACTAGTTTAGACCAGTTTACAGGCATTGCTGTATTCTGGGCTGTGGTGTACTTCCTGTGTTGTCCATTACCTTACTTGGATAGAAGGAAGTTTCTTTGCTCACCAGTGGGAGTGGGGAGCCTTGAGCAGCCTACCCGTCCTTGGGGGAAGTGACGTCAGCACAAGAAGCTGTCGTAATTGGTTGTTTTGGACCATTTCTAGCTCTTTTGTAGTTCACTGTTTAAAATCCGCCTCTGGGCATTTTTTCTGGCTATACTGCTCAGACAAGCTCCACGTGGGTTTACAGAGTGGTCATAGCAGCAGGGAACATCAGAAAAGCGACTACCTTCTGGATTTAAGTATCTTTGCTTTTTTTTCACTTGTAATAGCTTCTGTAGCTTACCTTGAACTAGCCTGAACTGTTTTATAACTGATTGCTGCATTATTTTAAAATCTGCACTTAAAGTTACATTTTAGTCGAATTTGATCAAAAGTTTTCTTGTTTGTTTGTTTAATTTAACTGTGGAGGCTGCCCACTAAAGTGTGCTAGCCTGTGTAACTAATTTATCACTGTTTCTGCATTTTCTGTGTGTTTCTACCAAAAAAACAAAAAAAATAATCCTTGTTTTCCCGCCTTCCTCGACTAGTTTAGACCAGCTTACAGGCATTGCTGTATTCTGGGCTGTGGTGTAGTTCCTGTGTTGTCCATTACCTTACTTGGATAAAAGGAAGTTTCTTTGCTCACCAGTGGGAGTGGGGAGCCATGAGCAGTCTACCTGTCCTTGGGGGAAGTGACCTCAGCACAAGAAGCTGTAGTAATTGGTTGTTTTGGACCATTTCTAGCTCTTTTGTAGTTCACTGTTTAAAATCCGCCTCTGGATGTTTTTTTCTGGCTATACTGCTCAGACAAGCTCCACGTGGGTTTACAGAGTCCTAGCAGCAGAGAACTCAGAAAAGTGACTACCTTCTGGATTTAAGTATCTTTGCTTTTTTTCACTTGGAATAGCTTCTGTAGCTTACCTTGAACTAGCATGAACTGTTTTTAACTGATTGCTGCATTATTTTAAAATCTGCACTTAAAGTTACATTTTAGTCGAATTTGATTGAAAGTTTGCTTGTTTGTTTGTTTAATTTAACTGTGGAGGTTGCCCACTAAAGTGTGCTAGCCTGTGTAACTAATTTATCACTGTTTCTGCATTTTCTGTGTGTTTCTACCAAAAAAACAAAAAAACACAAAAATAATCCTTGTTTTCCTGCCTTCCTCGACTAGTTTAGACCAGTTTACAGGCATTGCTGTATTCTGGGCTGTGGTGTAGTTCCTGTGTTGTCCATTACCTTACTTGGATAGAAGAAGGTTTCTTTGCTCACCAGTGGGAGTGGGGAGCCTTGAGCAGCCTACCTGTCCTTGGGGGAAGTGACCTCAGCACAAGAAGCTGTAGTAATTGGTTGTTTTGGACCATTTCTAGCTCTTTTGTAGTTCACTGTTTAAAATCCACCTCTGGGCATTTTTTTCTGGCTATACTGCTCAGACAAGCTCCAAGTCGGTTTACAGAGTGGTCCTAGCAGCAGGTAACTCAGAAAAGTGACTACCTTCTGGATTTAAGTATCTTTGCTTTTTTTTCACTTGGAATAGCTTCTGTAGCTTACCTTGAATTAGCCTGAACTGTTTTTTAACTGATTGCTGCATTATTTTAAAATCTCCACTTAAAGTTACATTTTAGTCGAATTTGATCGAACGTTTGCTTGTTTGTTTGTTTAATTTAACTGTGGAGGCTTCCCACTAAAGTGTGCTAGCCTGTGTAACTAATTTATCACTGTTTCTGCATTTTCTGTGTGTTTCTACCAAAAAAACAAAAAAATAATCCTTGCTTTCCCGCCTTCCTCGAGTAGTTTAGACCAGTTTACAGGCATTGCTGTATTCTGTGCTGTGGTGTAGTTCCTGTGTTGTCCATTACCTTACTTGGATAGAAGGAAGTTTCTTTGCTCACCAGTGGGAGTGGGGAGCCTTGAGCAGCCTACCTGTCCATGGGGGAAGTGACCTCAGCACATGAAGCTGTAGTAATTGGTTGTTTTGTACCATTCCTAGCTCTTTTGTAGTTCACTGTTTAAAATCTGCCTCTGGGCTTTTTTTCTGGCTATACTGCTCAGACAAGCTCCATGTGGGTTTACAGAGTGGTCCTAGCAGCAGGGAACTCAGAAAAGCGACTACCTTCTGGATTTAAGCATCTTTGCTTTTTTTTCACTTGGACTAACTTCTGTAGCTTACCTTGAACTAGCCTGAACTGTTTTTTAACTGATTGCTGCATTATTTTAAAATCTGCACTTAAAGTTACATTTTAGTCGAATTTGATCGAAAGTTTGCTTGTTTGTTTGTTTGTTTAATTTAACTGTGGAGGCTGCCCACTAAAGTGTGCAGGCTGTGTAACTAATTTATCACTGTTTCTGCATTTTCTGTGTGTTTCTACCAAAAAAACAAAAAACAAAAAAATAATCCTTGTTTTCTCGACTTCCTCGACTAGTTTAGACCAGTTTGCAGACATTGCTGTATTCTGGGCTGTGGTGTACTTCCTGTGTTGTCCATTACCTTACTTGGATAGAAGGAAGTTTCTTTGCTCTCCAGTGGGAGTGGGGAGCCTTGAGCAGCCTACCTGTCCTTGGGGGAAGTGACGTCAGCACAAGAAGCTATAGTAATTGGTTGTTTTGGACCATTTCTAGCTCTTTTGTAGTTCACTGTTTAAAATCTGCCTCTGTGCGTTTTTTTCTGGCTATACTGCTCAGAGAAGCTCCACGTGGGTTTACAGAGTGGTCCTAGCAGCAGGGAACTCAGAAAAGCAACTACCTTCTGGATTTAAGTATCTTTGCTTTTTTACACTTGGAATAGCTTCTGTAGCTTACCTTGAACTAGCCTGAACTGTTTTTTTTAACTGATTGCTGCATTATTTTAAAATCTGCACTTAAAGTTACATTTTAGTCGAATTTGATCGAAAGTTTGCTTGTTTGTTTGTTTAATTTAACTGTGGAGGCTGCCCACTAAAGTGTGCTAGCCTGTGTAACTAATATATCACTGTTTCTGCATTTTCTGTGTGTTTCTACCAAAAACACAAAAAAACAAAAAAACTAATCTTTGTTTTCCCACCTTCCTCGACTAGTTTAGACCAGTTTACAGGCATTGCTGTATTCTGGGCTGCGGTGTAGTTCCTGTGTTGCCCATTACCTTACTTGGATAGAAAGAAGTTTCTTTGCTCACCAGTGGGAGTAGGGAGCCTTGAGCAGCCTACCTGTCCTTGGGGGAAGTGACCTCAGCACAAGAAGCTGTAGTAATTGGTTGTTTGAACCATTTCTAGCTCTTTTGTAGTTCACTGTTTAAAATCCGCCTCTGAGCATTTTTTTCTGGCTAAACTGCTCAGACAAGCTACACATGGGTTTACAGAGTGGTCCTAGCAGCAGGGAACTCAGAAAAGCGACTACCTTCTGTATTTAAGTATCTTTGCTTTTTTTTGCACTTGGAATAGCTTCTGTAGCTTACCTTGAACTAGCCTGAACTGTTTTTTAACTGATTGCTGCATTATGTTAAAATCTGCACTTAAAGTTACATTTTAGTCAAATTTGATCGAAAGTTTGCTTGTTTGTTTGTTTAATTTAACTGTGGAGGCTGCCCACTAAAGTGTGCCAGCCTGTGTAACTAATTTATCACTGTTTCTGCATGTTTTTGTGTGTTTCTACCAAAAAAACAAAAAAACAAAAAAATAATCCTTGTTTTCCCGCCTTCCTCGACTAGTTTAGACCAGTTTACAGGCATTGCTGCATTCTGAGCTGTAGTGTAGTTCCTGTGTTGTCCATTACCTTACTTGGATAGAAGGAAGTTTCTATGCTCACCAGTGGGAGTGGGGAGCCTTGAGCAGCCTACTTGTTCTTGGGGGAAGTGACGTCTGCACAAGAAGCTGTAGTAATTGGTTGTTTTGGACCATTTCTAGCTCTTTTGTAGTTCACTGTTTAGAATCCGCCTCTGGGTGTTTTTTTCTGGCTATACTGCTCAGACAAGCTCCACGTGGGTTTACAGAGTGGTCCTAGCAGCAGGGAACTCAGAAAAGCGACTACCTTCCTATTTTTCACTTGGAATAGCTTCTGTAGCTTACCTTGAACTAGCCTGAACTGTTTTTTAACTGATTGCTGCATTATTTTAAAATCTGCACTTAAAGTTACATTTTAGTCGAATTTGATCGAAAGTTTGCTTGTTTGTTTGTTTAATTTAACTGTGGAGGCTGCCCACTAAAGTGTGCTAGTCTGTGTAATTAATTTATCACTGTTTCTGCATTTTCTGTGTGTTTCTACCAAAAAAACAAAAAAACAAAAAAATAATCCTTGCTTTCCTGCCTTCCTCGACTAGTTTAGACCAGTTTACAGGCATTGCTGTATTCTGGGCTGTGGTGTAGTTTCTGTGTTGTCCATTACCTTACTTGGATAGAAGGAAGTTTCTTTGCTCACCAGTGGGAGTGGGGAGCCTTGAGCAGCCTACCTGTCCTTGGGGGAAGATACCTCTGCACAAGAAGCTGTAGTAATTGGTTATTTTGGACCATTTCTAGCTCTTTTGTAGTCCACTGTTTAAAATCCGCCTCTGGGCATTTTTTTCTGGCTATACTGCTTAGACAAGCTCCACGTGGGTTTACAGAGTGGTCCTAGCAGCAGGGAACTCAGAAAAGTGACTACCTTCTGGATTTAAGTATCTTTGCTTTTTTTTCACTTGGAATAGCTTCTGTAGCTTACCTTGAAGTAGCCTGAACTGTTTTTTAACTGATTGCTGCAATTATTTTAAAATCTGCACTTAAAGTTACAATTTAGTTGAATTTGATCGAAAGTTTGCTTGTTTGTTTGTTTAATTTAACTGTGGAGGCTGCCCACTAAAGTGTGCTAGCCTGTGTAACTAATTTATCACTGTTTCTCCATTTTCTGTGTGTTTCTACCAAAAAAACAAAAAATAATCCTTGTTTTCCCACCTTCCTCGACTAGTTTAGACCAGTTTACAGGCATTGCTGTATTCTGAGCTGTGGTGTAGTTCCTGTGTTGTCCATTACCTTACTTGGATAGAAGGAAATTTCTTTGCTCACCAGTGGGAGTGGGAAGCCTTGAGCAGCCTACCTGTTCTTGGGGGAAGTGACCTCAGCACAAGAAGCTGTAGTAATTGGTTGTTTTGGACCATTTCTAGCTCTTTTGTAGTCCATTGTTTAAAATAACGCCTCCGGGCATTTTTTTCTGGCTATACTGCTTAGACAAGCTCCATGTGGGTTTACAGAGTGGTCCTAGCAGCAGGGAACTCAGAAAAGCGACTACCTTCTGGATTTAAGTATCTTTGCTTTTTTTTCACTTGGAATATCTTCTGTAGCTTACCTTGAACTAGCCTGAACTGTTTTTTTAACTGATTGCT
Organism: Protopterus annectens; assembly: GCF_019279795.1. Lineage (NCBI taxonomy): Eukaryota > Metazoa > Chordata > Ceratodontiformes > Protopteridae > Protopterus > Protopterus annectens. Next base: position 1,057,643,080 of record NC_056730.1, read on the forward strand.
GCATTATTTTAAAATCTGCACTTAAAGTTACATTTTAGTCGAATTTGATCGAAACTTTGCTTGTTTGTTTGTTTAATTTAACTGTGGAGGCTGCCCACTAAAGTGTGCTAGCCCGTGTAACTAATGTATCACTGTTTCTGCATTTTCTGTGTGTTTCTACCATAAAAAACAAAAAAAAAATCCTTGTTTTCCCGCCTTCCTCGACTAGTTTAGACCAGTTTACAGTCATTGATGTATTTTGGGCTGTGGTGTAGTTCCTGTGTTGTCCATTACCTTACTTGGACAGAAGGAAGTTTCTTTGCTCACCAGTGGGAGTGGGGAGCCTTGAGCAGCCTACCTGTCCTTGGGGGAAGTGACCTCAGCACAAGAAGCTGTAGTAATTTGTTGTTTTGGACCTTTTCTAGCTCTTTTGTAGTTCACTGTTTAAAATCCACCTCTGGGCATTTTTTTCTGGCTATACTGCTCAGACAAGCTCCATGTGGGTTTACAGAGTGGTCCTAGCAGCAGGGAACTCAGAAAAGCGACTACCTTCTGGATTTAAGTATCTTTGCTTTTTTTTCATTTGGAATACCTTCTGTAGCTTACCTTGAACTAGCCTGAACTGTTTTTTAACTGATTGCTGCATTATTTTAAAATCTGCACTTAAAGTTACATTTAAGTCGAATTTGATCGAAAGTTTGCTTGTTTGTTTGTTTAATTTAACTGTGGAGGCTGCCCACTAAAGTGTCCTAGCCTGTGTAACTAATTTATCACTGTTTCTGCATTTTCTGTGTGTTTCTATCAAAAAAAATTAAAAAAAATCCTTGTTTTCCCGCTTTCCTCGACTAGTTTAGACCAGTTTACTGGCATTGCTGTATTTTGGGCTGTGGTGTACTTCCTGTGTGGTCCATTACCTTACTTGGATAGAAGGAAGTTTCTTTGCTCACCAGTGGGAGTGGGGAGCCTTGAGCAGCCTACCTGTCCTTGGGGGAAGTGACCTCAGCACAAGAAGCTGTAGTAATTTGTTGTTTTGGACCTTTTCTAGCTCTTTTGTAGTTCACTGTTTAAAATCCACCTCTGGGCATTTTTTTCTGGCTATACTGCTCAGACAAGCTCCACGTGGGTTTACAGAGTGGTCCTAGCAGCAGGGAACTCAGAAAAGCGACTACCTTCTGGATTTAAGTATCTTTGCTTTTTTTTCATTTGGAATACCTTCTGTAGCTTACCTTGAACTAGCCTGAACTGTTTTTTAACTGATTGCTGCATTATTTTAAAATCTGCACTTAAAGTTACATTTTAGTCGAATTTGATCGAAAGTTTGCTTGTTTGTTTGTTTAATTTAACTGTGGAGGCTGCCCACTAAAGTGTGCTAGCCTGTGTAACTTATTTATCACTGTTTCTGCATTTTCTGTGTGTTTCTACCAAAAAAAACAAAAAAATAATCCTTGTTTTACCACCTTCCTCGACTAGTTTAGACCAGTTTACAGGCATTGCTGTATTCTGGGCTGTGGTGTAGTTCCTGTGTTGTCCATTACCTTACTTGGATAGAAGGAAGTTTCTTTGCTCACCAGTGGGAGTGGGGAGCCTTGAGCAGCCTACCTGTCCTTGGGGGAAGTGACGTCAGCACAAGAAGCTGTAGTAATTGGTTGTTTTGGACCATTTCTAGCTCTTTTGTAGTTCACTGTTTAAAATCCACCTCTGGGCATTTTTTCTGGCTATACTGCTCAGACAAGCTCCATGTGGGTTTACAGAGTGGTCCTAGCAGCAGGGAACTCAGAAAAGCGACTACCTTCTGGATTTAAGTATCTTTGCTTTTTTCATTTGCAATACCTTCTGTAGCTTACCTTGAACTAGCCTGAACTGTTTTTAACTGATTGCTGCATTATTTTAAAATCTGCACTTAAAGTTACATTTTAGTCGAATTTGATCGAAAGTTTGCTTGTTTGTTTGTTTAATTTAACTGTGGAGGCTGCCCACTAAAGTGTGCTAGCCTGTGTAACTAATTTATCACTGTTTCTGCATTTTCTGTGTGTTTCTACCAAAAAACAAAAACAAAAAAAAATCCTTGTTTTCCCGCCTTCCTCGACTAGTTTAGACCAGTTTACAGTCATTGATGTATTCTGGGCTGTGGTGTAGTTCCTGTGTTGTCCATTACCTTACTTGGACAGAAGGAAGTTTCTTTGCTCACCAGTGGGAGTGGGGAGCCTTGAGCAGCCTACCTGTCCTTGGGGGAAGTGACCTCAGCACAAGAAGCTGTAGTAATTGGTTGTTTTGGACCATTTCTAGCTCTTTTGTAGTTCACTGTTTAAAATCCACCTCTGGGCATTTTTTTCTGGCTATACTGCTCAGACAAGCTCCACGTGGGTTTACAGAGTGGTCCTAGCAGCAGGGAACTCAGAAAAGCGACTACCTTCTGGATTTAAGTATCTTTGCTTTTTTTTCACTTGGAATACCTTCTGTAGCTTACCTTGAACTAGCCTGAACTGTTTTTTAACTGATTGCTGCATTATTTTAAAATCTGCACTTAAAGTTACATTTTAGTCGAATTTGATCGAAAGTTTGCTTGTTTGTTTGTTTAATTTAACTGTGGAGGCTGCCCACTAAAGTGTGCTAGCCTGTGTAACTAATTTATCACTGTTTCTGCATTTTCTGTGTGTTTCTACCAAAAAACACAAAAAAAAATCCTTGTTTTCCCACCTTCCTCGACTAGTTTAGACCAGTTTACAGGCATTGCTGTATTTTGGGATGTGGTGTAGTTCCTGTGTTGTCCATTACCTTACTTGGATAAAAGGAAGTTTCTTTGCTCACCAGTGGGAGTGGGGAGCCTTGAGCAGCCTACCTGTCCGTCGGGGAAGTGACCTCAGCACAAGAAGCTGTAGTAATTGGTTGTTTGGGACCATTTCTAGCTCTTTTGTAGTTCACTGTTTGACATCTGCCTCTGGGCATTTTTTCTGGCTATACTGCTCAGACAAGCTCCACGTGGGTTTACAGAGTGGTCCTAGCAGCAGGGAACTCAGAAAAGCGACTACCTTCTGGATTTAAGTATCTTTGCTTTTTTCACTTGGAATAGCTTCTGTAGCTTACCTTGAACTAGCCTGAACTGTTTTTAACTGATTGCTGCATTATTTTAAAATCTGCACTTAAAGTTACATTTTAGTCGAATTTGATCGAAAGTTTGCTTGTTTGTTTGTTTAATTTAACTGTGGAGGCTGCCCACTAAAGTGTGCTAGCCTGTGTAACTAATTTATCACTGTTTCTGCATTTTCTGTGTGTTTCTACCAAAAAAAAAAAAAAATAATCCTTGTTTTCCCGCCTTCCTCGACTAGTTTAGACCAGTTTACAGGCATTGCTGTATTCTGGGCTGTGGTGTAGTTCCTGTGTTGTCCATTACCTTACTTGGATAGAAGGAAGTTTCTTTGCTCACCAGTGGGAGTGGGGAGCCTTGAGCAGCCTACCTGTCCTTGGGGGAAGTGACCTCAGCACAAGAAGCTGTAGTAATTGGTTGTTTTGGACCATTTCTAGCTCTTTTGTAGTTCACTGTTTAAAATCCACCTCTGGGCATTTTTTTCTGGCTATACTGCTCAGACAAGCTCCACGTGGGTTTACAGAGTGGTCCTAGCAGCAGAGAACTCAGAAAAGCGACTACCTTCTGGATTTAAGTATCTTTGCTTTTTTTTCACTTGGAATAGCTTCTGTAGCTTACCTTGAACTAGCCTGAACTGTTTTTAACTGATTGCTGCATTATTTTAAAATCTGCACTTAAAGTTACATTTTAGTCGAATTTGATCGAAAGTTTGCTTGTTTGTTTGTTTAATTTAACTGTGGAGGCTGCCCACTAAAGTGTGCTAGCCTGTGTAACTAATTTATCACTGTTTCTGCATTTTCTGTGTGTTTCTACCAAAAAAAAAACAAATAATAATCCTTGTTTTCCTGCCTTCCTCGACTAGTTTAGACCAGTTTACAGGCATTGCTGTATTCTGGGCTGTGGTGTAGTTCCTGTGTTGTCCATTACCTTACTTGGATAGAAGGAAGTTTCTTTGCTCACCAGTGGGAGTGGGGAGCCTTGAGAAGCCTACCTGTTCTTGGGGGAAGTGACCTCAGCACAAGAAGCTGTAGTAATTGGTTGTTTTGGGCCATTTCTAGCTCTTTTGTAGTTCACTGTTTAAAATCCACCTCTGGGTATTTTTTTCTGGCTATACTGCTCAGACAAGCTCCACGTGGGTTTACAGAGTGGTCCTAGCAGCAGGGAACTCAGAAAAGTGACTACATCGTGGATTTAAGTATCTTTGTTTTTTTTTTCACTTGGAATAGCTTCTGTAGCTTACCTTGAACTAGCTTGAACTGTTTTTTAACTGATTGCTGCATTATTTTAAAATCTGCACTTAAAGTTACATTTTAGTTGAATTTGATCGAAAGTTTGCTTGTTTGTTTGCTTAATTTAACTGTGGAGGCTGCCCACTAAAGTGTGCTAGCCTGTGTAACTAATTTATCAATGTTTCTGCATTTTCTGTGTGTTTCTACCAAAAAAAAAAAAAATAATCCTTGTTTTCCCGCCTTCCTCGACTAGTTTAGACCAGTTTACAGGCATTGCTGTATTCTGGGCTGTGGTGTAGTTCCTGTGTTGTCCATTACCTTACTTGGATAGAAGGAAGTTTCTTTGCTCACCAGTGGGAGTGGGGAGCCTTGAGCAGCCTACCTGTCCTTGGGGAAGTGACCTCAGCACAAGAAGCTGTAGTAATTGGTTGTTTTGGACCATTTCTAGCTCTTTTGTAGTTCACTGTTTAAAATCCACCTCTGGGCATTTTTTCTGGCTATACTGCTCAGACAAGCTCCATGTGGGTTTACAGAGTGGTCCTAGCAGCAGGGAACTCAGAAAAGCGACTACCTTCTGGATTTAAGTATCTTTGCTTTTTTTCACTTGGAATATCTTCTGTAGCTTACCTTGAACTAGCCTGAACTGTTTTTAACTGATTGCTGCATTATTTTAAAATCTGCACTTAAAGTTACATTTTAGTCGAATTTGATCGAAAGTTTGCTTGTTTGTTTGTTTAATTTAACTGTGGAGGCTGCCCACTAAAGTGTGCTAGCCTGTGTAACTAATTTATCACTGTTTCTGCATTTTCTGTGTGTTTCTACCAAAAAAACAAAAAAAATAATCCTTGTTTTCCCGCCTTCCTCGACTAGTTTAGACCAGTTTACAGTCATTGCTGTATTCTGGGCTGTGGTGTAGTTCCTGTGTTGTCCATTACCTTACTTGGATAGAAGGAAGTTTCTTTGCTCACCAGTGGGAGTGGGGAGCCTTGAGCAGCCTACCTGTCCTTGGGGGAAGTGACCTCAGCACAAGAAGCTGTAGTAATTTGTTGTTTTGGACCTTTTCTAGCTCTTTTGTAGTTCACTGTTTAAAATCCACCTCTGGGCATTTTTTCTGGCTATACTGCTCAGACAAGCTCCACGTGGGTTTACAGAGTGGTCCTAGCAGCAGGGAACTCAGAAAAGCGACTACCTTCTGGATTTAAGTATCTTTTTTTTCATTTGGAATACCTTCTGTAGCTTACCTTGAACTAGCCTGAACTGTTTTTTAACTGATTGCTGCATTATTTTAAAATCTGCACTTAAAGTTACATTTTAGTCGAATTTGATCGAAAGTTTGCTTGTTTGTTTGTTTAATTTAACTGTGGAGGCTGCCCACTAAAGTGTGCTAGCCTGTGTAACTAATTTATCACTGTTTCTGCATTTTCTGTGTGTTTCTATCAAAAAAAACAAAAAAACAAAAAATGATCCTTGTTTTCCCGCCTTCCTCGACTAGTTTAGACCAGTTTACAGGCATTGCTGTATTCTGGGCTGTGGTGTAGTTCCTGTGTTGTCCATTACCTTACTTGGATAGAAGGAAGTTTCTTTGCTCACCAGTGGGAGTGGGGAGCCTTGAGCAGCCTACCTGTCCTTGGGGGAAGTGACCTCAGCACAAGAAGCTGTAGTAATTGGTTGTTTTGGACCTTTTCTAGCTCTTTTGTAGTTCACTGTTTAAAATCCACCTCTGGGCATTTTTTTCTGGCTATACTGCTCAAACAAGCTCCACGTGGGTTTACAGAGTGGTCCTAGCAGCAGGGAACTCAGAAAAGCGACTACCTTCTGGATTTAAGTATCTTTGCTTTTTTTTCATTTGGAATACCTTCTGTAGCTTACCTTGAACTAGCCTGAACTGTTTTTTAACTGATTGCTGCATTATTTTAAAATCTGCACTTAAAGTTACATTTTAGTCGAATTTGATCGAAAGTTTGCTTGTTTGTTTGTTTAATTTAACTGTGGAGGCTGCCCACTAAAGTGTGCTAGCCTGTGTAACTTATTTATCACTGTTTCTGCATTTTCTGTGTGTTTCTACCAAAAAAAACAAAAAAACAAAAAAATAATCCTTGTTTTACCACCTTCCTCGACTAGTTTAGACCAGTTTACAGGCATTGCTGTATTCTGGGCTGTGGTGTAGTTCCTGTGTTGTCCATTACCTTACTTGGATAGAAGGAAGTTTCTTTGCTCACCAGTGGGAGTGGGGAGCCTTGAGCAGCCTACCTGTCCTTGGGGGAAGTGACGTCAGCACAAGAAGCTGTAGTAATTGGTTGTTTTGGACCTTTTCTAGCTCTTTTCTAGTTCACTGTTTAAAATCCACCTCTGGGCATTTTTTTCTGGCTATACTGCTCAGAAAAGCTCCATGTGGGTTTACAGAGTGGTTCTAGCAGCAGAAAACTCAGAAAAGCGACTACCTTCTGGATTTAAGTATCTTTGCTTTTTTTTCATTTGGAATACCTTCTGTAGCTTACCTTGAACTAGCCTGAACTGTTTTTTAACTGATTGCTGCATTATTTTAAAATCTGCACTTAAAGTTACATTTTAGTCGAATTTGATCGAAAGTTTGCTTGTTTGTTTGTTTAATTTAACTGTGGAGGCTGCCCACTAAAGTGTGCTAGCCTGTGTAACTAATTTATCACTGTTTCTGCATTTTCTGTGTGTTTCTACCAAAAAAAAAAAAATCCTTGTTTTCCTGCTTTCCTCGACTAGTTTAGACCAGTTTACAGGCATTGCTGTATTCTGGGCTGTGGTGTAGTTCCTGTGTTGTCCATTACCTTACTTGGATAGAAGGAAGTTTCTTTGCTCACCAGTGGGAGTGGGGAGCCTTGAGCAGCCTACCTGTCTTTGGGGGAAGTGACCTCAGCACAAGAAGCTGTAGTAATTGGTTGTTTTGGACCATTTCTAGCTCTTTTGTAGTTCACTGTTTAAAATCCACCTCTGGACATTTTTTTCTGGCTATACTGCTCAGACAAGCTCCACGTGGGTTTATGGAGTGGTCCTAGCAGCAGGGAACTCAGAAAAGTGACTACCTTCTGGATTTAAGTATCTTTGCTTTTTTTTCACTTGGAATAGCTTCTGTAGCTTACCTTGAACTAGCCTGAACTGTTTTTAACTGATTGCTGCATTATTTTAAAATCTGCACTTAAAGTTACATTTTAGTCGAATTTGATTGAAAGTTTGCTTGTTTGTTTGTTTAATTTAACTGTGGAGGCTGCCCACTAAAGTGTGCTAGCCTGTGTAACTAATTTATCACTGTTTCTGCATTTTCTGTGTCTTTCTACCAAAAAAACAAAAAAAAAATAATCCTTGTTTTCCTGCCTTCCTCGACTAGTTTAGACCAGTTTACAGGCATTGCTGTATTCTGGGCTGTGGTGTAGTTCCTGTGTTGTCCATTACCTTACTTGGATAGAAGAAAGTTTCTTTGCTCACCAGTGGGAGTGGGGAGCCTTGAGCAGTCTACCTGTCCTTGGGGGAAGTGACGTCAGCACAAGAAGCTGTAGTGATTGGTTGTTTTGGACCATTTCTAGCTCTTTTGTAGTCCACTGTTTAAAATCCACCTCTGGGCATTTTTTTCTGGCTATACTCCTCAGACAAGCTCCACGTGGGTTTACAGAGTGGTCATAGCAGCAGGGAACTCAGAAAAGTGACTACCTTCTGGATTTAATTATCTTTGCTTTTTTTTTCACTTGGAATAGCTTCTGTAGCTTACCTTGAACTAGCCTGAACTGTTTTTTAACTGATTGCTGCATTATTTTAAAATCTGCACTTAAAGTTACATTTTCGTCAAATTTGATTGAAAGTTTGCTTGTTTGTTTGTTTAATTTAACTGTGGAGGCTGCCCACTAAAGTGTGCTAGCCTGTGTAACTAATTTATCACTGTTTCTGCATTTTCTGTGTGTTTCTACCAAAAAAACAAAAAAATAATCCTTGTTTTCTCACCTTCCTCGACTAGTTTAGACCAGTTTACAGGCATTGCTGTATTCCTGGCTGTGGTGTAGTTCCTGTGTTGTCCATTACCTTACTTGAATAGAAGGAAGTTTCTTTGCTCACCAGTGGGAGTGGGGAGCCTTGAGCAGCCTACCTGTTCTTGGGGGAAGTGATGTCTGCACAAGAAGCTGTAGTAATTGGTTATTTTGGACCATTTCTAGCTCTTTTGTAGTTCGCTGTTTAAAATCCGCATTTGCACAGCTTTGAGCGGTCGTGCGCATAGCGCAGCACCGGTTAAACAAGGTTAAACTTTCTCTGGCTCCACCAAGTCTGCTCTTCAAATTTTCCCTTAATGAGGCTCTACTCTTAGTATAACCAGACTAGTCACTGTATTATAAGCCTAGCACTTGTTCTCAATACTTCTCTGCTAAGTAAGCACTCTCGTACTAAGTAAAGCACTACATCTACTTACCACCCCTGTGAATAACCACTTCCCTTAAAGGTGTACCATTCCCTTATACTGTTCTAGCATGTCGAGTGGTAGATTACTGGTGTCGTCTCCAGTTCAGCTGGTCAATCTGGGTATCTTGAGACAATGCTACAATTGTCTCATGTACACAGACAACCCTCTCCTCCTCCCAACAAACACAAATACATGTGAGAGATGCAACTATATAGCCAAACTGGAGGCTGAACTCTCTCAACTCAGGGCTGGCATGACCAGACAGGAGGAGATGGCAACCACACACACAACAATCCCAGTCCCACATAGACCTACCACAACTGCAAACCAAACACATAAAAACACAAATACATACTGAGGCTCTAATAAAAAACTTACCAAAACAACAGAGGCTCCCAAAGCAGACATCCAAAAATCCACCACCTCAAAACAAAACAAAACACATGCAACACATACTTCAATAAATCAGTGTGTCAACCAATCGCAGCCCTTAAGGCCAAACACCTTGCCTGATACACTAGTAATAGGTGACTCCATAGTCAGACACACTGATGTCCCACTGACCAGGCTGAACAAGGAGAAGGTGACTGTGAGCTGTCTATCAGGAGCTAGGATCCGCCACATAACACACGCACTCAGGTCACTCCAAAGAAAGTACAAATATGACTCCATCATTGTCCATGCTGGTGTGAATGACCTGAGATGTACCTCCCTGGACTACATGAAAAGATTCATAGAGGAGCTCTCCGATTATGTAGCCCAGGCTGGTATGACCCTGACCCTGAGCAGCATCTTGCACTCACCAAGAATGATACCACAATACAAAGACAAGATGATCAGCTTTAACAATTGGCTCAAGTACTGGTGTCATTCTAAGGGGATCCAATGTCTGTCTGCCTGGGATGATATGTTGGACAAGCCACGCTGCTTCGCAAGGGATGGCTTACACCTGTCACCACTGGACTTCCGGATATTGGCTAAGGCTCTTGCCACCCCCATAGTGCCTTTTTTAGGCAAGGCTCAAAAGACAAACCCACCTCCTTAGAAAACAAAAATGGAAAAAAACTAAGGGTAATGCTGCTCAATGCCAGAAGTCTAAATCTCAAGATGCAGGCACTTGATGCACTCCTCAGCATGGAGAACATCGACGTCTGTGCAGTAACTGAAACCTGGTTCAAGGCTCCTGAGAACACTCCAGCGATACCAGGCTATACCTTGTATCATGCATTTCAGCCCCAAAACCCGGGCCGAACCACAAAGGGAGGGGGAGTGTCCATATTCATAAAGAACACCCGCACCTCCAGGTTAGTAGCAACACATGAAGCATCAGAGACCATACAGGTGCAACTAACCATAAGCAAAACTGCTATACAACTGGTAGCATGTTACAGACCACCCTCCCAATCCCAAGAACCCCACTCAGCCTTCTTGAAGACATTGGAGGATATGAATGTATCACAAAATACCATCATACTGGGAGACTTCAACTACCCAAACATAGATTGGGTACATTATTTTAGCCCTAATACCCTAGCCCAAAGGTTCCTGGACTTCATAAATTCAAATGCACTGGAACAACTAGTCACCTCTCCCACTAGTGGAGATAATATACTAGACCTGATCATCACAAACATGGGGACAAAATGCTCCCCACCGGAAGTATACCCCTCACTATTGAGATCTGACCACAAACTAATCACTCTGGATATACATATCCCACCTCCACCCCCAGCACAAAAGACCACAGTGAAAAGCTTCTCAAAAGCAGACTTTACTCTTCTTAAGACTGAGATGGTATCCTTTAAGCCCACTGTGCCAGTGGATACCACATCTCACAATGCCGAATCCTTCACAAATGCTTTCTATGGACATCTCCAAAAATGCATGGATCATGCAATCCCAAACAAATCCAAGTCCCTCTCCATCAAATGTAAGCATCCTGTCTGGTGGACCTCAGCCATAAACAAATTGTATAACAAAAGAAGGAAGCTACTGCACGTCAGAGCGAAATCCCATGAAGGGAAGACATATCTGATCAATATTAGCAGAAAACTACATTCTCTCATAAAAACATCCAAGGCAAACTTTGAGAGAAAAATCGCTAAGGACACTAAAGATAACCACAAAGCCTTCTTCAGCTATGTTAGAAACCTAGGCGGAAACCCTCAGATATGCTCAGAGTTGGCTCACAACAACAAAAAATGCACTGAACCAACAGATATTGCTAACATTCTGGTTGACAGGTTCAGTGCAAATTTCTCCCCTCCTTCACCCCCAAAAGAAGAAATACTTATCCCAGCTGAATGTAATCTCCCTGTCATCTCAGATGTCCAAGTGAGAACCGCCCTAAACAAAGCAAAAAACACAGCATCAATGGGACCTGACGGTATCCTGGGGTGTGTGTTACGTGAACTCCAAGAGGAGCTAAACCTACACATAAAAATGCTATTTAACCTTAGCCTTACTTCGGGATATGTACCTGAACACTGGCGTACAGCAACAGTGGTCCCACTCCACAAGGGGGGTGCCTCTACAGACCCTGGAAACTACCGCCCCATAAGCTTAACTAGCCTGGTCTGCAAAGCTATGGAAAGAATTATTATGGAACTCATAAACAGAGACATAGGGGACCTACAGACACTTGACCCCACCCAGTTCGGCTTTGTAAAGGGAAGATCCTGCCTTTTAAACCTGGTTGACTTTTTCAAAACAGTCACTAGAGCCATTGATGAGGGCAAAGCAGTCCATACAGCATACCTGGACTTGGCTAAGGCCTTCGACACAATACCCCACTCAGGCATCATAGATAAGCTAAACAGCTTAAAAGTAAACCCTTATGTCACTAGATGGGTTGAAAACTGGCTAAAGGACAGAACCCATGAAGTTAAAATCGCTGGAGCAATGTCAGACTCAAAGCCAGTCACAAGTGGTGTCCCACAGGGATCTGTCCTGGGACCCCTCTTGTTTGGCATTTATTACTCAGATGTTAAAGCAAACATGGGAGGGCTGTGGCTGACAAAGTTCACAGATGACTGCAAACTAGGCGCCATAGTTGATACACCAGCAGACACACACATACTACAAAAAGGCCTCACTGAAACGGACAACTGGTGCCGTAGTCACGGCCTTAAACTAAATGTCAAAAAATGTATAGTCATCCCTTTTGGAAAAAACAAAGTACCCACAAATTATCACATAGACAGCAACCCACTGAGTACGGAAAAAGTAATCAGAGACCTAGGGACCCAAGTAGACAGCAACCTCTCATTTGACACCCACGTTGCCAAAGTGGTTAGAAAAACATTCTACCTTGCACACCTCATCATGAAGGGATTCACATCCAGATCCAAGTATGTCATTGTACCCCTATATTCCTCCCTCATCAGACCCATGATTGAGTACAATGCCCCATTTGGTATGTACCTTACCCGGCATTTGCAACAGCTGGAGAGACCAGAAAAGTACCTCACCAAAAGGATCGAGGGTCTCAAACATATGTCTTATTCTGCCAGACTAAAGAAACTTCAGCTCTATTCAGTAGCATACCGCCTGCTCAGAGGTGATCTCTGCCTGATATACAAGGCCATGTCCAATCAGGATCTGATGGACATGCTCCACCTCAAAAAATCCAAATCCATCAGGACCACGAGAGCTAAAGACTTAAACCTCGGCACAAGTATGAATAGGACATGCTGGAGGGATAGATTCATAACCCAGAGGCTTCCCATGCTTTGGAACAGGATCCCAGTTCATATTAGGCAGAGCCCCTCACTGACTCTCTTCAAGAGAAATCTTGATGAGTGGATGGGAGATCGTAAGTTTACCCCAGGGGTCACATCTGTGTCACTGCTAGACAGGGGCACAGTAAACTAATTCTATTATATAAGGGGACCTTCATTGTGTCACTACTAGACAGAGGCACAGTATTCTAGATTTATTCTGTACATTTTTGTACCATTTTATGGGGTGGCAAAAGCCACATCATTATGGCTAGGCTTACAAATGCCCCAGGGCAGATAGCCTAGTACTATACTATGAAACTATGAAACTATGAAATGCAGAGTGGTTTGCCACTGTTTCATGGTCACTGCAATGTAATTGACCAATGCAGGATGTATTGTGTACATCTATAAGCATTCCCTTATCCATGAATGTGAGATGCTATCAAATTTTTTTTTTTTTTTTTTGCAATCTTTCCATGCCATGCTTAAATTCCTTCCTTTTTTACAATTCTCCAGTATGCATTTATTTAGCAACAAATGATCCTTTTTTTCCTATATGGCTTTCCTTTGTTATCCTTTTGTTCTATTGCCCTGAGTTTTTTTTCTAAATGACTACAAACTCTGTCTGCATCAATTCCAGTATTCCAGTATACAGTTTGTATATTGTTGGAATGCCAGTTATTATAGGTTCATAGGTAGGTACTAGGCTATAGTTCTTTGGATGGCTTGCAGGTTGTCTTTTATGGAGGAGTATTATTTTTCCTGTTCTTAACCAGGTTGGTTGGAATGTACATATAAATAATTCTGGTCAGCTATTGCCCACCTCAAGCTAGTTAGCCCCCAGCCAGTAAGATGCTGACCTGTCACAGTCTGCCTGCTTCAAAGGATCTTGAAGAAAAGGTAAATACTGAAGAACAGACTGTAAAATCCTGCATCAGGAAATGAAAAAAAAAAGAAAACTACCAATATTGTGACGGCAAGCTGGAATGTCAGAGCATTATGCTCTGGCCTCTCTGATAATCTTTACCAGGTTGACGACTCCAGGAAAACAGCCATCATTGATAATGAACTCAAGAGACTCCATATCAATATTGCTGTGCTGCAGGAGACCAGACTTCCAGTCAATGGTAGCCTCAGAGAACAGGATTACACATTCTTCTGGCAGGTGGAAGGAACTGGAGGAGAACATTTGTATGGCATCAGTTTTTCAGTAAGAAATTCCCTGCTGTCCTCAATAGAACCACCATCAAAAGGCACAGCTTGAATTTTATCTCTCTCCACCTCTCAGTGTCTTCAGGCCCAGTGACAATCCTGAGCATTTACGCTCCCACACTCTGCTCTTTAGCTGTGACAAAGGGCAAATTTTACATAGAGCTTGAGACTGTTATCAGAGGGATACCTACCACAGAACACCTGTTCATGCTTGGAGATCTCAACACCCAAGTTGGAGCTGACCATGATTCCTGGCCCATTAGCATCTGACAGTTTGTTGTTGGTAAGCTGAATGAGAATGGGGAGAGATGCTAGAGGTATGCTTTTACCAGAACCTCTGTGTGACCAACACATTCTTTGTGACCAAGCCTAACCACTGATTATCCTAGTGACACCTGAGGTCGCATCACTAGTACCAGCTGGATCTTGTCATCACAAGAAGATGCCTGCTAAACTGTGCCCTTGTCACCCACAGCTATCACAGTGCTGACTGTGTCACTGATCACTCCCTGGTTGGCAGCAAGGTGCATCGCCAGCCCAAATGAATCCACCGCTCAAAGCAGAAAACACGCCCTCATAACAAGACTGCCAGGAGATCAATGCCAGACTTGCATGAGCATTTTGCTGATAGTATTGTAGAGGCCCCAAAGGCCTGCCCAAAAGCAGTGTCGTAGTGAGATGGAAACATTTTTTAAAGGAGAGAGGCAGAATGCAGACTGGTTTGGAGCAGGAATCTCTGAGATTAAACCAGCACTCACAGCCAAACAAGCAGCACTGCGTATCTACAAGATGGAGCCTTAAGAGGCAACTCTAGCTGCACTCAGCAAAGCCAGAAACGATGTCTAGAGGAAAACTCGACGTTGTGCTAATTACTACTGGCTGAATCTCTGTCATAGCATCCAACTCGCCACTGACTGTGGCAAAATCCCCACCATGTATGATGGCATGAAGAAAGCCTTTGGCCCCAGTACAGTCAAGATTATGCCCCTAAAGTCCAATTCAGGTGAATTAATTACAGACCGAGGTAAACAAATGGAGAGATGAGCTGAACCTTACCAGGAGCTCTACTCAAAGGAGACCATTGTCGCCAACTCAGCAGTTGAAAAAGCAAACCCCCTCCCTATCATGGAAGAGTTTAATGATCCACCCTCTGTATAAGAGCTCAGTAAAGTAATTGACACCTGTGCCTGTGATAAAGCTCCAGAATAGGATGGCATTTCTCCCAGAGATCATCTAGGTTGGCAAGAAGTGTGTTGTCCTCGACCACCTGCATGAGTTCCTGCTACATTGCTGGCAGGAGGAACAGTGATGTAGGATATGCATGATGCCAACATCATACCGCTGAATAAGAACAAAAGAGACTGAACTGACTGCAACAACTACCGTGAAATATGCCTTTTCAGCACTGTTGGAAAGGCCTTCACCCATGTAGTTCTGAACAGGCTGTAATCACTTGTGGAACATGTTTACCCTGAGGCACAGTGTGGATTCAGAGTGGGAAGGACTATGATCAACATGATCTTTTCACTAAAGCAGCTGCAAAAAATGTGTCATGAGCAAAGAAAGCCATTGTACATCACTTTCATTGATCTAATTAAGGGATTCAACTTGATCACCAAGAAAAGCCTCTTTACCCTGCTACAGAGGATTGAATGTTCCCACAAACACCTGAGGATGATTGCGTCCTTCCATGAGGACATGCATGCTATTGTACAATATGCTATCTCCTTCTCAGGCCCATTCCCAATCAGGATCTGAGTGGCGCAGGGGTATGTACTTCCACCAACACTCTTCAGCATCTTTTGCTCTCTGTTATTGTTCCATGCCTTTAATAGTCCAAAGATGTATATACCTCCACACTAGAAGCATTGGTAATCTCTTCAGCCTCACTCACCTTTGAGCAAAGACCAAGGTATAGACAGTACTGATCAGAGAGATGCTGTTTGCAGATGACTCTGCCCTGACTGCTCACACTGAAGAAGCACTACGACACCTCATAAGCTCCTTGAATAGAGTTCAGCCTCACAATCAGCCTTAAGAAGACCGACATCATGGGGCAGGATGTCAGCAGCACCCCTTGCATCTTCATTGGCAATCACACTCTCAAGGTAGTGATGGATTTCTCTTACCTGGGGCAGAAACCTCTCCCTGAATGCCGAGTTGAATACTCGGATTGGTAATGCAGCAACAGCAATGACGCACCTAACAGCCTGGGTCTGGCACAACTCCAAACTGACCATCGACACTAAGATGAAGGTGTACCAAGCATGTATGCTTAGCACGCTGCTCTATGGTAGTAAAATATGGACTCTGTACTCCTGACAAGAATGCAGTCTTAATGCATTTAATTTATTCTGCCTCAGAGGTATTCTTGGCATCACCAGCCAGGACCGTGTTCCAAACAAGAACATCCTAGAGCAGGCAGGGATATCAAATATGTTTTGCCCTGCTCTTCCAAAGGTACTTGTGACTTATAGGAAGGCCCGTTCTATACTTCAAAGATGTCTGCAAGCATGACATGAAGGCAGACGACCAGTCCAACAGACTAGAAAGCCATAGCCACAGATCACATCACTTGGAGACAGGCTATTAAAACACATAGTCAGATGAGTGAGAAGAAGAGAGAGGAGCTGTTGGAGGAGAAGTGAAAGCATAGACATCAGAAGATAGCTTTGGTACCTACACAGCCAGGCATCACCTACACCTGCACAAACTATAACAGAGTCTGGCAGTCAAAAATTGGACAGTATAGTTACACTAGGCACTGTTTTTCAACCATCAACTGATTTTATGACACAAACTTTATTGTTGCATGATACAGAGAGTCCACCAATGAGTAAATGTTAAGTTGTGGTCTATTTTGATACTATGCATTGCTTTTATTATGTCTGTCTTTCTAAGTATTTTTGATGATCTGTTCCGTTTTCTATATTCCTCTATGATATTTCTTGCCTTAATTGATTTACAGTTGTCTCTGATGTTTTCATGATGGTATTTTGCTTGTTTCATTCCTTTTCTTTGTTACTTTACATTTTGTGGTAATGTGTTATCCATTATTAGCTTAGCTGCACAGTACTGTATTTTATTTATTTATGTTATGTCACATGAATTTCTCGTAACAGTCCTAATTACCGTGTTCATCTGTTTTACTAATTTTATCAAATTTGGGGTTTTATTTACCTTCTGTAATATCGTACTTTCTTTGATCTACCTTAATATGTCTATCTGTCACTATTAAATCAAACAGGCCTTCCCTTAAATCATATTCTTCTGGAGTGAGAGCATCTTCTTTGCTCTCTGTTCGCTTTGAGTACTCTACATAAATTTCCAGAAAATATTCATGTAACATATCCTCTTCAGATTCATACTACTTTATCTGCTTCTCCTTCATAAGGGAACCCATTGGCCTATCACTCTACAACATTACCTGTGTCAGACTTACCATTTTTTCCTTCTCCTTTCCTTGCTGTGCTGCTTCAACTAAACCTTTATACTGGTCTCCTACAGAAAGCTCCAGAGCATCCACATGTTGCAAATTTTCTTCAGATGCCTCCTGCTCCACCTGGTATTCCGTAATCTGGCAACCCATAATACCATCATGCTGCTACATTGTCTGTGTTGGATTCACCACATATAATCTTTCACTTTGCAGATAATCTATAATTTCAATTTGTATTGTTTAATCTCTCCCTTACTAATTCTATTTTCTACATTCCCGATTTATTTTCTTCTTTTCGGTATTGTAAATATTCCATATCTTGGTGTCTTTGATTGTATTTCTCTTCAAATATCCTTGGAGTTGGTTTTCTTAGATTGATTAGCTTGGTATCTCTTTTGATTAAATATTGCACCATATCAAACTTCTCTTCTTTCCCATGTCCAAATTTCTTTTTTAAATCTTTCAAAAATCATTGGGTTTTATTCTTTATACTTTAACACTTCCACTGTTGCTTCTTTTTCCAGGAAGCCCAAAGTCTCTTTGTTTATTTAATATTTTTCATAAATCTGTTGTATTAAAGAATGCATTTTTTTATTTGAAGATTTTGACAGCATGTCTAGTACAAATTATTTCCACTAATTTCTCTCTTAATATTTCTAAATATATTCTATCTGGAAATTCTGGACTTTTTGCATAATAGTAACAATACATAATTTCTTCCTTATTCTCAGTAGTCCATTTTGTCATCTTTATGGCTCTTTTTTGCATTTTTTTTTTGTGGACTACTACTTCCTTCTACAACAAGGGGACCATTTTCTACCTGACCCTGGCCTAATCCTGTTGTAGGAGTCTTTCTGTGACCTGAGGATTCTACACTGCCTTTTTTCCCAGTCCTGGTACCACTGCGTATACCAGGATTAGGCACTTTTTTAAATCCTGGGACCTGTGCATCCAGCTGTCTTTTTATTTTTAATCTACCATTCTCCATGATATATAAAATACAATTTATGCATCAGTGCTATCTTGGTAAGAGTTTGTGAAAACAGGTTTCTATACATAATTAAATGTCGGATTATATCATGACATTTAATTTGTATGGAAAGGGACATTAAGCCCAAAAGAAGGATTCTCTCTGAATACCTCAGAGACAAATATCATACTGCTCAGACCTGCTTGTTGCTGTAACAGTCAGCTTGGTGTGATAATTATTATGTATAGATGGCTTTAATAATTTTATCATCATACAGTTTTAGAGCAAAGTACAGGATTACAATAGTTAATTAAGGTGACATTCCCTTACTAAGATGCTGGTAATTTACGTATTTTGGCACTTCCATTTCCCCTTCTTTTCTTCCCTTGTTCTATGTTTTCTCACACTGTTACCTTTTTTTTACATATTTCTTGTGTTGTCAGTTTAAACCCATACAAACTAGCTAGGTGATGACAACATGATCACCTTTCCTTAGCTCACCTTCTTGTTGGGGTTCTCAAGAGTAATCCATTTTCCTGTAGTATTATTGTTAGTACAGACCACAAGTCATAGAAAAGAAGCAGAACTATATGCAAAAGGACATGACACTTCATAATAGTCCAAGTTAGCCTTCTAGGGGGAGCTACTTCAGTTCCGTGCTGGAATATGAAATAGGGATACATTAAAGTGAAATACCTGATACCCACAGTATGACATTGATTCCCCTGTTCACTCTGACTTTAACCAGTACAACGGAGGCACGATAGGTCAGGAGTCAGTGAGATGAGAACTGATGCCAACTGATCAGCAAGGCTGTTGTTGGACTGTGCACAAAGTAAGTGAGATAATGTGAAATCTTCAGAACAAGACAGAATTCTTATATTAGTCACCCTCTATTGTGTGTAAGGAGGAAAATCAGTTAAGTTTATGAAGAATCTGGAACTTTTGATTTTGCTTTGTATAAAGTGTAACGATAATAAATTTATATGAAGACAGTGATGAATTTAACATCAGTTTCAAATTTCTAAAAACAGGAACTTGTCAAGTATGGAAACAGCAGCACTACATAAATGACAACTTTGGAAAGAAATGAGAAAATGTTTAGTATCATATACAATTTTATGTTTTATATTACACTTTGGAAACATGCAGTCTTCTTCTTAGGTTCAGAACTTAAGAGACAAAAATAATGGCATCTACATACAAAGATAATATACAACGTTATTGCTGATGACATGCAGTTATTAATTATGATAAAATCAAAAAGATTAATATGCTATTAGGTGTGCTCTATAATTTTTTCCAAACCTTTAAGGCAGCAAAACTCCCCATGTCACACTTACATGCATAGCCCACTTTTCCTCTACTTTTCTGAATTCCAGCTCTCATCTAAGCAACAGGAAGATCTACTCTGATCTGCTCAGCCTCTTCCTTATCAGACTTGGTGACCTTAACCCAGAAAACATTCAATTCAGTAGAGAATTGGCTCTTTAGCCGTCACTTGATTCTAAACCCTAACAAAACTAAGCTACTGGTCTTCTCCCCCACCTACGGATCCACCCAACTCTAACTTACTATAAAATCCAACAACAACACCATTATTTCCCCCGATGCTCATACCAAACTCCTAGGGGTAGTTGCAGATAACCAGATCAAATTTGACATGCAGGTCAACAAAACCTTCAAAATCATTAATAAAAAATTAGTCTCTCTATACAGAAGTAAACAGTTCCTAACCCCATTAGCAAGGACTGCCATCGCCCGTATTCACCTACTCTCAACCCTTCTATATCCCTCTCCTATTCTAACCCACTTGAATAAATCTGATATGAGCAAACTTTCAAGCTGTTATCACCACATTGCTAGATTTGCTACTGGCTCTGCTTACCACACTCATCACTGCCTGAACCTTATTCAACTAGGGTGGCTAGAATTTTCCATCTTACTTCATTATAATCAGCTCATAGTTGCCTACAAAGTCCTCAATCAACCTGACAAAATTCCCTGGCTAAAAAAATCTTATTAATTCTTACAGTAATGCCGGGACACTACAATCATCCAACAAACACCTTGTTCAAATACTCAAATCGAATAACTCATCTGGAGACTCACTCTTTTCTAACTATGTTGGCAGAATCTGGAACTCACTTCCTGCTGACCTCACCTTAGAACCCTCACTAACCAAATTAAAAAAAAGCCTCAAAGGGTATCTTACCTCCCAATGGCTACGCCCTTGCTCCAACCCAGACTGACCCCTCTACTACCCAGTTCTACAACCTGACACTACCCATTATCTCTCTATATTCCCTTAAGACTCTCTATCCCTCTGTTCCTTCACCCTTGACCCTACCCTTACTTACCCCTCTATTTCATCCACCCTCTACTACTTGCATTGCCTCTTTTTACCTACCACTCTTTAGTACACTTCACTTCTTCCTCTTTTCAATGGTACACTTAACACTACTGTATACACTACTAAATTACCCTATATGTCATATTATCCAGGATTGACTGTAGCATTCTTGCCTCCCTAGTCTGGGCATGCTATTATCTACCAGCGACTGTAAACCAAGCCTTACTATGCAATTGCACATTATTAATAAGTCCCTGGAATGGGTAGCCTTACACCAATTTGATTTACAGATATGCAGCAATTTCATTAGGTTTGGGTCCTGGCTTACTCTTTAGGCCAGGCATAAGTCTTCCGTAAGAAGTCCATATGATACAGAGTGTGGTGACAAGGACCTTAGTCGGTCTGTGCAAAGCGCATGGTGGAGCCCCTTGATCTTCTGTGTTAGAAACCTCTGAGATCTCTCTAACTGTTGCAGGTGCTTAGTACGGTACATGCCAAATGGACTGCTATACACAATTATGGGCCGGATAAGTGCAGAGTATATGGGAGTTATAACTTATTTTGCTCTCAAGGTGATGCCTTTACTAATCAATTGTGCTACATGGAAAGCTTTCCTTACTACAGTAGACAAGTGGTGGTTGAAGTTAAGATCGCAGTCAGCCTGTGATCCCAGGTCACTAACCACTTCATGGATACTTAGGGCATTGTTGTTGATTTGATAGTGTGAAGGGACATGGTACTGAAGGAGTGTACCTTTAAAGCTACTTATAAAAATAAACAAAGGTGATATGGGTCAGAGAAACTCTAGACACCAGAGATGCTTGAAATAGTATGCTATCAAGGTACTAAAAATGTTTCAAACTCTGCACCATCCTACTTTAGATATTCCTCTTCACCAGCATGAGACACCAGGAGTGCTTGAAAATAGTACTTAAGTATATTTGAAAATATATGTATATATTTCATAAGTGTGTTTAAAAATATATAAAGTGATGGGGAAAGGTTTCAAACCCTACACACTTTAAACTAAAAGCAGGAGCATTAAACTACTATACTAACTAACCCATGAGCGCAGCTAGGGTTGCTTTACACAGCAAGAGGTATAAATGTCTAATGTCTAGCATGATCCATTGGCAACAACAGTCCAAGAGAAATGAAGGATAGTGGACTGAAGGCTTCAGTACATAGCCAGGAGGAACACTAGATGTCAACAGGGAGATTATTAAAACTATAACCAAGACTCACTTAAAAAATTAATAGAGCTCCAAGATGGATGCACACTGACCAACAGGTTAATTTCAGCTTTCCCGGTGAGAAAAAAAGAAATAGAAAGCCAAGACACAGGAACTCTTTGTCACTTTTAGTAAATTTTGTTACTGGCTAGTAAGTACACTGCCTAGATGCCAACAAAGATGAAACTAAGTGAGTCTGAAAGAAAATGAATTAGAAATGGTGAAGAGAAAAAAATTGACTGGGAGGACTCCTACATCTATTCAGTAAAAAGCAGCTCAAGCTCCAGCTTTGGTGCAAGACATGGGTTCCAGTATTCTACAAGAAGAAATAAGTAAAATGTGCTGATTAAAATAAGTAAAATGTACTCAGACATGATTAAAATCAATGAAAATAACAAAAGGCTGAAATAAATTGAAGAAGCTTAATCAGATATTCAGATGAGCTGATAGAACTGCAAAAATCAGAGGATGAAGTAAAAAAAAATGGCTGGCTGAGTATGAGCTGAGAACCATGGGGGAAAAAGGGATGGCTGTGAAACAGAGATCTTATGTGGCAACTTAGATTAAGTGCTACTCTACCCCAGGGCTTAATGTTTATGTTTCTATAGCATCACTTTTGAATATGAAGGCTGAAAATTATAACTTATTTTATTTATCTGCATTCTTTAAGAAAAGTACATCTGATTTACTGAGTAATAGGTTTACAGCGTTATATGTGTATGTGTTTTTAACATCCTGTAGCTTTAAAAAAAATTAAATGATGACTCAGAGTTTTTAATTATCAAATGAAAATGTGGGAAGCATTGTATAAAATAATTAATGGTTGGTTTCATGGTTATTCTGATGAAGTCTCCTTAGGGAGAGGAAAGCGCTTAATCTTGTTATTAAAATCCTTGATTTTACCACTTTGGATCTTCAGTGACATTTTTCTGCATGCTTCTTAATTTATACTAATTGCACTGCACAATTTCTACTGTTTTGAGTATGAGATTGCTGAAGAAGACATGTTTCAAAAAATGGTAGAATTATAGAGTTAGAGGACAGAGCACATTGGGAAAATGTTAGATTTTATGCTGTACTAGAGAAACTAGAAGGAAATGACTGCAATAATTTTATGAAGGTACAAATAAGTAACTAGACTGGTATTCCACAGCAGGCTCTGTTAATTGAAAGGACACATTGTGGATATGCTCCAAACCTGGCCATGAGAAAGCAGCCAACACTGGTATTAGTAAAGAAGCAATTCTACCAGCAAAAAAGTGTTGCTCCTGACAAAACTGTGGCAGAAGCGTAAAGTAATAAATGTTGGACACAGTAGAGTGCTTGTGGAAATGATTATTCAATGTGCACTGGGTAGAAGAGAAATTTATCATACCAATCAGAGAATGGTTAGACGCAAGTGTGAATTCAAACTTTTGTATCCATCTGTCTTCATAATATTTTTTCCTGGAAGATCAAAGTCATTTTTGATGTAGAAAAGGCTAATGAGGAGCAAGCAGAGGGTCCTCTTCTCATTCTTCTGATAATGAAACACATGGAGATACTTTGTCATTGAAACCTTTTCCAATGTGCTAAAGAAAAATGCTTGAGAGACAGAGAAAAGCACAGGAATTGACTAGAAGAATTGGAAATACATTAGAATTGAAGTGTAGTCTGGAGTTGGTAAATGGAAAAGAACAGGAAAAAATCAGCAACATGGACATTATAAAAATAAATATGAGATTACAAATTATCAGTCATACTTGTGAAATACGGCTGTAAAAAAGTAGAAAGAATGGACTTTTGTTGACTTTGTTAAACTTGTAGTTAACTGAAAGAAATTTACCTCATTCATGTTATTAATGTTTTCAAGAACACTAAGAGGAAGAGAAGAGGAAGGAAAAGAGTAACTATAAGTTAAACAATTTCTGTTCTTAACAGTATTTCTTTAAAATGTTTCATGATATAAATTGCATGTTCTATAATAAAGCATTTTGAGTTTTTTTTTTCATGTGCTTAAGATATTAAAGAAAACAGGTGTTTTTTTCCTATCTTTATTCGTTTTTACATGCTTACATTAATAGGTTATAATCTTGGGTTGTTGAGGTGGGGGATGGGGGTGCAAAAGTACACATATTATAACACATGCAGAGCTGATATGTTTTCCCTTACTTATGCATAGGTGTACATCTAAATTTGGAACCTTGGCATAATCTAATAAAGTTTTAAGTTGAAAAACAAGTAAATAGGAGGGCACTGATTGCAATGAAAAGTTTATCTTTAGCAATAATTATTTCAGCTTGTCTTTAGCTGAGATACATTTTTGTTATGTTTTCATGGAGAAAAGTTGATTATAGGGTAATAAACAAAAATCAAAGCATTGGTTTCCTCAAGGCAAAAGGTTAATGTTTTCTGAAAGCATCTAAGTTGTTTTCACATCTTGGAGGGGAATAAAGATAAAAACACCAATTAGTGTAACTAGGAACACATGCATCCAGTAATATTTGTCTTAGCATTAATAACCACAACTTTAGGTTAGATAAGGCTTCTGTTGGAAATTGTCTATTTGGTGCAATTGTTCCTAATATTTGAAGATACACATAGTTGTATTTGTTTGTATTGCGTTAACAGTTTATGGGGGTGTTCGGTGGGTGTGGTTTTTTTGAGGGTTTTCATTAAAACAGTCTTCTAAATATGACAGATTTAAATGCAGATGATAAGAAATAACTGTATGAAGGATCAACCTGCCAAGCATTAGTGGACACGTATCACAAAAACTGGAAATAGACATTTAAAAAAGATGTCATGTGTATGTAACAGGATGGAATAATGACTTCTTATCATAATGGCAACACTTTCCATATTATCTTGGAATGTGAACGGTTTTAGGTATAGATAAAAAGGAAAGAATATTTACTTATAGTAAGAAATGCAGAGTCCAAATAACAATGCTACAGGAAATGCATTTGGAAAGAAATGAGTAGGAACTTCAACATGACAAATGTTATTTCCTGTGTTCTGTGACAAAGCCTGGAATGAATGGTGGAAAAATATATCACAAAACACATTTCAACTTTTCAGGCAACTAAGGGATATAATAATATACCAAATAAAACATGACAAGTAAATCTATTATAACATCCTCCGAAATAAACATCAAAACAATCCCACTCTGTTCAGGACATCCATAAACAAACTTTACCATCCAGGCCAAACAACCACCACCACCCCAATATCCAACAACACTACTTTTTCGATTCTCACATGGTTTAACAACTATTTTGTACAGAATGTGTTGTCCCTTGTCAACATTAATACTTCATCTCCACTCTCAGTACTTGCAGTCTCTGCTAAATATCATCAGCTATAAGACATCAACCCAGTACCTACTTCCACCATTAAAAAACTCCTACATAAGCTAAAACCATCCTCCCTAGATGCTGACCAACTCCCCTCAGACTACTTAAAATGGCTGTAGATACAATTGCTTTTCTGGTCTTTACATTGATAAATAGATCTATTTCTGAAAAATATGTTCCTTCCATCTGGAAAGAAATCCTTTATTATACCTTTACACAAAGGTGGCACATCTACTGATTTTAATAACTGCATGCCCATTACAGTCCTGTCCCCTGTCAAAAATACTTGAAAATATATTTGTGTTCAGCATCTACATCACCTAAATTCAAATAATCTGCTGTCTGAAACACAGCATGGCTTCAGACTCCACCACAGCACAGCCTCTATCCTCCTTCACTTCATAAACAGTATAAACCAGCATAAGAACAATCATAGCCTAGAGTCATCTGTGATACTAGATTTATCCAAAGCTTTCAACACTATTTCACACCAACATTTACTGACTGAACTCTCTTCTATTGGTCTCGCTCAGTCCTCCCTTAAATGGCTCCTTAGTTATCTGTGTGGAAAGCAACAAGCAGTCAAATGGCAAAAGGACCTTCCTTCCTGTCTTCCAGTTACTATAGAGGTCCCTCAAGGCTCTATACAAGGACACCTTCTCTTCAATATTTTTTATAAACAAGCTTCACACTGCCATCTATCAAGCAAATATAGTACAATATGCAGATGATTTGACATTAATATGTACAGCCCCCACAATATCTAGACTCCAAGAAATCACTCAAATTCTTTCTCTTCAAACTAAACCTGGCTGAAAAATTTAAACTTATTCCTAAATCTCAGTAAAACAAAACTGATGCTGTTTAAAACAAAACATTCCCCCAGACTTACGAAAGCTTGCACGGAGTGCAAGAAGAGTGTTGGAGCTCACGCCAGCAACATGTCTGCCGTGCGATTCAGGAACAGCAGGCAGGGGCGTGCACAAGAGCTGCTAAAACTACTCTTGCACAGACAGTGTCATGGTGTGCAAATTACCTAATTTGCTGGTGAAAGCCATGCAAATGAGGTAAATTTGGTAACGGAGTACATTTCTGCAAATAGCTAAACAGAGCTATGACAGCTCCAAATAAAGGATGCATACAGTTGAGGAAGCATGCCAATGGACAAATATAAAGCCATTGGCATTATAAAATATTTAAAAATATAGCAATTTAACCCCCCCCAATCTCCGATGTTTAAGCATAGCGCCGCACCGTGCAAATTGGCGGTGCTTATAAAAACAAGAAAATAATTTTAAAAAAGCCAAAAATAGGCATTTTCACTAAAAATCTTATACTGCCATGCAGGTGAATGGCAGGCTGAAGACAACATGGCCACTGAGTAGTGGTTGCTCAGAGGAGGAAGCTCAGTGTGAGAGATGTAACCATGCATTACTAGACAATCCTATGCAAATAAGGATAAGGATAGTGAATCCCAGGTTTCCCCAGCATGTGAGACATGTCCCAAGAGTGTAAGATTTGGAGTAGGTGAGTAGAAGGCTAGAATATAGGTGACATCATGAGGGGGTGTGTCAGACAGGCTGTAAGCTAATTGGAGCACAGTTGCTTGTGTTTGCCCTGAGTTGCTCAAGATTGCAAAGAGGCATGCCTACAGTTGTCTTATTTGAAAACCTCAAACCCAATGTGCACACTGTTAAAAGATAGGAAACTCCTTGCAGACATGCACACAGCATGTGCACGCGTTTGCGCGTGTTTGTGCGGCGCCCCCCCCCCCCGGGCGGAAACAGAAAGGCAAAAGGAAGGAAAAGAAGTAGTAAGAAGTTAACCAAGGAGAACTAGCAGAGCTTCCAGGTGAAATGTATCAGAATCAGCCAATTACACAGGCAGCAGACTAGCCCAGCCCAGCACTTTAAACTCTGCAAACACCATTCCCCCCCTGTTTTTTTCTCAAGACCTCTGCAACACTACAGTATAAGTCAGACAAAATGTTAGGGGCTGCTCTTGCTATCATAAACCAACATGTGCAAGGTGCTGAGGGTGGTGATGTTGTGAATGCTGCTGAGCAACCCACAGTGAGGAGACGGAGAAGAGTGTACAGACCTAGGGTAACCTACCAGGGGCTACATGAGCTGGAGATAGTGGAGCGCTATAGGGTGGACAGAGACCTCCTACAGCAAATTGTTGAGCTGTGCCAGCCATGCCTCACACACAGTATCAACAGAGGGGAACCCATTCCAGTGGATACCAAGGTATGTGTTGGCCTAAGAATACTAGCTACAGGAAACTTCCAAAGACCAACTGGTAATATGATGGGGATTTCACAGGCATCAGCATCCAGGGTACTCCACCAGTTTCTGGATGCCATGTCAGCACATGTCAGTGACCATATATATTTCCCCAATTGCCGTGAGGCATTGGCCAGCAATATGCATCTTTTCCATCAAATAGCAGAATATCCTGAGGTAGTGGGTGCAATAGACTGCACGCACATAAGCATCAAAGCACCACCCAGTGAGTGGGGTAGGGTCTACATCAACCACAAGGGCTTCCCCTCCATCAACTGCCAGGTTGTGTGCGATGCCCAGGGCATAATAATGAATGTGTGTGCTGGCTGCCCTGGAAGCTATCATGATTCCCACATCTGGCATCTGATGCAGCTGTACCAAAGATTTCCCAGTGGGGACATTCCTGATGGTCACCTAGTGGGGGATGCTGGATACGCACTGGAGCCGTGGCTGATGACACCCATCAGAAATGCACACACACCTGAACAAGAACTCCATAATGAGGCACACGCACAAACATGAAACATAATTGAGTGTGTGTTTGGGATGCTCAAGTCATGGTTCCAGTACCTGGACACATCTGTTGGAGCCTTGCAATACTCACCAACTACATGTACCCAAATTGTTATGGTATGTGCCATGCTACACAATATGATCCTGTGGAAACAGCTGCAGCAGGAACAGCATGGGGCAGGGCCAAACAGCCCCCCACCATTGCCAAGGCCTGCACAGGCACAGCATGACTCAGAGGCGGAACAACCTGAGCCTGCCCCAGTAGGCAGAAGGAGGCGTGCCCAGTATGCCCTGGCGTTGGCAAAGAGGCAATGCATAGCACATGCACTGACTCAGTAGGAACCCTGGAAATGACACCTCTATCTGACTCACACATACAGTAAAAGGGATGCCTAACTTGTCACTACCTGTTTTCAAACATGTATAGGGAGTGTACTATGTGCATCTGACATAGGCAGCCCTGCAGCATCACCTGAGGCATGAGTGCCCTATTTTAAGCAATATAAAGCACTGCTAAGCACATTTTACCAGTACTGAGCATATTTAAATACAATTACATGTAGCTGCGCACCTCACTAACCAGCACAACGTTGGGCAATGTCGAACAATGTTGAGCAAAGTTGGGCAACGTTGGGCAAAGTCGGCCAAAGTCGGGTAAACATGCTTACACCTGCTTTACTGTTCCTTAACCAGTCAGGTCTGCCCAGCAGGAAAATAAAAAGCAGTGACAGGGCTTGAACTCAAGATACTGTGCACTATAGTCACAGTACTGAACCACCAAGCCATAACAGCATTTCACTGGCATAGACACAACTTAAGTCACTCACACATACCAGTTTAGGGGGTCACATACCTAACAGTCACAGCCAGCAGACCATTGCAGACAAACGCAAACACAAACAAATGCTGTATCATGCCCTCTGAAGAGGCATATGGGTAACCTATCCCCAGGCCTATGCAGACAGATAACAGCAGGCCAGGCAGTGTGATGTGGGTTGGGTAGGCTATGAAGTCACAAACTAATATGTGTGTAATTGGAAGCTAAGATCTGTAGTACAGTGGTATGCCTAAAGCCAGTACCATAGGAAACAGTACAGACTGAAATGGAGTACCTGACATAGCAGTGCAGGCCTAGCAAATGTGTATAAGTGTAAGGTGTACCCCTCATCCTAAGTACACCCACAGTAACAATTAGGTGTGCCCCCCCAGGTAGAAATGTACAAATAATAGCTGTCGCCCTGTATGTAGAAATGTTTATAAGTCTATGCAAATTGACTCATGGAAGCCCTGCAGGCACAGCTTGCTTCCTGTTGATGTACAACACAAAGGTGAGCCCTGAAGTAAAAAACAACTTGATTTTTCACACACATATAGTATATATCCCCATAGTGGGCATGCTCACACACTTAAACAAATTTAGCAAATTTCAGTCAGCAACATACTGAAAGGTCATACTTGGCATGCTCACACACTTGGGCCATGTCTGAGTGCAACATTGGGCCACACATATCTGGCAGTTGCAGTACTTACTCCAGACACATGTCACTATTCACTAATCCTGCCTTGCACACACAGTGATATGAAAACAGACCCATATAATATATTGGACCCCTGTCATAATCAAACTATGTAATACAAGTACTTAAATTGTTCAAAGAAAGTTAAAATACAAAGAAGATCAATAAATCTCCGATTAGTATCATCATGAAACAATGAGCACTCCTAACATAATTCAAGCCAAGCTCTGCCAAAAATATTGCCAAAGATTCCATAGAGAACCATGAAGCTTTCTTTAGCTATGTCATAAATATCATTGTAAACTCATATATGTTCTGACTCATTGCAAAGTGTAAATGAATACATGCACATGACTGACATTGCCAACATCTTGTCAGACAGGTTCATACATATTTAACCCCCTCTCACTGACAAAAGGTCCCATTACCATACCTGAAGATTGTGAAAACCCAGAAATCACATATACAATAGTTAAACAGCTCTATCCAAACCTAAAAACATGGCGTCTATGGGATGACTTGGTGTCCCTGTCTGTGTCATATGTGAGCTCCAAAACAAACAGACCCTGCACCTGAACAGTTTGTTGAGACTCACCCTCTGTACAGGATATGAAACTGTTGAATGGGTTACAGCAATGTTTGGCAAACTCCACAAGTGTTGGTGCACAACAGACCAAGGGCACTATTGTCTTATAAGCCTAATAAGCCTGATCTACAAGGCCATTGAGTCCATCATTATGGAACTCATAAACAGAGCTATTGGGAGCCTACAAACACCCAACCCTACCCATTTTGGTTAGGTCAGGAGCATATCATGGTCCCTAAACCTGATAGACAGTTTGCAGGGCAGTTACTCAGGACTTATATCAATGAAATGAGCTCCACACAGCCTACATTGACCTTGAAAAGCCCTTTTCCAACATCCCACACACATGTCGTATCCACAAAATCAACAACCTGTGCATAAACACGTATATCATCTGATGGATTGCCAACTGGGGCACAGATAGATCCCACAAGGTAAGAATTGTGGTCTCCCTGTTGGACTCTAAGCTGGTAACCACTGCTGTCCCCCATGGCTCAGTCCTGGGACCCCTCCTGTCTGGTGTATACTATTCAGAAGTACAGTCAAACACACAAGGGCTATGGTTATCAAAGTTTGTGGGTGACTGCAAAAAGGTTGTCATAATCGATGTTTGGGACAGCAGAGACATCCTTAAAAAGGGTCTCAGTCAGACAGATGTGGTGTCAAATATATGGCCTTGAACTACAGTCATACAAATACCACATAGGTGCCAACACCCTAAATATGGAGGTAATAATAAGGGATCTTTGGACACATGTGGATAGTCATCTGTACATTCAGAAACACATTCACAAAGTGGTTAGAAAATCATGCTATGTGTTACCACAAATTGCCCAAGTCTTTGCATGTAGGTCAAAGGAGGTTCCCTCTACTCAACAGTCATCAGACCCATCAGAGAGTACCACGACACACTTGCAATGAACCTGACGAGGCACCTTCAGCAGCTGGAAAGACCACTGAAGTGCCTCAACAAGAGGATTACTGGCCTCAAACAGTTGCCACATGCAACAAGACTGAAGTAACTCAATCTGTACTCTGTTGCATACTGTCTACTCAGGCAATCTCTGCCCAACAAACAGATCCATGTCCAATGCAGAACCGATGTGCATGCACTATCTGAAGTAAACCCAAGCTCACTGTGCCACATGATCTAGGGATATAATCATCACAACAATAAATAGAACATGTTGGAGGGATACATTACTAACTCACAGTCTTCCCTTGCTTTGGTAAAGGCTCCCAACCTACATTAAGCTGAGTCCTTCACTGACACTCTTCCAGAGGAGCCTTGATGAGTGTATGTGAAACTGAACTGTCACACCATGGATGACTTCATCAGCTCTACTACACAGAGGCATAGGGAACTAACCCTAGGTGTGGTGATAGCTGCACACTCTGGCCATACTAATACATGCCTATAGGCAGATAGCCTATTACATACCTATGTACCTGTATATGTAGGGGGACACAGTATAATAAGCCAAAGATGGATGGGCAGAGATGTGTGTAAGAGGGTGACCATGACAGGGAGCCATCCAGGACTCTCCCACCCAGCACACATCCCAATGGCACAAAAGACATGAGGTGCACATCTCACCCACTGTACATAATAGCCACCAGTATCTGTAAGCATTACAGTGTATGTGGTGCATGTGCCTGCTGTACAACATGACTGTACAATGAAGTACACATCTACTATCTTTAGACATGTACCTGTCACATAGGTTCATAGGTATGTAGTAGACGATCTTCACAAAGGCATATATTAGCCTAGGCAGGTTGTGCATCTTTCACCACCCCATTGGTTAGTCTCTTAAGCCCAAGTTCTAATAGTTAGTATCCTAATCCCCTTTCTAGTGGGGCTGCTGATGTGATCCCTGGCATGAATTGTCTGTTTCCCATCCACTCATCAAGGTTGCTATTGAAGAGTGTCAGTGAGGGGCTCTATCTGATGTACATTGGGACTCTGTTCCACAGTAAGGCAAGTCTCTGGGATGGTACTCTATCCCACCAGCATGTTGTATTCATTGTTGTGATGAGGTTCATATCTTTGGAGTGTGTAGTGTGACTCACTTTTGTTTTCCTTAGATGGAGCATGTTCAACAGTTATGTGTTGGACACGGCTCTGTATGTTATGCAGAGTTTGCCTCTGAGTAGGCAGTACGCAACAGAGAACATATTTAGTTTTTCCAGTTGTGTTGCATAACACAAATGTTTGAGGACAGTAATCCTCTTGGTGAGGTACCTCTGTGGTCTCTACAGCTGCTGGATATGCCTAGTCGAGTACATCCAAAATGGTGCATTGTACTCAATGATGGGTCTGATGACTTAAGAGTAGAGGGCCATCATTACCTCTATTGATCCTGATGCAAACTTTTTGTTGATTAGGTGGGCCACATAGGATTTCCTAATCACTTTGGAAACATGGTTGTCAAAGGAATGATGACTATCTACTTGTGTCCCCAGATCCCTTATTACCTTGTCAGTTTTTAGGGGGTAACACATATGTGGCAGTTTGGGGGTACTTTGTTTTCCCCAAAGGGGATTACTATGCATTCTTTTGCATTGAGCTTGAGGCCATGATTCTGACACCACACATCTGTCTCATAGAGTCCCTTCTGGAAAATATTTTTGTCATCTGGGGAATCTATTATGGCAAACACTTTACAGTTCCCAGCAAACTTAGTCAACCACAACCCTCCTGTGTTGGCATGTACTTCTGAGAAGTATATACCAAACAGGAGGGGCCCCAGGACTGAACCCTGGGGGACACCAGTTGTTACCTATTTAGAGTCTGACATGTAGCCAGCAACTCTTAATTTGTGGGATATATCTGTGAGCCAGATTGCAATCCATCTTTTGATGTATGAATTTATGCCCTGGTTGGTGAGTTCATCTATGATACCTAACTGGGGAATGGTGTCAAAGGCCTTAGTGAGGTATAGGTAGGCTGTGTGGAGCTCCTTTCAATCATCTGTAGCCTGGGTAACTGTCTCAAAGAAATCCACCCAGTTCAGGAGGTATGATCTGCATTTGACAAAGCCAAACTGGGTGTGCTCAACTGTGTGAAGGTTCCCAATGTCTTTATTGTTGACTTCCGTTATGATTGGCTCTATTGCCTTGCAGATCAGACTCATCAGGCTCATAGAGCAGGAATGCCAAGGGTCTGTTGTGGCCCCACCCCTGTGGAGTGGGAAAAACGTTGCTATGCAACATTCTATGGGTACATATCCTGTAGAGAGGATGTAGAGAGAGGTGCAGATATCCTTGATGAATATGGATACATCCCCACCCTATGTGCTATGATCCAGGTTCTGATACTGGAAGGTATGGAATGAGTAGTATCCTGGTAGTGCTGGTGTGCTCTCTGGAGCCCTGAACTAGGTTTCTGTTACTGCACAGATATCAATATTCTCCATACTGCGAAGTGCCTGGACTGTGTGCATTTGGAGGCTGAGACTTCTGGCAATGAGTAGCATTTATCTCACTTTGTGGTTATTTGTGTTGGTTACGGGGTTTGGTTTGTCCTGAGTGATTGGTGCTCCATACCTGAAGTCAACACCTCATTGGTTCGATCCAACCATAAGCTAATTACCCTAGATATCCACATGCTGCCCCCACCCCCCATTAAGGTAACCATGGTAAAAAATTTCTCCAAAGCCAACTTCATGCTTCTTAAGACAGAAGTGGTGAACTTCATGACACCCATGTAGATGGACAATACAGTTACAACTACTGAATCCTACACAATTGCACTTTATAAGCACTTACATGAATGCATGGATCGTGCTATGCCAAACAGAACCAAGACGCTATCCTCCAAAAAAAGGAAGCCAATCTGGTGATCCCCTGCCATAAACAAATTGTACAACAGAAGAAGAAACTGCTGCAAAAGAGAGTAAAATCCCATGAATGTAGGAGCTAACTGGTCAGCCTCAGTAAGAAGCTGCAATCCCTGCTAAAATCCTTCAAAGCTAGTTGCAAAAATAAAATTGCCACTGATTATAAAGACAACCACAAAGCATTCTATAGCTACGTCAATAATCTCAATGGCAACACTCAGATCTGCCCTGAGTTACAGCACA
The DNA here is from genome assembly GCF_019279795.1 of Protopterus annectens. NCBI lineage: Eukaryota > Metazoa > Chordata > Ceratodontiformes > Protopteridae > Protopterus > Protopterus annectens. The sequence goes on from NC_056730.1 coordinate 1,057,677,042, forward strand.
GTGGCACTACATATACAGACCCAACTGATATTGCCAACATCCTGGCAGACAGGTTCAGTGCTAACTTTACCCCCTCTTACCCATTAAAGAGCCCATCTCTATACCGGAAGAATGCAAAGTTCCTGTAATCTCGGCTGCACAGATAAAAAACACACTCTCCAAAGCCAGGAACACAGCATCCATGGGAACAGACAACATCACAGGCTGAGTTCTACATGAACTACAGAATGAACTGGCACCCCACCTAAGTACCATGGCCAGTCATAGCCTCACCTCAGGCTTTGTGCCTGCTGAATGGCGCACAGCGATGGTTATCACACTCCACAAGGAGTGAGCCACCACGGACCCCAGGAACTACCTCCCCAGTAGCCTGATGAGCCTGGTCTGCAAGGCCATGGAACGTATCATCATGGAACTTATAAACAAATACATTGGTAATCTCCAATCTCTGGACCCCACCCAGTTTGGGTTTGTAAAAGGCAGATCATGTCTCCTAAACCTGATAGACTTCTTTGAAGCAGTCACCAAAGTCGTAGACAAGGATAAGGTGGTTCACACAGCCTATCTAGATCTTGCCAAGGCGTTTGACACCATCCCCTACTCTGGAATTATAGATAAACTCACTAAACTAGGTATAAATCCCGATGTCACAAGATGGGTTGCCAACTGGCTCACTGACAGAACCTACACTGTGAAAGTAGCAGACTCCAAATCCGACTTCAGACCAGTGAAAAGTGGAGTACCACAGGGTTCAGTCCTGGGTCCTCTCCTGTTTGGTATCTACTTCTCTGAAGTACAGGCTAACACAGAAGGGCTTTGGCTAATGAAGTTTTCAGATGACTGCAAACTAGGAGCCATAACTGAAACTCCTAATGATGTGGACATCATACAAAAGGGCCTCACTGAGACAGATGCCTGGTGTCAAAGCCATGGCCTCAAGCTCAATGCCAAAAAGTGCATTGTCATCCCCTTTGGTAAAAACTCTGTACCCATGAACTACAACATAGGCGTTAGTATACTTAACACTGAAAGTGTGATATGAGACCTTAGGCTACAGGTGGACAGTAGTCTCTCCTTTGATAATCACATCACCACAGTAATCAGGAAATCCTTCAACATGGCACACCTCATCACAAAAGGTTTCTCATCCAGAAAAAAAGAGGTAATTGTTCCCCTCTACTCATCACTCATTAGACCCATTATAGAGTACAATGCCCCTTTTGGTATGTACCTCACAAGACATCTACAACAATTGGAAAGGACACAGAAATACCTCACAAAGAGGATTACCGGCCTCAAAGAGATGCCCTACACAGACCGTCTCAAAAAAATCCAGCTTTACTCCGTTGCATATCGCCTACTCAGAGGTGATCTCTGCCTAACATACAAAGCTATGTCAAACCCAGAGCTGTTGGAAATGCTCCACTTAAAGAAATTCCAATCCCTCCAAGCTACGCACTCTAGGGACCTAAACCTTGTCACCACAATAAATAGAACATGCCTTATATATATATATATATATATATATATATATATATATATATATATATATATATATATATATATATATATATATATATATATATATATATATATATATATATATATATATATATATATATATATCAAGCAAAGCTCCTCTTTAGCACTTTTCAAGAAAACTCTTGATGATTGGATGGGAAATTGGAAATTCATCCCGGGGAGCACCTCTGTGGCTCTGCTCGACAGTGGTACAGGAAAATAATTTTCTTGGGTGGCAAAAGCCAGGGTACCTTTTTAGGCTGGGCTTGTATAGTTCCCAGGGCCAATAGCCTAGTACCTACCTATGAACCTTTGAGCCTTGCCTAAAAAAGGTAATATAGGGACAGCAAGAGCTTTGGCCAGTATTCAGAAGCATAGTGGGGACAGATGCAAACCATATCTAGCGAAGCAACGAGGCATGTCTATCATGTCATCCCAAGCAGACAGAGACTGGATACCCTTTGAATGACACCAGAAGCTCAGCCAGTTGTTGAAGTTTATCATCTTTCTGTTATATTGCAGTATCATGTAGGTGAAGGTAAGATGCTACTCAAGATCAGGGTCATACCAGCTTGGGCTACATGATCATACAGCTAATATATATCTCTTGTCATGTTGTCCTGGGAGGTATGTCTCAGATCATTTACACTGATATGTACAAAAACCGCGTCATATATGTACCTGTTCTGGAGTGATCTAAGTGTTTGTATTATGTGGCAGATCATAGCACCTGAAAGACAACTGCCAGTAACCTTCCCCTTGTCCAGCCCAGTGAGTGGAACATCTGTGTGCATGACTATGGAGTCAACTATTACTAGTGTGTTGGGTATGTTGTTTTGTCTTAGGGCCTGTTGTGAGACACACTGCTTTGGTGTATTATGTATTTTTTGGCGTTTGCTTGGAGGTGCATGTTGCTTGCTTGTCTGCTTAGGAGGACACTCACTCTTTTTCAGATTAATATTTGTATTCTCCAGGTATGGTAACGTGTATTTATGTGTGCGTTTTGCTGGTGCTTATATTGTGGGTCTATGTGAGACTGTTGGTGTTGTGCTTGTATGATCCTACTCCTCTTGACTGTATTGTCCACTATTGGGTTGACCGAGCTTAGCCACTGGTTTGACCCTGTGTGTGCCATCAAGCTGTATATGATATGGTCATGGCCGATGCATACAATACACTCTCAGTGCACCTAGTATGATAAGCCTGCTGAGGTTAGCAAATGTGAAAAAAAACTCTTGGCAAACTGTCAGCGGGTAATGGCTGTATTGAACCCTGTAACTCCATTTTGCTTGCTGAAGTGCAAAGAAGTACATAGTTTGGATTAAGAACCCCACACTTGCCAACTGTGTATGTGTGTGTCTGTCTTTCCCTAGGGAGAGATCAACCTTTTTGGAGACTACTCACACCCCTTAAAAGTGATATACTCATTTTTGTCAAGTCTGATGATGTCACCATCCTACAAATACACCTGTGGGAAGATGAAATCCCAGTAATGTGTCTAGCACGTCGTGTAAATGCATACTGCTGTAGTAACATAATGTAGTTAGGTAGGGGTTTAAATCCTGCACTTACTAAGTGTGTGTCTCCCTGAGGAGAGAGCAGCCATTTTGGAGACTACTCACACCCCTTAAAAGTGGTATACTCATCTTTGTCAAGTCTGATGATGTCACCAACCTACAAATACACTTGTGGGAAAGTGAAATTCCAGTGATGTGTATCACATGTTTTATAAATGCATACTGTTGTAGTATCATAATGTAGTTAGGTAGGAGTTTGAATCTCACACTTGCTAACTGTGTGTGTGAGAGTGTGTGACACTGTTGGTCAATGTGGAGTGGGTTTTGATTTTTCTAGTGTATGACATATCACAATGACAACTGTATGGGGCAAAGCCATATGCATGCATGTGACCTCAATTATTTCATAGGTGGGTACTCTGCTTTTTCCATGAAAGCATCTGTTATCTTTGCCAGAGTGTGCTGGCACTTTCCAGACCTTAGGTCACTTCTGTATGCTTGTGACAAGCTTATCCACTGTAGTGATCCCTGGGCTATGTCTTCTGAATCACATCCACTCATCACTGTTTCTATTGAAGAGTGTAAGTGAGGGTTTATGCTTGAGGTATATTTGAATCCTGATCCAAAGCAAGCAAAGTGTGGCAAAGATGACTAATCATTATAGGTGTGCAACAACCTCTGTGGATCTGCATGCAAACCCTTTATTGCTTATGTACTCCACAGAGGGATTTCCAAAACCTTCTGGTAATGTGATTATCAAAGGAGAGATGACTAAACACATGGCTCTATGTATACATTAGTACCTGTTCCACATTTTGGGGGCTACTACCTATGTGGAACTCTGGGGATACTTTGTTTTCTAAAAGTGGATAACTATGCTTTCTTTGGCTTATAGCTTTACAGCATGATGTTGACACCAGGTATCTGTCTCTATGATACCCTTTTAGAGGATGTGTGTGTCATCTGGAGAATAAAGTATAGCCCACAGTATGCATTTTCATCAAACATGGGCAGACATATCCCTACTGGTATTTGCTTGTACCTAACAAAGCTACATGCCAAACAGGAGTGGTCCCAGGACTAAGTGCAGGTGAATACCACTTGTTACTGGCATAGAATTGTACATGGAGGCTGCAAATGTTAGTGTGTCCTACATCTATGCTTCAGTTGCCAATCGATCATCTAACAATTGTTTATGGTCAGTCTGTTGAGGTTATGTATAATACCAGAATGTGGGATGGGTGTGAATTGCTGGTGAGCTATAGCTTGGCTGTGTGGACCATCCCTCCCTCATCTATAGCCTTGTTAATTGGCTTGAAATCTACTAGGTGTAGGAGCCATTATCTGGCCTTTAGAGAACCTAAGTGGGTATGGTGCAGTGTTTGCAGGTTCATAATGTCTCTGTTAATGAGTTCCATAATACTGTGCTCCATAGCTTTCCAGATAACATTTGTCTGGCTTATAGGGTGAGTTTCCAGGATCTGTTGTAGTTCTACCCTTAATCAATTTATGTTAACATTTGCACTGGGTGTGATAAAGGTGGACAGGATTAGGAATAAGTATATTAGAGGGTCAGCCCAGGTTTGAAGGTTAGTAGACCCAACCAGATAGACAGGATTACGTTGGTTTGTACATGTGCTGAGGAGGGATGCAGAATATATTGTGAAATAGATGCTAAGGATGAAGCCGCCAGGTAACAGGAAAAGTGGAATGCCTAAGATGAGGTTTATGACTGTGGTGAGAGAGGACATGCAGGTGGATGGTGTGACAGTGCAAGATGCAGAGGGCAGGAAGAAATGGAAACAGATGATCTACTGCGATGACCCCTAATGGGAGCATCTGAAAGGAGAAGAAGAAGAAGACATTGTAGCGCAACCCATGTGGACTGTGAACACCATTACTGTGCATCATTCCACAAGTATGTAACCTGTATAGAGGCTGCATCTGGATGGAGTGTTTAGGTGAAAGGTAACTTCATATGTCAGCTTGTGTATGACACAGCCAGGGACACTGTCCAGTACCATTGCCACTGTGATTTGGACTTTGGTAAAGAGATGTTTTAACTAGAGTGTCTGTGAATCATCAGGTTTTACATTCTTCAGGTCTGGAAATGTGGCCCTTGTATAATGACAGGGTGGTGAAATCCACATTCAAACTGTCTGACAAGAAATTGGTAATGTCAGCCAGATAAGTGTACTTTGTGACCATTTACATTAACTGTGACCCAATCTGAGATTTCCTCTCTAGATTATAAACAACACTAAAGAAAGCTTTAGTGTTGTCTTTGGAATCCTTGCCATTTTGTGTTTTGAAGCTTGCCTTGTATGTTTAAAGAGGGCATGTATTTTCCCAATGATACTGACCAGAGAGGTTATCCCTTCTTGGTATGTAACTCTTTTTTGGTACAACTTCACATCTTCTATTATATATTTAGTTTACAGCATGGAGTCCATGAGACCAATGCACTTTTACTGTATAAGTGAGAATTTCTTGTGTTTGGGATAGCACGGTCCATGCAACACTCTAGGTGAACAGTGTGCATTACTAAAGGATTATGAAGCCGGGACAGTATTAACCTTAGTAATGCAAACCAATGAGAGATAGCAACAACAGCATCACCCACAGCACAGTGTCAACCTGTGTCATACACACACATGCGTACTCAAGTTCCAAAATGTGTGTAGTACAATGCATACTGGCCACCAATAGAAACTATGGAGTGTTAACACCTGCCAATACAGGGCATGTCACCCTGCCCATGTGTCCAATATGCATGTACATGTAGACAGTGCACCTTCACCATGTTCACAAATGGACACCTGCAAACCTGTGTTGCACACATCCCACGCTTACTGTCCACTGTATAACACATGCTGACACAACTACACACATCAGGCAAGTGGCACATGGGCAAACAAAACACAATTGGAATAAACACTGGTGGAAAGAATACAACATTGCTAATTGCAGCTTTAATGCATCATGCCTGCTCAGATACACCTTCAAGGATATCATTACACTTTACTGATGACAACATGCTACACATCCAACCATTACTATACTTTATTAAAGTCACCCTGTGCATCAGCACCATGTAAGCCTGTTTCTGCATCAATGTTACAGATGACAGGAGGTGGCACAGGTTTCATCATATACACAGGATGTGTTCTTGGTTTGCCAGAGGCCTTCACTGAGCCATACAATTGATATGTGTGTGTGTGAGTGTGTGTGTGAGGGCCATGAGTACTGTGTTTGGGTATGTGTTTGCCCAAGGTTTCTGGTTTATGCGTGTGTGTCTGCATGCACACAGTTCCACCATGTGGCTGCCATATACAGGGATTTGTGAGACAGCTACAGACTATACCTGGCAGGCTTTACAGATCACCATCTCTGGTCACGGATACAGAACCTGTGCTTGGCAGGGGTGCTACAGACAGTATCAGGTACTAATCCAGATTGGGTACTATCGGAAGAGGTTGACAAATGTCCACTGGATCCAGGTCCCTGCTGAGACTGGCCAGAGCCACGTGCACATGGTCTGCTAGGACGGTCTATGGACAGCCCCCCAACATTGCTGGGGCTGGTACTGGCACTACGGGAGCGGCTGTGACTTACTAGACATTCACGTTGACCTCCAGCTGGTGATGTTGCTGGCCATGATGATGTCTCAACCATCTGACACTGTCCAGACACATGGACATGACATTGTGGAGGACATCCAATGTCTCACCCCAATGTCTATCAATGACCTCAGTGCAGTTACGCATGGCACCTGCTAGGTCATGGATACTGTCATTTACAGAGGTGTAATGAGCCCTCTGTGCCCTTAGCCCCTGTCTGGTGTACCGCTCCATTCATGTCTGTGCCTCCATGACAGCATGGAACATGCGTGTGGTAGAAAGAGGTGTGGCATGTCTGCCAGGGACATGATGACCAGCAGTGCTCTGATGAGAACCCCTGGGCATCTGCCTATGAGGTACCATTCCAGACATCTGGCTATGGCTGCTGTGTCCTGATACATGTGCCATGGATACCACACTGTCCTGGCCAGTGCCAACTGTACACTGTTACTCAGTTAAGGGCAATGATGATGATGGATGTACAGGCAGTATGCCTGTGTGCATGGATGAGGTGGAGACTTGTGTACTGTCAATTGGTGGCCCAACAACAGACTCTGACAAACCTATCTGTGCCTCAACACACCTATCCTCATCATCACTGTCTGTCTCAGTGACATCAGGTTCCCTGCTGTACTGAACAAGCCCCACCTCGCCACCTGTGAGAGGAAAACAGGAAACACACTTTAAGACCTGAACATGACTTCAGACCACATGCACACATGCACACATGCATACATGAACACGTGCACACATGCGCACATGCACACATGCACACACATAAAACTACACTCCTCCCGAAAGCAGACACACACACCACCAGCAATCACAGAACATACACAATAGCAGGTTATGGTGGGGTACAGTATCACAAGCAAAACAGTCATATCACACATGTCAGCATGCAGGACATGTGTTGCTCAGCATGCAGTGCAAGTGTAGTCAGTCCTTGTTATTAACAGTGTACACAGTTTTGATGCATGTGTTTTGTTATTAGGTGATGGCCCTCCCCCTGGAACACAATGCATACATGGACACAACATTGCTGTGCAGGCATTAATAACCCTGTGATGTACTGTGTACCATAAATCACAAGTGTACATACCATTGCTGGATGTGTATCTGTGTGTCAGATAGGAATCCAATGCTGATTACAGCCTCTGTGTCTTTAGCAAATAATTGTGGACACATTTTTATCATATACATGATGAATATTCACACAACATCATCAGTGATGCATGGCTAGTTGATGGAATACAATTCGGCCACATACCCAGTGTACGGTACTTATGGTAAGTGTAGATCATATTGTGGACATGCCAGTCTCATCCATGACATCGCATGCTAAAACACAACTGCATATTTAAACACTACACATACCCAATATGTGTCATATGACCTAGCCACTCAATAGCATCACAAGACATATATGTGTCAGTTGTGCAAATGGTGATTGGTAATCATGCTGTTTAGAGGTGCATATGTGTGCACACATGCATCATTATGGTATGTAGCATTGACAGCTATGTGTAGTACTGTGGTTACAATAACTGAATGGGGTATAGTATCAGAGGCCATCATCATGAAGCATCAGGTGGTCACTCAAGGCTACAAATGTTTCACAAACCAGCACAAATCATGCTATGCCGGAACTGTACTACCTTGGTTAAATTCACCATTTCACAACCAGTTGTTACGTGAGTTTGTAACGAGACCAATAAGGAGCATTCCCTGACATGAATGTGTAGTGTGTTGCAGAATGTTTAAATGCCACAGGATAGGCCTCTACCCCTCAGGTATAGTATGTGTAATGTGTGGATGAGATTTTGGATACTGGAGTGTGTCTTTATAGAGGGTTTGGGAATCCTTTATGTGTAGCATGTTAAAATGCTCTGTGTATGACATAGATGTGTATGTTATATGCATGTTGGGTATCAACTGTGCCTATCTAATGGCCACTACAGTCTAGCCACATTTGTTTGAGGTGGTCTGGGTATTGCATGTGTTTGAGGCAGCTAATCACATTAGTGAGATGTGCGTGCTCTTATACCAAACATGCACAGCATGCATTATGGGTAGGTGTGTTACACGTGTACATGGCCTACACCTTAACTATGACATGCACTTTTTATTTACAATAATAAATGTAGAACACACTCAAGAGCATCTGTCTGCTGCCTTGATGTCACTCTAGAGGTACCTACATAGAGATGAGACAGTTTGTCACTGGCCACAACTGTGGCATTGCTACTGTGTATTTGCAATCTTACAGTACAACGACAGTTTACATTCACAGGGCTACAGATTATGTTCCAATTGATCAGTATTGCACAACAACAGGCTCCACATCTTTGAACGACACACTCAATATCTAACATATGCATGATCTACCCATACAAATAACAGTAGTCTACAGATATGCCATGTTACCTGCATGCTCCATGAGTGCTTGCTGGGTGGCTCCAACCTCCATCATGGTATTTGTCTGCTGCTGTTGTTGTTGGGCAGGTGCCACCAGGCTCATGAGCAGCTCCTCCACTCTGGTGAGGGGGGGATTGCTATTAGCACCACCCTCTGTTGCAAGCTGCTCTCTACGCACATCAGTGGCATGCTGACGGACATGTCTGAGAAGATCACTGCAGTGGTGGCACACCTGCTCATATGTGCGGTTATGCAGACCTACCTCATTGACCCTGCGGACAAGATCTTGACACCTTGCAGTACACTCTTCCTGGTCTTGGCTGGTTCATGAAAACATTAGATGGTAGTGCTGAATCATACTGCTAGTGATAATAGCATCTTCAGCACTACTGTAACTTGGATTCCTGTGGTGGGCCATGATCCCTGGAAGACATAAATACAAAAATATGTCTGAGCAAGTCATACAGCAAATTTAACATTATACAGTACAGATATCACTGAACTGCCATATATAGCAACCTATAAGCTAACCGAGAGTGAAACAATGTAACTGCCACTTATCGCTGCTCACCCCACAACTGCTTGAAAGTGCCTTGCTCACTCTCTATCTAATGAACCATGTTCTGCACAGCAATAAAATAAAATCACTATATAAGACTATGCAAGAGTACCTGGCACACTGTATGCAACACAATGCACCACCTAGCCACAGCAGATATACATCAAGCTGATGTGTAAAGAAATATATCATCCATCACAATCAGTGTAAGGTCCAGTAAATGTATTACTATTATACCACACAACTTGTTAATGCAAAACCCGTGGCCAACATATGTGCACAATTGGGAATATAGGTCGCATACTGCTGTAGTACACTATGAATGTTGCTAGATACGCAGTTATATGTATTACCACACATATGTCAAAGGACATGTTACAGACATACCCACACACACATCAGGCATAATTACAGGACACAAAGGTATGACAACCCAGATAAGCGTTCAGTGTGTCCTATACAGTACTGTGTGTCAGTACTTACACAACCTTAATCTTGAGAAATGTAATCTGTGATGAATACAGGGACCACAGAAAACAGTGGATGCAAGCAATGTGGACATACACCATACTTTGCTGTACAGTCCCAGAGCTTCACTTAGTACTACAGTACACACAGAATTTGCATTTAACATCGGTACCAATCAATAATAATAGATGTAGTGCTTTATCCTCCAATGACACACCCTAGTTAAAACCAAGGGACTTAATCACACTGTATGCAATAGCATTTGTTCTGCCTAGCAACAGAATACACAGCTTTTGCTGGGATCAAAGCAAGGACCCATAATACCATAACATAAACAGTTTCCCACTAAGCTATCCCACAGATACATATCTTTGACATATTCACAAACATATTGACCATCACAGTCAGTCAACAGTACAGAGAATCTGTTGCAACAAGTAGATGTAGGTGTGTATGAGTATATATATATATATATATATATATATATATATATATATATATATATATATATATATATATACACATATACACACATCCATTTGTTTACATATACATATATACATAGGCACATATACATTTCACCTTCCATAGTGAGAATATCAATTATACAAGGGATGTAAGGTGTACAGTAATGTAATAAAATCTCACAGTCTTGGGATAAATGCATTGAAGGTGTTCACCGCCCAGATAGCTTTAGCAGGCCTTACTGGCTTCAACATTGCAAACTGAACAAACCACTCACAGTGTTTAACCACCACATGTCATATACCAACACTGTATGCTGTCTTGTTTGTCACACTCTAAAACCTACATATAAATATGCGCATACTAACCTTCACCAACATATATATCCTCCCCCTTCGCAAACAGTTGCAATATGTCCCTTGCTCTATGCACATATGTGGATGTGAATATATGTGACGCATATTTATTTCTCCGTATGTGTGTGGCATACACACACACACATGGTCCACACTGTTGTAAGTCACTGGACCTCACAGCTGAACTGTTGGGCCTTGCTGCAACACAAACAGATGTCACATATGAACACAGACTAACATTAGGGGGGTATATATGGCAACAGATGCTAGATAAGCATACTAGACTGCTACAGCAGTTGCCAATGCTAAGCTACACTTTAATATGACTATCATGCATGTGTTGTTCTGTCACACCCATGTTTATATAATGTCAGCGCTAATCTCCCCAACAGTCATTGGCCACACTACTGTACCAAACACAGATAACATGGATCAGATTTTTGACATTTAATGCTGAGCTACACATTTCACAGGTATGTCCCACTGCCCACAGGTACACACAGTATTGTCCATAGCAGTAGTTAAGCAGAACATCTGTGCATAAAGAAGTACTGCTGCCACATATGAATGTTTCACATTATGTAGACTATTCTTCAATAACATCTACTACATGCCAGTAAATACATATGTGTCACATACCTTTCCTTTGTATAATTTGGTAATATTTCTTTTTCCTTTTCTCTCTCTCTCTCTCTCTCTCTCTCTCTCTGTCTCTCTCTCTCTGTCAGTCTCTGCAATAGAGTGATTGAGTTTGTTGGCAGAGATTGCAGCCTGCTTTTGTAGGAATTTACACATGAGCATGTGATGGCCACTGCACCAATTAGTGCCCACCATTTGCTAATTGCATGCAGCCTGCTGTGTAGTAATTGCAGTAATCACTGTCATAGCAACACAGTGCTATAAATTGCTGACTCATGTAGGCGTGGCCATTTCAGCTTTCCAAGATGTAGATCATCCTTGTTTGGTGTAGACATCATTGTTTAAGACAGAAAGTTGGTATAGTTCTTATATCAGAAGCCAGGGGTGTAGCCAGAGATTTACATTTTGTACTCAGACCTAATATTGCTGCTTCCAGTACCCACTTGTCAGTGTAGAAATGTACTCACCCCTCAAAATGCTACACCAAGATACATGGAAAGATGTACTTTCTTTTCAACTGTTACAATTAACTACCATACAAAGCTAGTTATAGAGATGTATTCCTTTGGCACAATAATTGTTTGTGAACTGCTATACTGTGAATATTCCTTTACTCAGTTCTAAACAGTGTGTGTTTTTTTTAGTGTTGACATTAGCACAAGCTACTCAGAAAAACTGGACACATTTCAGTACAGTGAGTATGCTTACCTACATCCTTGGTAGACCCTGCACACACAGGTATATTCTACATTTGGGTAGGGTTGCAGAAGTACAGAGAGGATAAGTAGTATTGTGTGGATTTTATCTTGCTGGACTTACAGGGTTGCTGTGTACATGTTAGTTTATCAAGGCATGTAGTCTGTCTGTGTAACTCCCAACTGTGGACCTATCCACATGATAGCCAGAGAAAAGCCTGTTATTTTTTGTCTGTGCACCACACAGGTCTTTTCACCAATAGAGCAATGACAGTCTTACAGTTGGTTGCTACCAGTACATGGCGACATCCATTTGTATTTCATTGCTGTATTCCTACATAAGGGTATGCTTCCAAAACTCCTTCCAAAGCTATTTGCATAGTGTGTAACAGCAGAAAGGCTAATATGTCTCTGTGTTTCTGCCTCTGCCAGACCTCTCAACATATCAGGTACATATTTGAACAGAATCAGGGAAAAGACAAGAAAAAGTCAGGGACAATCAGGGACACCTTTAAAATATTAGTGCCATTAAGTTGAAACATTGAGAGAATCAGATCATATGAATTAATACACCTTTTCTGAAGTGAAAGAAGTGTCTACCTCTTAATTTTTGTCATTATTCATTAAGTGTAATTCACCACCTTTCTGCCCAAAGTCAGTAGTTTTAGGAGGGATTCAGAGGGACAGAGCTAAAATTTGGGTCAAAATCAGGGACATCCCTGAAAATTAGGGACATTTGAGAGGTATGGCCTCTGCCCTAAACAGATATGCCAGTGTTTGTTCTGCTGTGATACTGTGTGGTGTTGTAAAGTGATGGTGTAACATTATTTCCTACTAGAATGGCTGCTTCTCTTATCACAGTCATGCAATGTAATCTCACAACAACTGTTGGTCAACATCCACAGAACAAGTTGTGTGGTATGGTATTCCTAATTTTCCTTAACATTCACTCATTCTGATGCATGATATAATTATTTAAGCACCACCTTGATGTATATCTGCTGTGGATTAGTGGTACTTTATGTTGTGTAGTGTGTGCAAGGTCCGGGGTTCGAGACTTCCAGAGGTGTTTTATTTTGTTCTTGAGCAGAATAAGGGCCCTCACATACAGAGTGACTAAGGCACTTTTAAGCAGTTGTAAGCGGGTTTGCATGGGTTTGCGCAATGCTGCGCATTGCTTAGCCAAGTGCAAAAAGTGCAAACTCACGCAAACCTGCTAACTACTGCTTAATAGTACTTACTCCCGCTCACCCCCGGGCTAATTTCTTTGAAAGAAAAGAAAAATGGGAAGATAGGAAACTGGAGAAAAAGGGGCACAAACAGGGAAAGACAGTATGGAAAATAGCTCGGGATGTGCAGGATGGGTGTTGGGAATGTCCATAGCTGCCCATTGCTTCAACAGCAACAGCTGTGCAAATACAATGAATTTGGAGGTAGATATGAGCCCTTCAACCCCTGAGAGAGGGGTGAAGACAACAAAGTATGTTGTAATGCCAATTAAATAACATTTCATGTGTCCAGTGGACATTTGTGCAAAATCGGCAGCTATGTATGGGGCGCAATTTGTTTTTTGGGAGCAGATTGGCCTTTTTTTTCAGGTGAGAGTGGAATGTGGGGTAGGGGAAGTAGGTATATTTGGGGAGGTAGGTTGGGGAGGTAAACAGACAAGACAAACCAGATGCATACAGGGGCAGTATATGACACATGTGGGGGGTGAACACCTTTGACGGGGAGGGATGTTTGGAAATCGCAAGCCCATGAGCCCCAAGATGGAAACAGTGAGACTGAGGTCTTCACCCATGGGCAGTCACCACTGCACCTTTGGCCCAGAAGGTGGCTGTGCTGGGGGCTGTGTAGGAGGGGCAGGTTGACCAGTGAGTTGCGCCACTTGGGCCTCAAGCTGGCATACAGGTTCTGCAACAGAACGTTCAATATCTCTATGCACCACAGCCCGGACCCTACGAAGGGTGATAAGTGCCTCTCTGCCTACGCTTGCATGGGGGGCTGAGCCCCATTCCCTGCAGCGCTTCCACCCGAAGGTGGCACAGGGCCAATGGAGGAGGAGGTCCCAGGCTGGGCACCGGATCTGCTTGTGCCAGGTGCCATGGCCAGCTGAGGTGGGACAGGTGGGTCCGCTGGGACCGGCCTTCCCATACGAACTATGTTTTGGAGAGTTTAATAAAGATATGGGTTAGTAACAGTCAACAGCATTGCCTATTAGTTATAATAGCATGCAGAAGTATTCCCATTAACCCAACACACCAGATTTTTTAACAGTTGAAAAGCAAGCATGACACATGCATATATAGAACAATACTGGACATTACAACAGCATGCAGGTTTAATTGATGGAAACAGGCCACCAATACTGTGGTATTTTAACAGGGCACATGCACAGAAATAAATGCAAATATTTATAAAACAATAGGACATATGTCCCAACAAATGTTTTGAGATTAGACATACTGATTGAGGTGTGGATTTGCATTTTTTATGCACATACAGTAGGGTGGAAAAAGATAGCTCAATTAATAACTAATTTATCCTTCTTGTTTTCACTACATTCCTATTAACTGCAGTTACATGTCCCTTACATGTATTATTACACTACCCAATGTCCATATATTGTGCAATTGGATTTTGCTAGATCATTATATACATGAGCTGTATCTTACATACAAACTGTCCAAGTTTGTTATTGCAACATATTTTGAGAGTTGCTCACACACACTACTGCTAAGATGGTACACTGACAGCTCTACTTTCATATAATTATCTAGATATGTTCAGGTGAAAGTATCAGTTATATGTTAACAGCTCCCTACATTTCTGGCAGCACATTGACATTTCTGGGGAACACAATACCAAGCTACTCATGTGCCAGATCAACCTGTACATGCTGGCCATGAGCCAATAGTTGAAGGCTGTACATATGCATACTAGCTACTGGCACTCCCTTCATCCACATTATATGGGCCTACCCAAGCATGGGTTGACACTGCTTAATACAACACTACTATTTGTAGAATGCAACAGTACAACAACATATCAAAGAAAATGACACAGACGCACTTCATGAATCATACATTTATTAATGGATTATTATACCTTTATTTATTGGGTTAAAAGACTTTTTGAAGGCTCTCTTATTTATTTTATATAACAGTACATGCAGAATAATTACTAACCTGCCTCATGATGCAGCCTTTGCAGCCTATCTTCATGGGCTTGCAGGTTCATAGCCCGGTCACCTGCAGCTGTGAAGTAAATGCAGTGATATTGAGACATACCTATCCATAGTGTAGACAAGCATAGCAATTCTTTACTACTTAATACAATGGCTACTTACTCAGTACTGGGGCATTAGGCATCGTACGGGATTCCTGGATCCACTGGTCAAGTTCACCCCCCCCACATCACTTTAGGTCAGAATAATGGTGCCTGACCTGCTCACCAGTCCAAGGACCACCAGTGGTACTCGTGAGATCATGGGCAAGACTGTTCCAGGCCTCCAGTTTATATTGGGCACCCTGGTACTGGCCCCGCAGGAGTCTTTCCTCATGTTTGTGGACGAGGAGCCAAATCATAATTTTGGTCTCCTCGATGCCCCAGCTTTGCACTCTAAATTGAGTGCCTCCACCAACACCAGCCATGCTGACCACAGAAGGAATCTACAACCAGTTATATCAAGTATTCCCACCTGTGGAGCTTAAATATGCCTCATTTCCCGCACTTATTTGTGATTGACCAGTTTTGGAAAAACTCAGCTGTAGGCACGCCTGCTTAGCTGATGCTGGCAATGTTTAAAATTCCTTTGATAGATATGTATCCATTGAAAGTGCATGTTTGTGAAATGCTGTCATGGCTTAGTGGTTAAGTACTGTGACTATAATGCATAGTATCCTGAGTTCCAGCCCTCTCACTACTTTTTATTTTCCTGCTGGGCAGACTTGACTGGTTAAGGAACAGTAAAGCAGGTGTGAGAGAGTTTACCCGAATTTGCTCAACTTTGCCCGACTTTGCCTGACGTTGCCCGATGTTGCATGAGTTAGCGTGGCGGCAGCTACGAGCAAAGACGTTGTGGTTGTGCTGGTTAGTGCCAAGCGCAGCTATGCGCAATTGTATTTAAATATGCTCAATATTGGTAAAATGTGCTTAGCAGTGCTTTATATTGCTTAAAATAGGGTACTCATGTCTCAGAATGCATAACCATTTCACCTACACACATATATATATATATATATATATATATATATATACATAATTCGTTTACTACTACATTTAACATTTCAATGCTTTTTACAAATCTTATACATAAAAAAAATGTCAGGAAATATTTTTGTATACAGATTTCACACAGAAAATGGAACGTGCAGTAGTGGGACTCGAACAGGGAATGCCTCCTCTTTGTGTGAAGGCTCTAACTACTACGCTATTGCTATGTTGCTTAATTTGCATATATTTTTCTTATTATCCTCTTCTGGTGTAAAAGCTGCTAACTGTAGCTAAGCAACGGGCAAACCAGCGCAAACCCATGCAACTACGGGCAGCTATATCGGAAGAAACAAAATTATTTTTATTTTTAATTTTGTAAGTTTAACATATCGGGGAGTATAGTGTTACATTGTACACATGTGAGCGGACTCGCTCATGTAACTGGAAGTTGCAGCATTTCTTCATTGCAGGGGCATGGATATTTGGACTGCTTGGCAATCCGACATGCCCCTACACTCATCCACACTTTGTGTAAGCTTTAGAGTTGAGGCAGCGCACCCTCATTAATATTCATGGTGCGCTACCATCATACTCTTACACTGGCACTTCTGTGTAAGACTAATCTAGTCTTACATAGAAGATTAGTAAATCTGGGGGATTGTCTCAATCAAAAATAATCTCGCTTGGTTACTCCTGCAAATAATACTTAAATTGAGTTAGTACCACATGCTAAATTACTGGGCATTGTAATAGATGACAATCTTAAAT
Organism: Protopterus annectens; assembly: GCF_019279795.1. Lineage (NCBI taxonomy): Eukaryota > Metazoa > Chordata > Ceratodontiformes > Protopteridae > Protopterus > Protopterus annectens. The sequence continues at coordinate 1,057,694,283 of NC_056730.1, forward strand.
TTGATCATAATATTCTTCAGACAATTACAGTAGCTTAGAGACTCATCAAGAAAACCCCTGGCCCCATCCTGTTTGCTTCCAACCCTCATATATGCCTCACCTGTCTTTATAAACCTAAACTCTACACTAAAATTCAAAATAACCTCCTGTTACACCAAAGTAGCTAAATCTGCTACCAACACTGCATACCGAGCTCACCACTGCCAAGCCTTAAAACAACTAAGCTCACCAGAGATTAACAACTACATAACATACTCTCAGCATTGTTATGGTATTCACACTGATATACTATCCTGAAAAACCCCCTGCATTAGAAAAAACATATTATTGCCCTAAACCCCCACAAGGGTCCTCCAGTCTAATGATAAATTTTTAGTAAGCACTACTAAAGCAAATCATTAAGAGGGTCTCACTATGACAGCAGAAACAAAACCACTGCACCAGATAAAGTCAAATCCTAGCTCCAAATGAATATAACAATAAAATCAGGCAAGCAGAGGATCAGCATGGCATAAAAATGAAAATATTTATTTAAAACAAATAAAAATGTGAAAGTAGTGAGCGCTTTTGCATAGTGCCACTACGCTTCATCAGACATAAACATTGCTATCAAGCAACTCACATTTAAAGTACACCACATCCAATTATATCCTGCGGCCAATTGCTGTTAATTAATCTAATTAGAGGAAACAGAGTTTGTTAAGGTCATCACACCACACTCCTACAAGTTTTATTATTTCACATAAAATTCACAGTCACTGAAAAATGTTATACTTTATAAAATACTTCTATAATCATATGATTTCTGCATGTCAAAAACTCCATTTGCTGAAATATATGGGAGCATACATTTCAATATGTTGTAGATGTTGAACAATAACTACTTAATACACATTACGAGGCTTCACTCATCGGACATGCTTTACTAAACTCTTTATAATACATACATCCAGTATTCATCATGATCCCAGATATGCAATCAATATATTATTATATTGCACTTGCCATTTCCTATGCTGCATAAACATTATAAGATAGTCGTATTGAAGCATTCATAACCAGGAAATGCATACACAAGCTTTCTAAAAGTGTGTTACTATATACTGCAGAAGTCCTGATATCATATAATATCGCCATATGTAAAAATGTCCTCAGTGGGGCATAATCACTGTCTAAAATAAATCATATCTTATATACTTTAGAAACAAATGTAATCAAGTTATATTACCTCAAAACAAGATGTTTTAAGGTAGCCATGACTGCAATATCCTTTACTTTTCAAAGAGTACTAAATCCCGCGAGAATTTGTGATAAGTAACTGTTGTATACTGTCATGGCAACAATAAGACTGAATGGCTCTGTGAATTCATAGAAAATCAAATAAAATAATCTATACAATGTAGGCTCAGCTCATCATACAGTCTATATTGTTAACAAAGATCCACATTCTATAGTGTTATACGCTCATTATGTAAAGGAGCATGCAGATCACATAGCTTTTAAGCCATTCTGCTGTGTAGGCAAAAACAGTCCTCATTCACTAAAAATGTCCATGGCTAAAATTCTTACAGAAACAGAATCTACATATAGACAGCAATCCCAAATCTTAAGGATCGCTTAGGTTATAAAACATACAGAAAAACAAAGCCTCAGATGCAATATATGAAAACATTAAAACCCCATTAATAAATAGCAATGCCATCAAATACAAAAATAAACATTAAACTAATTAACATTATGTAGACTTAACTCATAATAAGATACATGAAAACAAAAATCAAAAGGTTAACAAGAACCAAACTGTGCCAACAGACACACTGACCGCAAAACAAAAACAAAGATTCCCTACCACAAGGAGTAAACGAGAACTAGTTTATTAAACCCAGAACAACTAAGCGCTTTCATCTTGAACATGCAAAGGCTTCTTCAGAGTCATTCACAGTACATCCAACACCCTCCTTTAATAACAATACCTTAATTAGAACAACCAATGAAATACTTCCTAAGTTTTTTTTTAAATTAGACCAAAAATCTAAGGTAACATTACCTAGCTAATCATATTAAAAAGATTGCTTTCACATTATTTGTTAAAAATGAAACCAAAACATAAAATGTCAAATAACATATTTGGGATATGTTATTTGACATTTTATGTTTTGGTTCTTCTAATTAATGTATTGTTATTTAAGGGAGTGTTGTGCTTAGTCATTCTGGTTTTAATAAACTAGTTCTTGTTTACTCCTTGTGGTTGGGATTTTTTTGTTTTTGTTTTAAAAATCAAAAGGTTAATCATATTTCAAGGTAGTAAATGCTCATTGTATGGGCGAACGTAAAAATCACACAACCTATAAAACTACATCACTATAAAAGCAGTTCAAACCTCATACACTGAGTACACTCGTAATATAAAGATGTCACAAAAACAAAACTCACCCTATAAATAGCAATACCTAACATGAGGTTCGCATAAATAGCAAAACATAAAAACAAAGACAAAACCACAAATATAATGCTGCATAGAAATAAGTGAGGCTATCAATAAACAAAATCAAATAAAAAAAACATGATGACTAACTAATATATCACCTCATAACAACATACCAGTGCTGCATAGTAAAAAACATATAAATAAAAAACAAACGGTCACAAATCCATACTACATCCTATAAAACAGAAACAAAAAGGCCACATACAACTAACCCACTAATGCATAACAACTAAAAAAACATAGAAACATGCAAAAACAGAAAAACTCAACAAAGTGCTGTCAGCTTCCTATCTCTCAAGAAGAGCTTAAGAGACAAGGCTTAATTAAGGCCTGGCATCTTATCTGCTTGCAACAGGATTATCCATTTCTGTTCAATCTTTTCCAGGTAATTCCTGGTATTACCTAATCTAAGAGTGGATGGTAGAATATGAAGAGTAATAAATAGAAAGCTATGGACATTACTCTTGTCTATAATGTGTTTGGCTATTGTGCTCCTGGTGTCCCCAGTACTACTATAATAAATATGTTCTCTAATTCTCTCTCTCAGAGCTCTGGGGGTCATACCTAAGTAAAATATTTAGCACCGATTGCACTGAGGAAAATATACAACATTTGTTGTAGAACAGTCTGCATAATGCTGAAATGCATATTTCATACCTGTCATAGGATGTATAAAGCTATTTCTATTCACCACATATTTACACAAATTGCAATCTCTACAACCAAAAGTCCCTTTTCTCTCTGATATATTCTGATTAAGCAGTGTACCTGTTCTATGGAAATATTTTTTTTCAAAGACTTTAAGTTCATGAAAGTGACCTTTGAGAAAGATCCCACAACCTCTCTTATATCATTATCCACTGCCAATATATGCCAATTCTTATAGAATATCTCCATAATATTTCTGTTATCTGAAGTAAATGGAAGGCATAATCTGCACTCTTTTCTAGGAGATGCGTTGGATCCTTCAGAAACTGGCTTATTTTCTCTAGGAAAGTATGGTTTGCCCTTCCTCTTCCTCTCCATATGAACTACCTGGAGTTATGTATCACACTCAGACTCAGTATGCCCTCTACTCCTGAATTCTTCTTTCAATAGCTCTAACAGTTTACACATTTTTAAAGACATATTTAGGGCGCATACTAGACCTCATTAAAAAGCTATTTTCTTTACAATGTTTTATAAATATCTAAGTACTTAGAGTGATACCATCCCTAATCAATTTTACATCCAGAAAATCAATCTCATCCCATAATATATGGGACGTGAATTTTAAAAATGATGCACTGCCATTTAGAAATTCAATAAATCTATCCAGTTCTTCCATAGAACCACACCAAATACAAAATATATCATCCACAAATCTACTGTAATGTATAAGGTGTAACATCTACAACATATTGGAGTGTATGCTGCCATATATTTCAGCAAGTGGAGTTTTGACATGCAGAACTCATATGATTGCAGAAATATTTTATAAAGTATAACATTTTTCAGTGACTGCGAATTTTATGTGAAATAATACAACTTGTAGAAGTGTGGAGTGATGACATTTAACATGCTCGGTTTCCTCTAATTAGATTAACAGCAAGTGGCCACAGGATGTGATTGGATGTGGTGTATTTTAAATGTGAGTTGTTTAATAGCATTTTTTATGTCTGATGAAGCGTAGTTGCACTATGTGAAAGTGCTCACTACTTTCACATTTTTGTTTGTTTTAAATAAAAGTTTTTATTTTTATGCCATGCTAGTCCTCTGCCTGTCTCATTTGATTGATTGGGTCTCACTATTCTCCTGTTTTCTCTCCAAACTTTGAAACATCATTCCTACACAAGTAAAAAAATGAATAACAAACTGTAAACTATAAAATCCAGCTCAAATAACATTTTACCCAATCCTGCTCATACTCCTGTTCATAATCAGGTTGTGCGGGATAAAATGAAAGTGGAATTAAAAAATAAGATATAAATAAAAGAAAAAGAGATATGGCTAGGAAGTAACAGTCATTATTTAGAGGGGCTGACAATGGTTAAAGTATTGCAGAATAAGAAGAATCTCACAGAAAAGGAAGAGAAGAAATTGTACAGTGGTGCGAAGGAGAAAATAAGGGACTACATGGATAATATGCATGAGTTTAGAAAGATTAGTATTAAGCAACTTTTTTATAATAACCAAAGAGCACAAAACCTTTTGCACAGGAATTTAGACAACAGAAATTAGAAAGGGTTGTTGCTAAACTTAGGGACTATATAACAAGAAAAATAACTAGACATCTTGTAGAGGTAGCAGAGATTTTTCATGAAAATTTGTATAGAGCAGAGAAATGAATAAATGAAGAAAACACACAAATGGAAATATTAATGGAAGACTTGAATATGCTAAGTTTAGATTAGATGAGGATTAAAAATTAACAGTTACGACAGGAGATGACATAAAAATGGTGATGCATATCCAGTCTACAGGAAAGTCTCCAAGAATAAATAGTGTTCTAGGGAAAGTTTGAAAGCTAGGAGAAAAGAAAGTGATACAGATCTAGAAGGTTTTGTTTAACCGTATTTCGAGGGGAAGCAACAATATCCTGGAAAAAGCTACTGTGGCTGTAATACCTAAAAATGTAAATCCCATCAGATCAAATTTCATATAGGCCCATTTCAATTTTAAATAATGATTATAAAGTTTTTATGTCTATAATGGTTAATAGAATGGCAAAGGTGTTGCCAGACTTGATAGCTAAGGATCAATGTGGTTTTGTGGAGTAGAGGCAAACATTTGACAACATGAATAGAATAATGATGATGCAGAGGGAAATAGAATATTAAAAAAATGCCACTGTTTTTGGTAGGTCTTGATGTAGAGAAAGCATTCAACAGAATAAGCTAGGACTATATGAGTAGGGTAATGGAAGCATTTGAATTAACTGATACAACAATAGCATTAATTAGGAGGATATATGAGGAATCAGAGGCAAATTTCACAATGGGAGGGTTACTCTCTGATAAGTTGTATCTGAACAGAGGAACCAGGCAGGAATATCCTTTTTGCCCTTTGTTATTTGTGTTATATTTAGAACCACTGGCAATAAATAAATAAATAAATAAATAAAATAAGGCACTCAGAAATTCATAGATATAATTGGTATGGTAATTAAAAATCACTTTATTTGCAGATGACATTATTTTGTACCTGGCAAAACCAGAAAAGAACCTTTCAGTGTTGTGAAAAATTCTGAGACAGTTTCAAGCCTTTTCGGGATATAAAATTAATGAAGCTAAAACAAAGGTTATAGCTGTAAACTATGTACCTACACATGAACTGCTTTAGCAATACCTGTATTTATGGGGACATGATAAAATAAAGTCTTTAGGAGTATAGGTTGAAAAGGATTATGTTATAGCAACTAAGGATATGTGGGAAGAGGCCAAACAAAATATAATACAAGAAATGAGAAACTGGATGCTCTTGTCTATGGATATGGATGACAACATACAAGCAGCCAAATGTTTTTATTCCCTTTGGGCATATTTTTATCAGCCAGAGGAGAAATTGGGGATAGTAATTAATAAAGAGTTGAAGGATTTTATTTGCAAGGGTAAAAGAGTCAAGTGGGATAAGTTTATTCTTCCAAGGATTAACCTGATTTGAAGGGATATTTTAGAGCTACACAGTTAAGGCTTTTATACATAACACAAGCAGAAAGCTACAATTCAAAGTAATGATGAAGCAAGGTGGAAATTCAAGAAATAAGGAAAGTGGGATTTTGGATGCATATCCTTTAGAAGAATAACAACAGTCATATTATATTATGTATATTAAGTATACTAAGAGCTAAGCCAATACAGGAACAGAGAAAGGGGATTCTTCTAATAGGGATGACCGCAATTAAAGGTAAAAGAATACGCAAGAGGTGGCTGAAATTTACTGGAGGAAGCTGGCAAAAGAATCAAGGTATTGGGAACAAATAATTAAAGAGGGAAAGGTAATAGTATGGAAAGAAGCCAAGAAGATATTTGGACTGTAGGCTAGAGAGACTGCCTTCTCTATCATGGATTGATATCAGAGTATAGGCAAAGAGAATGAGATAGGGAATCGTGTGTGAAAGACCTGCACTGGGTGAGTTTTTAAATGAATCTAGATCAGACGCTGCTGTTAAAAATTGGATAATTAGTAAGGCATATTAAATATTGCACAATTACTACAGGAATCAATCAGAGGAGATCAGAAAAGATTGGGAAGAGATATTAGATAAGCAATTCACAAAGAAACAGGGAGAGTACATATGTATGGCTCCCAAATATGCAATAAGTTCTAGAAGATTTATAATTTTTGCTTGTAAATGTTTTCACATGTACCTTGATACCCCAAGCAGACTCCAAAAAAATTTACCTAAGGTAGATGGCAAACATTGGAGGTGTGATTAGGAAGAAAGAGATACCAGGGAGCAGATGTTTCTGGAAAGTAATGAGTTTGCAGACATTAAAAATTCTCTACAGAGTACCCTGGATGAGAAAATGAGTGTAACTAGGGAAATGATTTTTGAGCTGGGATACAGGCTCTGAATTTACTAAAGGTAGTCAGGCCTCATTAAGTTTAAAACAATTACTAGAAAATGTATATCAAAGTCTAAACAACCATGCCCAAAGTAGTGAATAATGTAAAAGAGATAAAACAACAGGAAGTGGGATTTTTTAGAAAAGGGTAGCAGCAAATTACATAGAAATGAAAACTGTGGGAATAATACATGCAGAAAAATGTTTTGGAGGAGGAATGAAGTTTAAGAAAATGCAGGAATTTTACGATTTATGTAATATTGGATTGATTATATTGCATAAAAGAACATATGTGATATAAAATGTTTGTAAGTATGCACTTGTTAATATGATTTTGTTTACTTTTATATAATGTATGTTTGCCTGTATCACAAGTGATAATTCAATAAAACTGTTTTTTTTTTTAAATAAGTTAAGGGAGCAACAGCTGTTGCATCAATATGCAGTCTACGAACACTAACACAAATGAAAGTCTAATGTCTGCCATTATTGACTGACTGACCTGAGATTTACAAGGGTAGAGACAAATAAATAATTGGGGATATTTTAACAATTCAGGGACAAGTAAGAGGTATGTGATGTATTTCTTTGTGTGTGTGTGTGTGTGTGTGTGTGTGTGTGTGTGTGTGTGTGTGTGTGTGTGTGTGTGTGTGTGTGTGTGTGTGTGTGAGAAAGAATGAGGGGGAGGAACTGTGCCAAAGTGATGCAGGCACCTACAGCAGTAACTATCACAAGAAAGTATTGATTACCGTTTCTGGTAGTTTATCGTAATTCGAAACATACAAACTAGCCAGTAATGAGGTCTTTTCTCATTGCATCTAACATGTCTCTGAATTGCAAAGCTATACATTGTGTAAACAGCCCCTTTTTACCACAGCTCTTACTGCCAGTGGTAGGGTTCTTTCTGAATATCCTGGGTAACTAAGATATTTGTTGTACTGCAAAGATGACTTATTTATTTATTTATTTACTTATTTGCTCATTTTATTCTATTTATTTTACATTTCTTAATTGGGGAAGTCCAGCTGGACACAAAGGTCACTTTTCACCAGAGGCCAGGGGAGAAAAGTTCCAGTATATGTAGTACAAACAAAATCTTTTATATTATATAATATCAACAATGTCAGGTAGAATAAAATTGAAATAAATTTTACAGTGTCAAAATAGACAAGATAGTAACTATAGTTACAGTAGTAAGGCTTCTTATACAATTATAGGTTCATAGGTTCATAGGTTGGTACTAGGCTATCGGCCCTAAGGCCTATGCAAGCCTAGCCATAACAATTCCCTGGAAATTTCTTCCCACAATATTTACTTCTCTGGGCCCCTGTCTAGAAGGGCGACTGACATGATCCCCGGGGTGAATTTCCTATCTCCCATCCAATCATCAAGGTTCCTTTTGAAGAGGGCCAATGAGGCGCTCTGCTTGACATGTATAATCTACTCAGATATAGTTAAACAACTATGCAATAGGACAGATGTCATAGTACAGAGTACTGAGTTATTTACAAAGGGTGGAAACCAAAAGGTTGATTTAATTATGATATATAAATGAAATTAGTGGTAAAAGAGTTAAGATAGGCATTCAAGGTGTGGTGGGTGAAGACACAGTGATAGTTGGTAACAGAATATAGGAGAGTAGAGGTATAGCAGAAGAGAAGGAAGAAAGCAGATATGTTATACTTATCCTGGAGATGTACAGCTACCGAGCCAGGATGTTGAGAGTTGTTTACTTATATGTGTTTTGAATGCCTGCTGGTTCTCAAGAAGCCTCAGGCATGTGGGATGGCATTTGAGGGAGTAGCTACAGAGTCTGAATATTAGTTCTGGTGGGGTGGTAGTGGTGAAGCATGCCTTTTAGTGCTAGATACTTCTCAAGGTAGTATTTTAGAGTATGAGATAGTAGTAGCCGACTATAATGGAGGTGATGTGGAGATCAGTCCAGTTTAGTTGTTTTAAGGGCAGAATAGTGATGAGTTTTAAAGGGTTGATTTGCAGAAAAAGTGAGTTATTTTACTGTAACATTCTTCCAGCTTTGTGTGGATGTTTTTAGGTTAGTAAAGAGTGGGGAGGCACATAGTAGGTTATGTAAGAAGTAGGCTTTAGCTATGGTTTCTCTAGTTCTGTCTGTTTGATTGGTTTTGATCTATACAAGAGGCTGAGCTTTTGGTGTTTTTTTAATAACAGCTTGGAAGTGTAGGTCAAATTTCAAGTTGTCATCAATTGTAACTTGTAAGAGTTTGGTGTTAGAGACCTTTTCAATCAGGATGTTATTTAATTAAATCATTTTGACAGGAGTTTTGCTTGGGGAGAATGTTTTTGGGGTGAAAAGCCGTAATTTCATTTTTTGAGGGGTTATTAAAAGTTGCGTTCTGTCTAGCCAGGATTCGTTGAATGTAAAGTATTCTTGAGTATTTTTGTTGATGTTTTGCAAGTTAGAGGCTATGTAGATGAGTGTAGAGTCATCTGCATATTGTACAAGACTAAGAGTGGCATGCTTGCAAGGAGTGTGTAGATCATTTATAGATATAATCTTTAGGGATGAGATGATTACTTTTAATGTCATTTCATTTATTACTTTGAGGCAACTGACAGGGTAGATCATTTCTAACCTAGATACTGCAATTCCCATTACTTGCTACTGCTTTCTATGAGGGTAGATGGAGGGATGCTGGGGTGTATTTTTGTGGTTACCTATCTATTTTTCTGAGTTGCTTTGAAGAAGATGAGGAAACTACTTTGTTTTATGTGAAGGAGTAGTCTGTTCCAGAAGAGAATGATTCTTTCAGAGAAGTATCTATCACCCCCAACAGCTTCTGTTTATGTTTTCGTGAAAGTTTAAGTCTTTTGTAGTGGCATTCATAGTGTTGCTGGTTTTCTGAATATGAAAATCAGGCAAAGGTCACTTCTGTGGAGTCTGCATAAGAACTTGAAGAAATATAGGCCTCTATGGCATTCTGTGTAAGTAAAAGAACAAAGGCTGTTGATTTTCTGTGTGAACAAACATGTTTTTGAAGTTGGATCATGTACCCAGTCATGGGAATCATAAGGGAGGTGTGAAAATGTATAATAACATATTTGAATCTGGAATAAAAACTTGTGGTAATCAGCTGGGCTTAAAACATGGAATTAATGTTGACCTTAGATGTATGGTAGCTAAAGGAGAACATGTTTTCAACCAATATGCACAGATCTCTGACAAATTGGTCCATTTTGAGGTGGGTACCTTTAGTATGTTAGGACGTACAGTGCTCCTGTTTTTCAAAGGATATGATGCTTCCTTTTTTGCCATTTAGACTACAGTTGTGTTACAATTTGTTTGTATGTGTTAGCCTTTCTTTTAAAATTTGGGATCCTGAAGTCTAGGTCAGCCTTGCGCCGATTGAGATGACTGGGTGCAGTAGGGCTCTGTGGCTAAGGGGGTCCCTAACTTGTCACTGCAGTCAACATACTTCTTAAATGCTAAGTTACATTAGCTTATTTTACAGCATTACTGCACTGCCACAGCTGGTCCATAGATTTGAAAAAAAAAAACAAACATAAAAATGTAGTGCTAAAATCATTACAGTACAGAGTATGCCTGTTTCAATTTGGAAGTACATTCTGAGCCATACCTGTCTTAACTGTCCTTAATTTTACAGAATGCCCCTGATGCTGCCTCATATGTTTGCCTGTCCCTCATAAAAGTTTTGATATTTTTCTCATGCTACTGAGGATTACAGTCAATCAATAACTGCAGTGGTGTAGACATTAGAATGTCATACTTCTTACTGGAAAGAAAATGAATGTTGGTGAAAAGCCTATTGTTTTATAAACATTTTAAGAAAACTTTTCCTTGATTTTGGGCTGATGTCACATGAAAATAAAGGTGAGTCTTCTCCTGTCTTCTGATGGACTGGCATACCTTTCAGCTGTACCATTTTTGGGTGGTTATACCAATTTTCAGATGTAAATCAAATGGTGTTACGATTCCAGAAAACTGACTTTCCTTTTACTCATGATTTCTGTGAAAAACAGTTTTTTTGGCCAGTGTGCAGTGTCACTAAATGCCACAGGGCATAAGATTAGCCAATGAGCTGAGATGAGAAAGCAGGTTATAGGAAGCAACAGTGAATCTCTGCATGCATGTTTTTGTATGTGTACATGCATGCTCAGGCAAAGGGCATAGCTCTGATTTTCAGATTTTTCCAACTTTGCAGAAAGCCCCTGATCTTGTCTCATATTCTTCCCCTGTGCCTCTTAATTTTTTTTTTGGTAAATCACTGAGGGCTGCAATCAGACAATAATACCAGTCATTAAAGTTCATATTCTTATTGCTCAAAAAAATGCATGTTGTTGCAACACCTCTTCTTCTGTCATGTCAACTTTTTAAGGGAGTTAGAGTTGTGTGGTGATTAGCTAGAGGATTAAGGCTTGTAACTGTTAATAATTTGATTCCTCTAGATCAGGGTATAGGGTTTATTCCTTTCACCTTCATTTGTATAAAGTGTGACTTTGAGCATGTAACAGAGAGTACACCTAGTTAGATCCTAAAAGGAGCATGTTATCCTGTGGGCTTACCCAGGTAGCAAATAGATAAACATAAAAAGAACATTTAAAGATGTCAGGTTTTTTTTGGCATTTTCTCTTAATTAGTTTTGGCTTTGTCCATACTACCAGAGCAAGGAAATTGAGAAGTATTTTGGTCTGTTCTTGGTAAACTGTGTTGTTTTCTGGATAATTGTGCATTGCAGTCCCTAAGTAATGACACGCATGTGAGTTTTAGACTTCATATCCTTCAGAACAATTCTTACTAATAGACTCATGGGTTCATTGATAAAGTACTAGGCTCGCTTCCCATGTGGGCCCATTTAAGCCTAGCTAATTTCCATGTTGGTGCTTGAAGTAACCTATCCCATTCAGTGTTAGACTGACCTTATCCATCCCATGGTCAATAATTAAGATTGTCCTTATCCATCCCATGGTCAATAATTATATATTAATCCTAGTGAGAATACCTGATAATTTGAGGGGACTCATGCATGAAATAAAGGATTTAGGAGCTGCCTCTGTCCATTAGCAGTATGAGGGGTAGTTCTGGGGTAAATTTTCTATTTCCCATCCACAGACCCGAGATACACTTGAATATAAACAGAGATGCTATTGTTATTCTAGCAACTTTCAACTTATGTAAGACCAATATTTGAAATATGTTCCTGATTTTGTGTTAGTTTCAGATTCTTCAGATAAGAAGTTGAGAGGGCAGAGTGGATTTATATTTGATTGCACTGCTTTGTTTTGACATCAGCAAGGTGTGATACATTTCTGGGCATTGTTTATTCATTTATTTGATCTCAAGCATACATCTGAAGTATATCCAGTCATACAAGTGGTTATAATTGATGTTCTAGTAGGCTGTGAGTGGAGTGGATGGGGCTTAAGGGAACAGTATGAGATATAGGACTGAGTAATGAGAAGGGCAAAGCTTAGGGCCCCCACATGTCCCAAATTGGGTAACACAGTTGCTAAGGCTGTCCCTGTCTGCAGGCATCCAGTAATGGCTCCAAGTTTACAATCAGCAAATTTTATCAGCCAAAAGCTACAGATGTCAGCTTTGATGTCAGAGAAGAGTATATCAAACAGGACTGGCCCCTTTATCAAACCATGGGGGACACTTTTGTAACAAGCCTTTTGGAAGGAGTGTACCCCAATCTTAATTTGATGTATTCATCTGTTAACAAGTTTGCTACCCCTCTTGTTACATAAGGGTTTACATTTAGTTTGATATGATGATCTATGATATCCAAGTGAGGAATGTTGTTGAATACTTTGGCTAGATTTCACTGATTTGACCTCATCAAAGGCATTGGTGACTTTTTTAAAGAAATCAACTAAGTTAAGCAGGCAGGATCAACACCTCTTAAACTTAAATAGATTTGAGATGACATTGTCCATGTTTATAAGGCCCATAATGGTGAGTTCCATCTCCTTACAGAAAAGGCTTGTGAGGCTTATAGGTCTAGAATTCAGGATCATTCGTGAGACTAAGGTTAAACAAGTAGTGTAGTGGGTCAGTGAGACAGTGCTTCATACTGACAAAGAAGCACCCCAACATATTGTCCAGCCCTATAAAGGTAGTGCTTCAGAATCTGTTCAGGGATGATTGTTGAAAGAGGTCAAGCATGTGGGGTCAAGAGGAAATAATGGTAAAGCTAAACTAAATTTGTCTGCTAACAGGTATGCTATGTCTTCAGGGACTACATAGATACAGTTGTGACATATTAGCAAGTTGTTGATAAACTTGAAAAGACTTGTGATTGCCTTTGAATGTTGTGGTGAATTTTACTTCACACTTCGTCTTGCAGGATGTGATTTTGTTTCTAAGCTATTTATTTAACTTTCTATGTAGAATTTTAAATTGGGGTTTTTCACTGTTTATTTGATAAGGGAGAGGATTTTTTTTTCTGTTGTTATAATGCCTGTGTATGTTAAAGTTCCACCAAAGAGGTTTATACCTAAACCTGGTGTATATTTTATGGATCAGGACTGAAGTCTCAATGCAGGTGTAGAGGTGAGAACAGAACCTCTCTACAAATGAATCAGTGCTTGCTGTTGGGTTCTCGAGGGGATATAGGCTTTTGAACCTCCACAGCTCATCATATAGTTAAAATGAATTCACCTTAGGGAAATCTCTGAAGATGGTTCAGATTCTAATAGTAAGAGCCGTGCATTACAAAATGTTTCTGGCACTGCAAAATGTCTATGATCCTTGATATACATATGTTTAAAAAATTCTCCACTTACCTAACTGCTAATGTAGATATTTCTTTTATCAAATCCAATCCCCCTTTGTACGTTTAGTTAGTTTTTAAGTTTATTCTTGATGTCTAATGGTGGAGAAGAGGACTAATAACCTCTCTGACAGGTAGAAGGATACAAGGTTTGAATTTTTAGTGCCCTTTTAAAGCATGTTTTTTATAGCTGATGACTAGTAGTTCCCTGCACCTTGATTTTCTTTAAATATGTGCCTTTAAGATATGCCATATAGAATATCCCCAATGGCTTGTGTTCCCTCCACCCTTTGATGCCCGTTATGTTCACATGCACTCAGGAACTTGTTGAAAGAGTCATTTATAGCATCTAGTGTTCCCCTATCCCCCAATCCCTGTTCTTTTTACATGCTGCTCAGGCACTCATTAAAACAGTTATCCCTGGTGGATGGTGCAGAATGGTGCAGAATCTGCACATTAGTCTAAGGGTGTGTGGCAGTATGACAGCCATCACAACCCACCCTTACATACATACAGACACACACACACACACACACACACACACACACACACACACACACACACACACACACACACACACACACACACACATATACCACACACCTGACTAACTTATCCTAAAGTCTCCCACCACTGTCTCTCAGGCAAATACATACTCACACATGTATATCCTTGCATACTCTCATGCTAACACCTCCTAACCCTATCTTACAAATAAACTCCCCAGCACTTCCTCTAACAGGATGGATGAACATGGTATTTTGGCCATGTTCAATGCTGTGAGGTACAAGGAGTGGCCATGCTAATCTGCATGGCTGAGCAATTCCATGAATCACTCAAAGTGTAGATGCCTTGCTGGAGGCAGTTCTGTGGGGAAAGCAAAAGACAAATGAATATATATGCCTCTTCCCAGAGTATCTCATTAGTATCTAGTATAAATGCAGAGGCAGCCCACCCCAGTGTTACACATCCTCATGCAAAAGCACCAAGTCAGGGCTTTCATTAAATTCAGAAAGGTTATCAATGTGCATACCTTATGGTAACCATTATGAATTCAGCCCTATGTATATATCCCTATGTTTAGATGTTATTTTTTTTTATGACTGTTTGAAACCTTCTCTGTATATGTATACCAACCTTACTTACATGGCCTGGGTCATCGCTGAAAAGGATGCTTGAACCTATTCACTTACTCAGTTAACAGAAGGAAATAAATAAATAAATACATCAGTCAAGCAGTTAGTCAATCAATATGAAATAGCACCCAGATTAATACAAAAAATGGAGCTAACAGGCCATAAATTGTTTATATTAGCATCTGCTAAGATATTTAAACCATACTTTAATAACAGCAAGCAGATTAAGGGAAGAATCTCTGCTTGGATCAGAATTAAAGATGACATCAACAAATTACACATTAGAATTTAATTTTCTTTACTATATTAGGCTATTAGTCTGAAACTGAATCCTTAAGAACAAATCAAATTCTACTTCTGTGGTTCTTCATGTTCTATAATGTCTGTTTAAATGGATAATAATTAATCTACAGATGTTTATATTAACATATTTCAGCAAAACAGGCTGGTTGTTAAGTTCATCTATAGCACTTGTCGTTTGGAGCAGACTAACCAGATAGCTTATGCTTTTTTACTATAAAAGTATCTTCTCACTAATGAAACACAATTCAGTGCTAGTACATGAAGTATTATCCATAGCTTCTGTCCCAGGGTGTTGGTACAAACTTTATTGTCAGTGAAAAAAACATTAATGTAACTGCTCCTCAAAAAGCACAGTTTAGATCTGTATCCATCAAATGATTTAAAAGCACAGTATTGACTTCCCATTCCATGCAAGAGTTTGCACTACAGTTATAGCACACACTCAGAGTTCATTCTAAACAGATTATAATAAAATGCATTCAAATAACTTATTCATTTATTTATTTGTTTTATGTGTTTTCATTTATTGACCAAGATAACCCATCTTGTTTAATAGCTCCTTTTCCGAGGAGTCCTAGAGGGAAGCTCCATAATAACAATTTTATTATAGTACATGTTATGTAATCTTATAACAAGCAATTATACGTAACAAATACATTCAGGAACATACTTTTAGTTGTTTTTATCCATATTATATTAACACAACAATATTTTATTCAATTAAATAGAACTGTAAACCAAATCACTGTAAACACAAACTTAAAACATTTATTTTCCTTACAATGAGTTCTCAGAACAATTATATTGACCTTCATTCGTTTCTTAAATACACCATATTGGCGCCAAATACAAAATACTTAAAGCTACAGTGCTCTATAACTAAATTATAATACATAAAGATAATATAGCTTATAAAATTATCTCTATTATATGTTTAAAAGTTTATATGTTTAACATCAAACCATACAATTAAAATGTCATACTTTATAATATGCTTTGAAGATATACGTAAAATATCTATGCTAACTAAGTTAACACATACCTAATAAATAATCATCCCT
The DNA here is from genome assembly GCF_019279795.1 of Protopterus annectens. Taxonomy (NCBI): domain Eukaryota; kingdom Metazoa; phylum Chordata; order Ceratodontiformes; family Protopteridae; genus Protopterus; species Protopterus annectens. Next base: position 1,057,710,588 of record NC_056730.1, read on the forward strand.
ATTAGTCATCCCCAAGTATCTAACCTCCATAAGAAAGTTAATAAGACTAAAATTTATAAGAACTTAACATATGAAGAGAATACTTTATTCCACCTGTTATAGTAGTATCATTCATGACATCTTGTATAACTCTGGAAATTACACAGTTTCATCTTTGAATGAAGTTAACCAAGCATATAGGAGGATAGATATGTACTTGGAGGATTATTTACTTGAGAACAGAATTAATGAGGAAACATATAACTACATGCTGGTTACTAATCCTATTTTGGCTACTATAGTAGGCATCCCAAAGACCCATAAGGACACCACTAACCCCCATAATTTCAGGAAGCAAATCAAAAACATTGAAGTTATAGATAAACTTCTTAAACCTATGTATTCTAAAATATTACATCTGACTAAAGACTCATGGGAATTTTTAGGAAATTATCCGGTTACTGTTGACAAACAGAATATCATTTTCACCTCAGTGGATGTAGTGGATCTCTTTTCCAGTATTCCTTTGGAAGAAGGGTTGCAGGCACTGACAAATAGTTTAAGGAAACATTCGGGAATGACTTGGGATCAAATTTCACTATTAGTGGAGCTTACAAGTATAGTATTAGAAAATAATTTCATATACTATGAAGGAGAACTTTTCAGGCAGACCAGAATACCATATTTAACAGTCCATATTTTGCTAATGTGTGTTATTATTCTCGGTTCTTGGATGACATATACATATTGTGGAAAGGAGACACCCAATCTTTTATAGATTTTACTCACTATTTAAATGAATCTTGTGAGTTTCTAAAATTTACCCACGAGTGTAGTACATATGGGGTACACATTAGTATATTTAGAGGATGGACAATTTAAATCAAAGATTAACAGAAAGACAACGTTCTCTAATTCTTATTTGGATTACAGTAGTAATCATCCTTACAAACTCAAATATAATATATATAAGGGGCAAATCATAAGAGCCTTGAGAATGACATCTGATAGAAAAGAAACAGAAGTTGAATTAGAATTTATAACAGGCTTATTTAGAGAGAGAGGATATGACGAATGTATGATGTTAGACACAGGAAAATAAAGAGTGGGGACATAAATACATACCCCTCTTAGGTAGCAAATATATAGGTAGTGAGGATAAGCCAAGTATAGAGGCTACTGATGGTAACACGAAAGATTCATCATATAAGAAAGCCTGTATAGTGCAGTATGGACCTTTTTCTAGCCAAGTAAAGAATATACTAACAAGAAATTGGCAAATTATAACAATGGACGAAGAAGTACAAACAATATTGGGTCCTAAACCATACTTTGTGTACAAGATGGGAAAGAATTTGAAATATTTACTTGAGAATCGTCCTACAAGAGAAGCAAATAATGAGAAGCATACCAGCAAATGTGGGGCATGTAGACAATGCAAACACATTTATGATGATAGTTCAGTTACTTTAGAGAATTATAATAAAACTACAATTAGACCTGTACAAGGTAATTGTTCAACCAGTATGCTTATCTATCTAGCTAAGTGCAATGTCTGTCCAGCATTTTATATAGGTAGGACGGAAAGACAATTTAGGAAAAGGATATACTCGCACATATACAGTATTAGAACTAAGGATGGGAAAAATGCCCTATTTAAACATATTAATGTTGCGGGTATAGAACATGTTTTTAAATTCGCCATATTAGAAAGAATTAGACCTAACCCCAGAGGAGGTAATACAAAAAATACATTGGCATATAAAGAATATTGGTGGCAAATTCATACAGACGCAATGACATGGCCTGGAATTAATGATTACATCACGGTCAGGCCACTATTGATGGTCAAAAGTTAGTGAGGAATAGTTGTAATCATTTAGTAGTCTTTGTACGTTTGTTAAACTACAATTTTATTGCTTTCTATACATAATACATGAACACTTGCATCAGTATTATTCATGAAATTATACTTATTATGACAGCTTACATATAGGTTGTTAGCACACAGATTATTTATTAGGTATGTGTTAACTTAGTTAGCATAGATATTTTACACACTTATTTTAAGGGGAGCACTACATTGGAAGCTGAAGTATATCTTCAAAGCATATTATAAAGTATGACATTTTAATTGTATGGTTTGATGTTAAACATATAAACTTTTAAACATATAATAGAGATAATTTTATAAGCTATATTATCTTTATGTATTATAATTTAGTTATAGAGCACTGTAGCTTTAAGTATTTTGTATTTGGCGCCAATATGGTGTATTTAAGAAACGAATGAAGGTCAATATAATTGTTCTGAGGAAAAGCTCGGGCTTAACTCATTGTAAGGAAAATAAATGTTTTAAGTTTTAACAGTTTTTGGTTCTTTTCTTGGTCTCAGGAGAGACTTATACCTCGTTTGCAGTTGGAGTCTGATTTTACAACTTTTTACAGTGATTTGGTTTACAGTTCTGTTTTTTCAAGTAAGCTACAAACGCTGTGTTCAGGTGTCGACAATTCAATTAAATAGTAATGTTGTGAGAAATGGAGTTGGGGATTTTAGAGTGTATAATGGATGAAAAAAGTATAGAGATGCTGGCAGGGAAGATGTGAAATATTTTGGAGAAATGAGGCTGGTAGAGAGACGAGATGGTAGAAAAAAATCAGAGAAGAAGAGAAAAGTGAGTGAGAAGTGAATGAGAAGGTTAAAGAAAAATGTGTCTGAACTGTAGTATGCTTGTTTTAGGAGATATAGTGCAGTCATAGTCCATATATTTGAAGAGTGAAGCAGATATAACTGGAGTAATAAAATACAGACTAGTTGATCATGTTGTGCTGTTTCAATATGAACATTATTTTATCATTAATATAAGAAAATTCAGAACTATTCCATCAAAGTGTGTGTGTGTGTGTGTGTGTGTGTGTGTGTGTGTGTGTGTGTGTGTGTGTGTGTGTGTGTGTGTGTGTGTGTGTGTGTGTGTGTGTGCATCTGTCTGTCTGTCTGTGTGCCTTCACATCTGCCTAGGCATTAAGCTTCAGTCTTAATGAGAGTAGGCATAATGTAATTATAAATTTATCTTAAAGTAACTTCTTAGTATACTAAATTACTAGATGAAGGTACCAGCCCATCTATAAACCAGTTATAGATGATATAGCTCCTTGAAATTCTTAAATTCCAGTACAAACTGAACTTTATGCAAAAAAAAAAAAAGAGAGAGAGAGAGAGAGAGAGAGAGAGAGTGGAAAAAAAAAACTTTGTAAAAAGTCTAGTTAAAGTGAGTTATGGCAGTCTAATAACAATTTATAGAGGTCAACAACATCTTATGTTTAGGTTTCTAACTGAATGCAAAACACATGCAACAGCTGATTAAAAATAGAGGAAAGTAATATATATATTACTTCAGACTAGTTTATTAATCCTAAAGAATTTTTAGGGCTTTCAGATAAATCTTTTGACAATGAAGGATAAAGTCTTGACTATTACTGAGGCAAACAGCTTATTAGCAGATTTGGTGTCTGTAAGAGCTGGCATGGAGATTTGTGAAACCATCACAGGAGAGAAGGGGCAGACAAGGTTGTAGGGTGCCACGGTGCTCCTTGACAGAGGATGGCAGACACTGAATGACATGTGGGTGTTTGTACAGCTCACAAGCTGCTTCATGATAACCTTCATTAAGGGTGTATGGGACTTAAACAGCAAAGGTATAGTGGACCTGCAATGATGCAAGTTGAAATAATTTGCCCATGGGAAAGGACATTCCCTAACAAGAAACCCCCTAATGGCTGCCTGTATGATGACTTCTGCAATATATAGGCTGACCAAAATACCTGGGAGAGCTGATAGTCAGCATGTAGTAGGGGAGAAAAAGCACATAGAAAAAATATTAATGCCTTTAACGCCATCTCTTCCTCATATTTATTGTCAAACCTAAACTTAGCAACATTATTGTGTAATGTCAAAAGTAATTAATTAAACATTAAATAGGACTAAGCCTTTTGTAACTAAATGAATCTCCTTAGTTTTGCAAACTGTGTCTTTTATTATAAAACTCTGAAGTGTAATTGATGAAAATTTCTGCCATTACGGCAGCTGCACTGGAGATTTATGGAGTTCCAATAAGCTGACCAGAGTTTATTCAACTGTGGTAGTCTGACACATTTGACTATTGCAGGCCTGAATCTATTTCATTTATTCAGGTCAGAGATGGGTTGAACAGTTCTGTGTGTTACACCAGAAAGTGTTTTGAGTTTGGCATTATGTTGATGAAATATGAATACCAACAGAGCCTGTGCATTGTCTTGCTGTTCAAATACACCAGTTAACCTAAGGTAGCAGTTTTTAGCCAGTTTTCAAGGTCACTGTATTTCCATATTAGCCACAGCATCTGTTTGTAGTATTGTTTCTAAATTGTTGTTTTCAAATTCCATAGAATTAGGTCATTTCATATTAACATTTACCAAGTTACTCATTAAATCTAATTTACTGACAAACCACTTGTTTGATTCTTTATTCTCCACAGTATCAGTTGTTATGATGTTCTTTACATTTTGCATTTCTCCAGCTAGACCATCTACTTTACAAGTTAACTTCTGCAACCAATACCAAGAAAATAATCTGTCAACTGTTACATCTTCTGACTGGCAGAAAATGTTTGCACCTGCAGAGGATGTGGTCTCTCCACTGATATAGCCACCATGTTTCTTCGCTCCATTGTCATGACAGGGATGCCATCAGTTATTGTCATCTACACTGTTAAATGAGAACAGGTTTTAGAGGTACAAACAATTTCTTATGTAACAGCAAGCTGTGAGATTCTTTTTTAGTGATTTCTCACATGGCAAACCAGACAACAGAATGTCTTTAATGTTTTATGTACGGACATACTCCTTGTGGTGACAGCATAAGCTGGCATACCCTTGGCTTGTAATGCACAATCAAACAACAAAAAAAAATATTTTGCAGAAGGGGATTTATATTGGAAAAAAACACTTGCTGACTTGTAGTTTACTTGTGGCTATATGACATTTTAAAGTATGTCATGTAAAAATAATTTAGGTATAATGAATATAAATGTTGAGCCTTTCTGAGATGGGGAACTTTATCCAACTTAATGAAAGACTTGCATTCCAAGTTGGAACTGTAGTTCTGAAAACAAGATTCATAAGAACACGAGGGCACATTTAGTCATACAATTCAAGAAGATCACTAAGACAGATCGATGGCAGGACATTAGAGGGCCATAAGGACAGACATGTCATAAATAAAAGAGGTTTTCATATAGCTGAATAGCTCAGTCATGGGGCATTTTCTGCACTACCATTATCAGTTTGAATGCAGTATGTAGGGAACAATATGTATTCATTTATGACAAAGAAAGACCAATAGTACAACGATATGTCAAACATCAGAATCAGTAAAGAAAAAAAAAACAAATACACCTAAAGTGTGTTTTCTAGTGAAACAATGTGGATAATGCAACATGAGACTGTTAAACTGTAGAGGTATTTGGCTAAATAATTTGCACTTAAGCTATGGAATCTGTATGAGGAAAAAACACATGCATGACCTACAGTATATTAAATGCAAGTGCAGAAAAGTAAAACACTGGCAGTACAAGAAAATCTGTTTTTACAGGTTAGGTATTTCCACTTGAACAGTAAAGGCAAAGCAGTAGAATTATGCATGTAAGTGTGTGGCACTCAAAAGTATTAAGGAACGGAAGAACATGAAACTGCACATAACTTAAAACAGCACTGTGAAGAACTGACAAGTAATGTGTTCCTTTTCTAAAGATTAATTATGTATATTAGGTATAGAGCTACATTTTCCCAGTTTTTATTTATTAGGTTATAGGGTAATCATTTGCTGAAACTAGTCACATAGTAAAAATTCAGAAAACATTTTCAGTAGCGAAAAATATTTAAACATTGATAAGGAGGATTAGAACTTTACAAAAGTATTAAATGCATCAGTAGTGCATTCTTACATAGATATAAATCTTGGAATCCACTTATACAATGGAAGAAAGAAAACAGGATTTCCTCAACCCACGCATTAGCATCGTAAGAAAATATACCCTGCCATGATAGGACAACCTGAAACTTTATATGTTTTGTTACTCTCTTATTTTGTACAGAATTGTCTTAGTCCTTTTTTATTCTTCACCCATCGTAGGTTTTACTATACTAACATTCTGCATTAATAGGCTTTTAGATGTAGGCAATGGCAATGCCTAGTCACACTGTTTATAGTCCACATGGGCTGACATGTGCTTGCTTTGTGTTTCTTCAGAAATATTATCAGGTCCATGTTTCTTTGATTTAAAATATTTATCAACTGGAGCTTTTCCTGAACTGCAGAATTCACCCTTTGCTCTAAGGATTCCTTTCCATCTTCATGCTGACCTTTAAATATAACATCATGCTCATACAGGTGATACCATTGCTATTATTAACTCAAACAGCGCAGGGAAAACTATTGTGCCAGGATCTTCATCACTTTGTTGTTTTGGGTCATTTCACAGCATGATCGCCTAAAATAGTGCATCTAATACCTCTTCAAAAGGTCATTTCTTGCTTTAAAGACTTGCATATTGATGTAATACAAGCATTCAGCATATCAGTTCACTATTAACAGCAACATTTTCTAAATTCTTTCCACTAAATAGAAACATTGTTATTAAAAATTCAGTTTCAATTATTTGCATTGGCAAATACATGCTGAGTATATTTATAATTTATTTTGAATAATTCTGGCTAGAAATTTACATCCACAGAACACATAGAACAATATATTCATACTTACCATATTTTCATTTCCTGTTGTGGTCCACATCATCACAATGTATCCCTTGCAAATCTCCTGTGGTAAGACGGTTATGAAGCGGTGATACAATAGGGTCTTTCAGAATGATGAACATATAAAACATCTACACAGATATATTTCTTTACACTTTTTTAATATTTTGAAATAAATAATATAAAAACATTTGGCTTCACTGAAAAAGTAGCTAGAATTTCCTTTTGATAAATATAAGCTTCTTTAACAAAGGGAGGAAGGTATCTAAAAAAAAATCAATTAACCTGCAATGGATGTATGAAGGATTTTCAACACCAGACTAATCAGACAAAAAAATCTGAGAAGGAACATGACAAAGTAGTCACTTGTAATTAAAACGGAAGCCCAGACAAGTGCCACAGATATACATTTTAATATCCATGTCCACAGTTAATAGTGGAAGTCAAATTGAATGGAAATGCCACATTCACAACTGACTTTATACTTTGTGAATGCCAAGCTGAGTGGAAAATAATTTGGCTTGTGTTAGTTCTGAGTTCAGTATGATAGCATGGACAGTGTACTTCTGTGCTTTGATCGACTAACCACAGACATAAACTCCTAGTTAAAGCTCCAATACTTGTGCAGCAGTAAGACAATAATACAAAGCAATGATGATGCTGAAAATGGCTGGTATAAAAGGTTTAGAAATGCATAGAAACTCATAAAGGTCAGCAGTAATAACACCTTGCATCAAGGAATCTTCTTGTTAAAGCCATGCAACATATTGGACATCTGGCAAATGTAATCAGTTTTATCTACTAACACAATAACCCCTCCTCTATCAGGAACCATCACTCTCAGGTTGGGTTCTCATCTTAAATTAAATAGTACGCCCCCTTCTTCTTTGGTCAAAGTAAAATGCTGATATGGGTGAGAACCGCATGGGGCATAACATTCTTTCTCACATCTTTTCTCAAAAACAGTTTAAATATTTTTAAAGAGCGTTTTTTTCATTTGTTGTTCATTCCACACCAATTAGATATTTATTCCTACTTTTTAAGCTCCTACTTATTTATTTTAAGCACTGGACTTATCCACAACAGTTTTGGATTTGTTACGAATTACCTCATTAACTTATTCACTGACAACCAATAGTCTTGCTTGCTCAATCAACTGCATGCATTTAAATTTAATGTTTTTTAGCATTTACTGGTTCTGATGAAGTCCTGAGGGGATGAAAGTACTTAACTGGTTGTTTGCACCTGGAATAAAGTTTGTTTTACTTGTTTCACCGGTGCTTTATATTTTTATTTTACTACTGCACAAGTACTGGAGCTTGCCTAAGAGTTTATCTCTATGGTTAGTTGATATTTAGACTGTGTATCACCAGTGTTTACCATTAGACCTGTTGTGTTCATTGGATTTGCTACTCATTTGCTGGAATCGCTTCATTACACTACATGAGTATCTTGTGTTGGATATCACTGAAGAACATTTTATGTAATGTAAGTATCTTGACATGATCATTGGAGAGGGCATTTATCAAGGATGGTATGTACAATAGGGGTAGGCACATATTGTGAAGCTGTGCAAAATGTGTTGCCTGAATTTGAACATAATGTTAGCATAGGTCTCAACCAAGCGGGAAACATAACATACCCATGGAGAACAGTAGACAAAAGCATACACAATCATGGACAATATCAGAATAACACCACCATTAATCTGTGTCACTGACATAACATATGTGACTGTGAGTAATTATACATAGTTCTGCAATAACACACTTGTACAACTGTCATGATTTGTTAGTAATTTATGAAGGGAATCAAGCACACCTTTCTCAAAAATTAGCATCTTTCAGAGGAGTTAAGACACCTGTAGTTGAAATTATGAGCCATCCTGGCTAGTTGACAGATACTACAATCCACGCTTTCACAAATGTAACCTATGCAATCAGTATTGTCATCAATCAGCTATGTATTTACTGTGTGAGTCAGAGGAACACGTATCACATATGCATCTTGTATAACAGCTTAAAGGAGGCTCTGCACTGTCAACCCCTAATGGTTATGCATGAAAAATAATACTTAGGTATGGCCAATAAGATGTATCGAAGCTCACTGTGGTAAAAGTAATATACTTGAGTAACTCCTCCCTGGAAGATGTTTTGGGAGGTACATGCAAAAGTGATGCATTGTACTCAATTATTGGTGTGATGAGGGCTGAGAACAATGGGACTATAATGCCCTTTGATGTGGATGTCCCACACATACTCAGAAGTTGTGCTGCATGCAAGGGAGTAGACACCACTGTGGGCACATGCTGGTGGATGTTCCACATGTTATCTACCTGAGTACACAGGTTACATACCACTTGGTCTACTCATAGAGGTATGCTGTCTGTATTGTAATTAGCTTGTCTATTTGCATTCATAAAGGAACTAATCACCCAGTGAGTTTTGTTCAGCCACTGTGTTTCCATGGCTGTAGCAGCAATCCTTTGTATGTGTTAGTACTGTCTGTATTATACCAATAACAAACTTGGATTAAATCATTGTCTACAGTTTGCTGTCCTCCACAAAGCTGGTTAGACAAAGGATGTGTATGTTAGTCTATGTGATCCAGTTGTCTACCCACTTGGTGACATAGGTGTTTATGGCCACTTGAGCCAGTTACTCTGCAATAGTTAACTGTGAATTTGTGTCAAATGCCTTGGCCAGGTCAAGTTATGCAGGATGATAGTGTTTTTATTATGTATGCCTTTGATGACCTTCTTGAAGATATCAGACAGATGTAACAGACATGATGTAGCCCTAACAAATCAAGCATGTGCTTGGTACACAGTCAGGAGATTACCTTTGTCCTTTTTGAGAAGGTCCATGATGACTCAATGGTCTACCTCACAGATGAGGTGAGTCATGAATATGGGTCTATAACTCCATGCATCAGGTGATGCCATGCACAGCCAGAAGGATACATGTTGCTGTATACCCTTTTATGATAACATAGCCTGTCTGGAGAATGTGTTGAAGTAGAGATCCAACTGTATCTGCTAGGTCAGGTTTTAAGTCACACTATATGCAAACTGTGATGTTGTCAGGGTCCATTGATTCTGTGTTATTATCTGTAGACTGCACGCAGACGAGCTGCTCTTCTGAGAACAAAAACTGAGTAATGTTTGCATGTATACTTTAGCTGATGGCCAGGGCGACGGGGGTGGGGGGGTGACGTGTGAGACAAACTATCAGCTAGTAGATTGTCTTGATTTCTCCGGTTGAGTATGTCTGGTGGCATCCACAAACAGCTCTGTGCTTAGCTGTGTATTCCCCTTAACACGTTCACAAAGTCACAGATTCATAGAATGTTACTAGGCTAATGACCCAAGGAGCCTTTCTAAGCCTAGCCAAGTTTTTTCCAAAAGAATAATGATGTCCTGCATCCAAATAGGACATTGAGGACCAGGTATTTATAAGCTACTTCTGTCCATAAGGGACATGGATGCCAGGCCTGGTGTACATTTCCTATTTCCCATCTGCTTGTATAGGTTGTGCTTAAACTGGGTAATAGACAAACTCTGTCTCTCCAGCATGTTCTGTTTATGTCATAGACAAAATTTAGGTCCCTATACCTTGCATTTCTGGTACTCTTTGACTTACAAATATGTAGGAGATTTGTAAGTGTGGGTTTTGCAGATGATTTGCAAGCCAGGCATAGATCACCCCTCAGCAATCTATAGGAGACTGAGTAGAGGGAAAGGGTTTTAAGCCACTATGCATAAGACAGGTTTGTTATGCCTTGCATTCTTTTTGTAAGGAACCTTTAAGGAACCCTTGCTGCACGTGCCTGGTCAGGTACATACAAAAGGGAGCATCGTATTCTATGATTGGGCTGATAAGGGTGGAGTACAGTGGGATAATGGCATCTTTGAACTAGATGCTATGCCCTTACTTATAAGCTGTGCAGCATAAAAGGATTTTCTCACCACTGTGGCCATATGGTGATTGAAGGTAAGGATACTGTTTATGTGTGTTCCCAGATCCCTGACCACTGGGTCAACTCTTAGGGGTGTACTATCAACATGGTAATTAACTGGGATGGTTGATTTCCCAAAGGGTACAGTTCTGCATTTCTTAGCACTGAGTTTATGATCATGTCTTTGGCACCATTTATTACTCAGAGATAGACTTTCTTGAAGAATGCTAGTGTCTGCAAGGGAGTTAATGATAGCCCTCAGCTTGCAATCATTTGCAAACTTAGTCAGCCATAAACCTTCAGCATTTGCTTCCATTTGAGAAAAATGGATGCCAGAAAGGAATGGGCCCAATACCAAACCCTGGGGGACTCTGCTAGTGACTGGCCTATTGGTGGAGGTGGCCTCACCTATTTTGACCTCCTGGGTCCTATCAGTGAACCAGCTAACTATCCAGTGGGTAATAAAAGGGTTTATACCTATATTAATGAGCTTGTCTGTAATGCTTGAGTGGGGTATTGTATCAAAAGCTTTGGCCAGGTTGAGATAAGCTGTGTGCACAGTCTTATCTTCACCCATTGCTTTAGTGACCCTCTCAAAAAATCCACCAGATTTAATAGGCATGACCTTCCTTTAACAAAGCCAAACTGTGATGGGTCCAGAGTCTGTAGGTTACCTATGTCTTCATTTATCATGTCCATGATGATTCTTTCCAAGGGCTTACATATGAGGCTGGTAAGAGTTATGGGCCTGTAGTTACCCAGATCAGTGGTCATACCTCCTTTGTCCAGAAGAATGACTGTAGCCATCTTCTATTTCTTGTGCACAAAACCTGTCTGAAGGATCCAGCTGAAGAGATTCAAGAAGACCAGAGATGTCATGTTTCATGCTAGTTATTAAACATGCTGGGATGTTATCAGGGCCCATCGATGCAGTGTTTCTTGCCTTGGAAAGTACATTAATGACCTGTTCTCTAGTAATGGTTGAGGGAATTGTGTTATGTGGTATTTCCTTTGGATTCTCAGGGTAGGATTGGGGGGAGAAATTTGAGCTGAACCTGTCAGCCAAAAGGTTGGCAATGGTCTCTGGTTCAGTTTGGGTGATGCCATTTACAGTATGTTCTGCACATTGTTGTGTATTTTCAGTGAGGTCACAGACATAGCCATAGGAAGCATTGCAGTTGCCCTTTGCCTGAGAAGCTATTTTATCTTCAAATTTAGTCTTTGGAGTATTAATTAACCATCTCAGCTGCCTGTTTAGATTAGCCAGGGGCTTTAATATGTATTGCTTTGTTCCACCTATGCTTGGCAAAGATTTTTTTTCTTTTGTTGTATAACCAGTTGATAGTGTGATTTCACCAGGGTGGCTTATCTTTGAGTTTGTCTTATTCTTAATATGAGTGGGCACAACTTGGTCTATACAGCTATCAGTATGGCTGTACAGAGATTTTGTAAATAACTCTGTGTATTCTACTGTGTTTATTGAGTTTGGGGATGCTTGGAATTTATCCAAGGTCTTGCTTAGTGGAGAGAGGTTAGCCTTAGAATAGTTCCTAAAAGGTTTTGGTTTTGCTGGATCCTCAGATTTAATTTTTATTTCAAGTAATACTACCTTATGGTCAGATCTCATGAGTGAAGATATTATATTGGGTGAAGAACATTGCCCCCCCCATGTTCGTGAATACAAGGTCAATGATGTTTTAACCCCTAGTAGGAGACTGGACCAACTGTTCCAGGATGTTGGTATTAAAAAGGCTTAGGAATCGCTGGCCTTGTGCAATAGAAGTGGTGTAGGATTCCCAGTCTATAGAGGGGTATTTGAGATCCCCCACAAATTTTGTATTGGATTGAATGGTGATGGACCCTAGTACATTGAGCTAGGTAGTAATGGGTTTCCTAGGACAAGGAGAGGGACCTATATGTTGCAAGGACATGGTACAGCACCCTGTTTATGGTGGGCTGTACATGTATGAGTTCCAGTGGGTCATATACTTTAAATAGTCTGGATATGAGATTAGTCTTAATATAGACTTACACTCCTCCACCTTTAGTTCCCTCTTGTACAGTAGATGGTCTAAAAGTGTAAAAACCATTATAACCTTGCATTGTTGGGGTACTCTCAGTAACTTTAAACCATGTATCTGTTATTACACAAATGTCTACACCCTCAAGGGAGATGAAGGCTTGCAGGGAATGGAGTTTCTTGTTAAGACTTCTTGCACTGAGCAGTACCACCTTCAGATATTCCTTCATAAGTTCAGTTAAGTTGGTAGGTTTATCAGTTTGGCATTGCTTAAAAAAGGCACCTTGGGGGTTAAAAAGGTCTTTGCCACTATTTGAAAGCCTTAAGGGGATAAGTGAAGGCCATCCCTTACAAAGCAGAGTGGTCTGTCAACCATGTCTTCCCAGGCTGTCAATTATTGCACCCCTCTAGGTTGACACCAGAACTAAATCAATTACTAAAATCAATTATTTTCAGATTGGCAATGTGGCATCATCCTTGGAGAAGGTAGTATGCTGCTCAGTGCTAGGCTCATATCTGCCTGAGGCAGATAATCAGTGAGCTTGAGCATGTCTCGCTTCATATAGTCAAGGGAGGTATGTCTCAGGTCATTAACACCCACATGAACTATGACAGAGTCATACCAGTACCTGTGGTTCAATGACCTGAGTGCCCGTGTGACTTGATGGATTCTAGCCCTGGAAAGGCAGCTAACTGTGACTCTCTCCTTACTCAGTCTGATGAGGGGGACATTGGTGTCCCTCACTATAGAATCAGCAATTACCAGGAAATTTGGTTTGTGTTGATTTGCCTTAAGGGCTTAGCAGTGGAGTTATTTGATACAGTATTACCATGTGTAGCTGTGGGTGCTGTTTTACAAAGTGTTAAAGTGATGGCTGAGGAACCTTTCTTTGACTGTACTGTTCAGGAAATTTAAGTGTTTTAGAAATGTTACATGTAAATTCCTCAGCATGAGTATTTTTATGTGCAGGGTCTTTAGCCTGTGCACTAGGTATGTTGCCATACTATACATCTGCACCTCAATATAGCACATGAAAATGACAGCAACATTGACATGCCAACTGTTCATAGGGTCATAGGAAATTTTAGGCTAATGGACACCATCACATAAAATCATAGCCTTTATTAAACCATTTAAAACAAACTCCCTTTATCTATATGTATCTATGATGGAAGATAGTAAGACTATTGTGTGTATGTGTGTATTTGTTGGATTGCATTGCATACTGCCACTGTCTATATGGGACACATACTCCACACCATAACAGAATTAACAATCACACATGTAGTGGTCTGTAGATGGCTTGCAGAGGCTCCTGAAAGGACTTTGCCTCATGATGTGTCTGTATGCATATGTGACAGGACATCCTCCACTTCTTTGCAGGAAGGATGTCATGTGGCCAGAGGAAAAAGGAGGATGGTGGATGCATGAGACTATGTGAAAAGTTCTCCTAAGTGGTAGCAAAATGAGCAGTTCCAAAGATCATGCAATGACCATAATGCACCACCAACCAACCACACAAACACACACACACACACACACACACACACACACACACACACACACACACACACACACACACACACACACACACACACACACAAAACAGTAGACTGGGCCTGATTTGAACATTACACCTGCGTAGTTATAGAAGATGAAAACTATGTAATGTAACCATAGCACCACTACATGTCTGACTTTAACACTGTCATATTGTACTTTGTGGAGTATGATAGCATCATTGTATGCTGAGAAGAATACATAGGGAAGAGTGTCTGACATGAATGTGGAGTCGCAGGTCTATGGAAAAATCTCTCACAAATAATATTTGGATGTATACTGGCTGCTGTGTGTCCTGACTCGGACCTTGTCCGACACCTTCTGTTTGCTACACCTCCCTACCTGCTGACCTGAATATATCCAACTGGATGCCCAAGAAACATAATCTGTCCTATGTGTTAGCTCTCCAGCTCCTTGGGGGACCTTACTCTGTTTGAGACAGTTAAGAACCTTCTGTTTGCTACACCTCCCTACCTGCTGACCTGAATATATCCAACTGGATGCCCAAGAAACATAATCTGTCCTACGTGTTAGCTCTCCAGCTCCTTGGGGGACCTTACTCTGTTTGAGACAGTTAAGAACCTTCTGTTTGATACACCTCCCTACCTGCTGACCTGAATATATCCAACTGGACGCCCAAGAAACATAATCTCTCCTACGTGTTAGCTCTCCAGCTCCTTGGGGGACCTTACTCTGTTTGAGACAGTTAAGAACCTTCTGTTTGCTACACCTCCCTACCTGCTAACCTGAATATATCCAACTGGATGCCCAAGAAACATAATCTGTCCTACGTGTTAGCTCTCCAGCTCCTTGGGGGACCTTACTCTGTTTGAGACAGTTAAGAACCTTCTGTTTGCTACACCTCCCTACCTGCTGACCTGAATATATCCAACTGGACGCCCAAGAAACATAATCTGTCCTATGTGTTAGCTCTCCAGCTCCTTGGGGGACCTTACTCTGTTTGAGACAGTTAAGAACCTTCTGTTTGCTACACCTCCCCAACTGCTGACCTGAATATATCCAACTGGACGCCCAAGAAACATAATCTGTCCTACGTGTTAGCTCTCCAGCTCCTTGGGGGACCTTACTCTGTTTGAGACAGCTAAGAACCTTCTGTTTGCTACACCTCCCTACCTGCTGACCTGAATATATCCAACTGGATGCCCAAGAAACATAATCTGTCCTATGTGTTAGCTCTCCAGCTCCTTGGGGGACCTTACTCTGTTTGAGACAGTTAAGAACCTTCTGTTTGCTACACCTCCCTACCTGCTGACCTGAATATATCCAACTGGATGCCCAAGAAACATAATCTGTCCTACGTGTTAGCTCTTCAGCTCCTTGGGGGACCTTACTCTGTTTGAGACAGTTAAGAGGCTTCTGTTTGCTACACCTCCCTACCTGCTGACCTGAATATATCCAACTGGATGTCCAAGAAACATATTCTGTCCTACGTGTTAGCTCTCCAGCTCCTTGGGGGACCTTACTCTGTTTGAGACAGTTAAGAACCTTCTGTTTGCTACACCTCCCTACCTGCTAACCTGAATATATCCAACTGGACGCCCAAGAAACATAATCTGTCCTACGTGTTAGCTCTCCAGCTCCTTGGGGGACATTACTCTGTTTGAGACAGTTAAGAACCTTCTGTTTGCTACACCTCCCTACCTGCTGACCTGAATATATCCAACTGGACGCCCAAGAAACATAATATGTCCTATGTGTTAGCTCTACAACTCCTTGGGGGACCTTACTCTGTTTGAGACAGTTAAGAACCTTCTGTTTGCTACACCTCCCTACCTGCTGACCTGAATATATCCAACTGGACACCGAAGAAACATAATCTGTCCTACGTGTTAGCTCTCCAGCTCATTGGGGGACCTTACTCTGTTTGAGACAGTTAAGAAGTATGTCATGCTACGACTTATAAACAATCTGTATTAAACTTAAAGCAATTTTTTTTCTTTACAGTGTTGATAGCTTCTTAGTTAGGTCTGATAGCAGCCAATCCCCCCCCCTCTCATCTGGCTTTTTTCACTCTAAATTAACTGTTCCTTTTGGTCCATACCTTTTCTATATCATAGTAATTCTCATCCTCCCCCCCTCCCTCCCTGGCCTTACACACTTTTAGGAAATCATTGTTACTGTAATCCAGAGACTGTCCACAAGGTAGCGCCCTACATTAGCCCCTGTAAACCTATCCTTTCTCACTTACTACCAATTCCCTCTCCAACCTTCTCTTGACTGACTAAGTCTTCCTCTCCCCCTGAACTTATCCTTCTTTATTCACTCTTTACTCCCCATACATATACACCTCTCCCAGCACCATAACATTTCCCCATACTGTATTACTCACAGACTTACCTGCATATCTTCTTTCCTTACTGATTGTCATCCTGACAAACTACTCTGGTGCCTCGGTTATTCTCCTGTCTTCTGCTGTCTTCAGCTCTCTTTGCCTTAACTGATAATCCCCTGTCATTTAATCCATCCACCTCTCCTTTCCCCCTACTCCCCTACTTCATTCCCCTTTCCTTCTATATACACTATCCGACTATATCCCTGTTCCCTGTACTTACCTGTCTGCAAACCTCACTCCACTGATTGGTTCTCGATCTTCCCCTGCCTTCCTTGGCTCTACACACTCCGTTCGCCCTGCGGGCTCAGTCCGCTCCCCTACCCTGCCCCCATTTCCCACCCATCCCCAGCACCTCTACCTTTATTCCTCACAAACCACACCCACTTATCCAATTACCCAATCATTCTCCATTCCCTCAAAACACACATTCTCTTATCCCGCCCACTTTAATCTTAAATTACCCCACCTAGTTTACCCCACCTATCCAAATACCTTCAATTACTCTATTAACAAACAACCTTTAACTACTACCATATCAAACACAACTCTACTCCCCACTCCATTCTCTAAAATAAAAGACCTACCAGCTTCACAACACATACAATCACTATATAATTCACAAATTGTTTTAGTAATCTACTTAACAACTCGTCACCTCATCTCATAATGCTTTCTAAACCTTTACTCATCTCCCTTCTACTACTACTACTCCTACAGTTTTCCTTTATTCTCTACCTCACCCAACCCACTAATAACTACCACTCACAATCCTTCCACATAACTAACCATCTTACCTCATCTCTCCAACACTCATACACCCCAATTTCTCCACACCTATATCCCATAAAAAACATCTACTTTTTCCATACAAACTTCTAACCTCACATATACATTATACTCCCATAGTAACTAGCAAATCTTCCACAATCATAAGGGAGCCCAATGTATACTCTAAACTTTCCAATAACCTCTCTAACTCTATCCTACATCTAATTACCACCCTATTATCTGGAGATATCCATCCTAACCCAGGTCCACTCACCTCAACAACTATGAACAAGTGCATGCTACTTACCTCTTTAAACTCCCAAAGTATAGTCAACAAAATCCCAAACCTGCATGCCTGGCTCACACACAATAAACCTGACATCCTATCCATCTCAGAAACATGGTTAAAACCTCACATAAAAGACTCTGAAATTATCCCACCCAACTATTCTATCATTAGAAAAGACAGATCTCATAAAAAAGGGGGCGGTGTAGCTCTCCAATACTTATCCTCACTATCAGTTACTCCCTATAATAAATTCACTCCCCACTTTAAAAATGCTGAATTACTACTAACATTACTCCAAATCAACAAACACAAGCATATATGTATAGCCTCCCTCTACATTCCCTCATGTGACAATATTTCAACACTTGAAGACATTCTCTCCTGGCTCTCCACCAACATCAGTAATGAAACAATAATCCTAGGAGACATGAATATCAATTGGGCCTCCATTCAGTCTCCCTCTAACCCACTTAACATTAACCTTTAAACTTCTCTCAGCTTATCAACTCTGTAACCCGCCCCTCAAAAAACCTCTCCAGTGGCACTACCCTAGACTGGATCTTAGTCTCTCATCCTCATTATTACTCTGACAGTGGTACTTTCCCCGATCCCCTTAGTAACCACTTACCCACCTTTATACACCGACTACCCTTACCCCTTCATCGTACTCATAACTTTATTACCACACGTAGCCACAAAACCTTTGACCCAACAGCATTTTCTAACTCTCTAAAAGCAATAAATTGGAACAGCCTAAAAACACCTCCTCTAGATAATGCAGTTGCCCATTTCAGCACAACCTTCTTACACCTCCTAGACCACCACGCTCTCCTAAGAACAAAAGAATAAAGACCAAAACTGCCCCTTGGTTTACCAAAAATACGCTTGCTACAATGCGACACAAGAGACAAACTCTGGACTAAATACCAAAAAAATAGGTCCTCCCACATCCATAATGAATAGAAAACACTTTGAAATAAAGTAAAAAAAGCTCATCATCTCTGACCAACAAAACTACTTCTCCTCACTCCAAAACAACAATAAAACAAACCCTCAGAAATTCTGGAAAGGCATCTCCACTCTCTTACATCCTAGTAAAGCAGACACCCCCACCCCAGACCCGAATGCTTCTGATACAGACTTGGCTACTCAATTTAACTGTTTTTTATTGACTCTATATCCAAATTAACCTCTTCCTTCTCTAAAACTAATACTCTTTCCCATTTACCCCCACCCTTGTCTACTTACTCTCCACCATCAACCACTAGTGCACCCCTTCTCCCATCCTCCAACTCTACACCCTCCTCCTCTTACTCCACTCTCCCTCCCTCCTCATCACCCCTACCCCTAGATACCCCCACCTCCCACTCCCCACCTTTCTCTTTAAAACCCATACCCACATCTACCATAAAAAAACTCCTTCTAAAACTGAAGCCTGGTTCAAATGCTCCTGATAATATTCCTCTGCAATTCCTGAGCATAGCTGCCGAAGCAATTGCCTACCCCATTAGTATTTTAATAAACCGCTCCATCCAAGAAAGCATAGTACCCCTAATTTGGAAAAAGGCCTTTATCACACCCCTGCATAAAGGAGGCAACAACAACAATGTGACTAATTTTCGGCCCATCGCTATCCTGTCTCCCATCTCTAAACTCCTTGAAATGTGTATCCAATTACAACTCCTACCATATCTCATTGATAACCACCTACTAACTCCCACACAACATGGTTTCAGACCAGGCCACAGTACTATGACAGCCCTCCTCTCCTTCCTGGAAACAGTAAACAAAGCCCGAGACTCAGGTCATACTGTTTCTTCCCTTTTTCTGGATCTCTCCAAGGCCTTTGACACTATCTCCCACAACCTTCTTCTATCTAAACTCTCTAAGCTTAACCTATCTCCTTCCTCTCTGAACTGGTTCTCTAGCTACTTATCCAACAGATATCAAGCAGTAAAATGGAAAAAGGCAACCTCCTCATTCCTTAATACCCCAACTGGAGTTCCTCAAGGTTCCATATTGGGTCCCCTCTTCTTTAATATATTTATTAATGACTTCCGCAACTCTATCCCTTTCTCTAATATCATCCAATATGCAGACACCTCTACCATTATTTGCTCAGCCACTTCTATCCCCACACTTCTAAAGCTAACTCAAGATGCTTTTTCTTCCACTGAACAATGGATGGAAAAAAATCCCTTAGCACTCAATGCTGCTAAAAAATAAATTAATGGTATTTACTCCCTCTAAAGTCACCCCTTTCAACAAAAACACATTTTGTATTACTAGTCAAAACAACACAACCCTGGAACTGGTATCAGAGACCAAGCTACTTGGCATCCAAATTGACAATCAGCTTAAATTTAACTCCCACATACAACTAAATATAAAAAAAACATCAAAAACTAGGCATGCTTTATCGACAAAATCATTATCTTACACCCACCACTAAACTCACCCTCTCTACATCTTTTCTCATCCCCTCCCTCCTCTATGGTGCCCCACTCCTAACTAATATACAATCCTCTCTGAAAACTCAACTATCTTGTTGCTACAACAAAATCGCCAAGTCCGCCACTAGCCATAAGTCTTCCACTCACCACTGTTCCTCTCTCCACAAACTAAAATTGCTAGAGCTACCCAGTCATCTTATCTATACCCAGCTCACTCTAGTACATAAGCTCATTCTCAACCCCTCACTCTGTCCCTCCTTTTCCTCTGCATTTAAAATGCACCTACCTGACAGAGTGCTAAGGTCTAACAACCAAAATCTTCTAGAAGTATACAAACCAGCTCGTCCCCCAGGCAAACACCTCCTATCCTTTAGTCTAGCATGACTCTGGAACTCCCTACCACCATCCATTCGTACTACTCCTAGCTACTCTATCTTCAAAAAAACTCTCCACTCACATCTAGTAACCCAATGGGAATGATCCTGCTGCCACCCTAAATAACTTAATCTGCAAACTTTCATCTGGTCTTCCCTTCAGTAGCATTCTTCCTTTTCATATATTCTTGTAAATTAATTTCTAAATGTATGTAATTCTTACCCACACCTGTCTCTGCAGGTTTACCACATGTATTATCGATCCTGTATATGTCTACTAATTATTCCCATAATATTCTGTATTATCTGTTCATTCATCACTAACCTAGACTGTTTGTAATATCTGTCCTTGTCTAAATTTCTGTAGTATACTTTCAATCTATGACATATAGTAATGTTAACAGTTTATGGTCCCTCTATTTTATGACACATGTAAGCTAATAATCTACACCATATAGTAACCTTGATGTGTTTATGGAGCTTTTCTCCCTAGGTCTAATTCCTGTTGTATATTTTCAATCTATGACATATCGTAATGTTAATAGTCTTTGGTCTGCTCTATTTTATAACTCATGTAAGCTTATAATCTACATCATATTGTAACCTTGATTTTTATGGAGCTTTTCTCCACAGGACTCCATTGAAAATGGGTTCACTTTGGCCCAATGGACTATCCTGGTAAACCAACTGCAAATAAATAAATAAATAAATAAATAAATAAAAAAGTAAATAAATAAATATACACAGTCAAGATGTCTGCTGTCACATTAGAACTCCTATATAGTTTCATAGATTCATTGGTAGGTACTAGGCTATTGGCCCAATGGCCTAAGTAAGCCTAGCCAACAAGGTTCCCTGGCTTACGCCACCCAAGAAAGTCATTTTCCTGTGCTCCTGTTGAGCAGAGACACAGAAGTGATCCCTGGGTTGCATTTTCTATTTCCCATCCACTCATCAAAATTTTTCTTGAAGAGTGCTAATGAGAAACTTTGCTTGACATATATGGGTAACTTGTTCCAGAGTAAGGGAAGTCTCTGGGAAAGGAATCGATCACACCAGCATGCCCTGTTTATTGTGGTGACAAGGTTTAGGTCCCTAGAGCATGTAGCATGGAGGAATTGGGGTTTCTTTAGGTGCAGCATGTCCAACATGGGTTTGACATAGCTTTATATATTAGGCAGAGATCACTTTGGAGTAGGTGATATGCTATGGAGTAAAGCTGGAGCTTTTTAAGACGTTCAGTGTAGGAAATCTGTTTGAGGCCAGTAATACTCTTTGTGAGGTACTTCTGTGGTCTTTCCAGCTGCTGCAGATGTCTTGTGAGGTACATTCCAAAAGGGGAGTTGTACTCTATAATGGGTCTAATGAGTGTCGAGAAGAGGGAAACAATAACCTCTTTTTTCCTGGATGAGAACCCTTTTGTGATTAGGTGTGCCACGTAGAAGGATTTCCTGACTACTGTGGTGATGTGATTATCAAATGAGAGACTACTGTCCACCTGGGTCCCAAGGTCTCTTATCACACATTTGGCATTAAGTAGATAGCCTCCTATGTGGTAGTACATGGGTACAGAGTTTTTACCAAAGGGGATGACAATGCACTTTTTGGCATTGAGCTTGAGGCCATGGCTCGGACACCAGGCATCTGTCTCAGTGAGGCTTTTCTGTAGGATATCCACATCATTTGGGGACTCGACTATGGCTCCTAGTTTGCAGTCATCTGTGAACTTCATGAGCCAAAGGCCTTCTGTGTTAGCTTGTACTTCAGAGAAGTAGATACCAAACAGGAGTGGTCCCAGGACTGAATGCTGTGGTACTCCACTTGTCACTGGTTTGAAGTTAGATTTAGAGTCTGCAACTTTTAAAGTGTGGGTTCTGTCAGTGAGCCACTTGGCAACCCATCTTGTGACATAAGGATTTATACCTAGTTTACTGAGTTTTTCTATAATTTCAGAATGGAGGATGACGTTGAAGCCATTGGCGAGATCAGGATAGGCTGTGTGAACCACCTTACCCTCGTCTACAGCTTTGGTGACTGCCTCAAAGAAGTCGATCAG
Source organism: Protopterus annectens (assembly GCF_019279795.1). NCBI lineage: Eukaryota > Metazoa > Chordata > Ceratodontiformes > Protopteridae > Protopterus > Protopterus annectens. Next base: position 1,057,733,189 of record NC_056730.1, read on the forward strand.
GTTCAGGAGGCATGATTTGCTTTTCACAAACCTGAACTGGGTGGGGTCTAGTGTTTGGAGGTTACCAATGTCTTTGTTTATGAGTTCCATGATTATACATTCCATGGCCTTACAGGCCTGGCTCATCAGGCTAATAAGGCGATAGTTGCAGGGATCATTGGTGGCTCCCACTTTGTGGAGTGGGATAACTGTTGCTGTGCACCATTCAGTGGGCACAAAGCCTGATGTGAGGCTATGATTGAACATGGTGCTTAGGTGGAAAGCCAGTTCGTTCTGAGGTTCTTTAAAATGCAGCCTGGGATGTTGTCTGGTCCCATGGATGCTGTATTTTTGGCTTTAGGAAGTGCAGCTTTTACCTGAGTAGTTGTGGTTACAGAGACTCTGCATTCTTCCTGTATAGATATGGGCCCTTTAGGGGGTGAGAGGGGGGTAAAGTTAGCACTGAACCTATCTGCCAGAATGTTGGCATTATCAGTCGGTTCTGAAATTTTCATGCCATTGTGCTGTAACTCAGAGCAGATCTGGGTGTTGCCATTGAGATGCCTGACATAGCTACAGAATGCTTTGTGGTTGTCCTTAGAATCAGTGGCAATTTTTTTTTTTGTAGCTAGCTTTGGAGGATCTTATAATTGATCTTAGCTTCTTACTGAGGCTGACCAGGGAGCTCACCAACTCATGGGATTTTACTCTCTTTTGCAACAGGTTGTTCATTCTGTTGTAGAGTTTGTTTATGGCAGAGGACGACCATATTGGCTTCCTTTTTCTGGAGGATAGCATCTTGGTTCTGTTTGGGATAGCACGATCCATGCACTCATGTAAGTGCTTACAGAGTGCATTTGTGTAGGATTCAGCAGTCGTAACTGTATTGTCCATCTGCATGGATGTCATGAAGTTCACCACTTCTGTCTTAAGAAGCATGAAGTTGGCTTTGGAGAAATTTTTTACCATGGTTTCTTTAATGAGGGATGGGGGTGGGATGTGGATATCTAGGGTGATTAGCTTATGGTCAGATCTGACCAATGAAGAGTTAACTTCAGGTGTGAAACACCGGTCACTCATGTTGGTAATGACTAGGTCTAGGATATTGTTGCCCCTGGTGGGGGTGTGGATAGGTTGATCCAGGGCACTGGAATTTATGAATTCCAGAAAGCTTTGAGCTAAGGAGTTGGTACATGAGTAGTTTTCCCAGTTAATGGTGGGGTAGTTTAAATCACCCATTATTAGGGTGTTTGGTTGAACCCTAATACTTTCCAGTATATCAAAAAAAGAGGAGTGGGAATCCTGGGGCATGGTGGGCATCTGTAGAAAGCTACAGTTTAGATTACAGTTTTGCCCAGAGTTAGTTGCACTTGGATAACCTCAGATGCATTATGTTGAGCAACTAGCCTGGAGGTGTGAATATCCTTAATGAAGCTGGACATACCTCTGCCTTTGGTGTTCTGGTCGAGGTTAGATGGCCGAAAAGTGTGGAATGAGTTATAGCCTGGTAATGCAGGGGTGCACTTTGGAACCTTGAACCAGATCTCAGTCACTGCACAGATATCGATGTTTCCATTTAAAGGAGTGCCTCGAGGGAGTGCATTTTGAGATTTAGACTTTTAGCATTGAGTAGCATTACCTTCAGTTTTTGCTTGCGTGTTCCTGTTATGGTGGTGAATTTGTCATTTGAACCTTGCCTAAAAAAAGCACTATAGGGGTGGCAAGAGCCTTAGCCAGTATCCAGAATCCCAGGTGCAGGCCATCTCTGGCAAAGCATTGTGGTCTGTCGACCATGTCATCCTAGACAGATACTGGATCCCCTTAGAATGACACCAAAAGCTTAGCCAATTGTTGAATTCAATAATGTTGTCCTTGTACTGTGGTATCATTCTGGGCAATGGCAGGATGCTACTCAGGACTAGGGTCATACCTGCCTGGGCTACAAGATCGGAGACCTCTTCCATGTCTGTTTTCATGTAGTCCAGGGAGGTACATCTCAGGTCATTCACACCAATATGGACAAGGACAGAGTCATATTTGTACTTGTTGTGGAGTGACCTGTGTGCATGGGTTATGTGGTGGATCCTGGCACCCAACAGGCAGTTGACAGTAACGTTCTTGTTTAGACTGGTGAGTGGGACATCAGTGTGCCTGACTATAGAGTCACCTATGACTAGTGTGTTGGGTACGTTGTTTTGCCTTATGGGTTGTGGTTGAGTGGCACATTGAGTCTGTGGACTATGTGTCATTAGGGTTGTGTTGGGGGTGGAGGCTGATTGCGTTTCTGCTTTGGAGGTCTCTGTTGCTTGAGCAGAATATTATTGAGAGCCTCCACAAATGTTCGTGTGTTTCTATGTGTGGATTTTGGTGGATTTTGGTGGTGTAGGTTTAGTGAGACTATGTGATGAGTGTGGTGTCTTGCAAGTGTTTACCTTCTCCTCTTGGCTGTCAAGTTCAGTCCTGGATGGAGAGCTTTACCTCCATTTTGGCTAGATAAGTGCATCTTTCACAGGTCGTAGTGTTGGGTGGTAGAAGAAGAGGGTTGTCTGTGTACATGATGCAATTGCTACATTGCCCCAAGATGCCCATATTCATCAGATAGATAGGAGAGATCACTGGGAGTTGACCCTTGGACATGCCTGAATAAAAAATTATTTTCCTCTAGACAAGTGAGGAAAGTGAGTACAACAGCTGTTTTTCTCTAAGCAAGTGAGGAAAGTAAGTACAAAAACTGTTTTCCTCTAGGTAATGAGGAAGGTTAAGTGCTATTGTAACTTTTACCTTATTTAGTGCTTACAAGTTCTGAACAAGTGCTGAGCATGAATAAGCAAATTTAAATGCTAAAACCAAGAATCTGTATCTGAATTAGACTAGTTACAGGAAAGAATCAAGTGCAAATGCGGCTTTTAAATCAGAAAGTTGAGAGAGATGGAAAAATTGCCCAAATGGCCAATAACTAAAAATTCTGGGCCAGAAATCACTCCTTATGTGGTAGATAGGTTACTTAGTGCTTACCACTCCCACTGATAAGTTAGAAGGCTTCCCTCCAACACAAAAAGGCTTGGGGGGTTCAGGAGCTTACAAACAGTCCTGGATACAGCAAATCTGTATCAGGACTAGACTAGTTACAGAAAAGGGTGTAAACAAGTGCAAATGCAGGCTTTTAAGTAAAAGTTTAGAGAGATGGAAAAACTGCCCAAATGGCTAATAAGTACAATTTCTGGGCCAGAACCACTCCTTATGTGGTAGATAGGTTACCTAGTGCTTACTACTTCCACTGATAAGGTAGAAGGCTTCCCTCCAGCACAGAAAGGCTTGGGGGTCTCAGGAGCTTAGAAACAGTCCTGGATATAGGAAATCTCTATCTGGACTAGACTAGTTAAAGGAACAGGGAACCAAGTGCGAATGTGGGCTTTTAAATCAGGAATTTCAGAGAGATGGAAAAACTGGCCAAACGGCCAATAACTACAATTTATGAGCCAGAAACCTCTCCTTATGTGGTAGATATGTTACCTAATGCTTAGCACTCCCACTGATAAGCTAGCAGCCTTCCCTCTAACACAGACAGGCTTGGTGGGGGGAGGCTCAGAAGCTTACAAATAGCCCTGGATATAGCAAATCTGTATCTGGACTAGACTAGTTACAGGAAAGGCAGCAAACAAGCGTACATTTTTTTGTTACAATTAAGCAGAACACAGGGAGATTCTAGCAAAGTTTTTTTTTGTAAAGGAAAGGGAGAAAGGAGAAGCAGAAGGTTAGGAAACTAAGTGGGTTGGCCTTCTCAAATGTTCTCTTTGTATTAGGTAGAATGAACTAATGAAACTACACTGACAGGATTGTCCCAGATCAAATTTACTGTAGGGTCGGGCAACTGCAAAACCACCAACTATAAGAAGAAGACACCAACAGGGAAGGAGGGTGGGGAACAGATTACAATATTCAATGAAAGAAATGACAGAATTGCAGACAGACCACTATATTCATTGAACAAATAAATATAAAAATAAAATGCAATACTATCTTTAACACTGCAAGTTTGCACTTATCCCAGCTTGTAATGCAGTTGATTGTAGGTATAAAGCAGCCAGCCAAACAGCTATTGCTGAAATGATTTCAAAGATATATGACTGACACTTATAACCACAGAGTAAACCTCTAGGCTAAGAGTTAACACTGAATATGAATGAAGTGGAACAACAGTAACCCCCACTACTTGCAGAGAGACAGAAAGAGAGAGAGAGAGAGAGAGAGAGAGATCACAATATTCAATGAAAGAAATAACAAAATTGCAGACAGACCACTATATTCACTGAACAAATAAATATAAAAATAAAATGCAGTACTATCTTTAACACTGCAAGTTTGTACTTATCCCAGCTTGTAATTCAGTTGATTGTAGGTATAAAGCAGCCAGCCAAACAGCTATTGCTGAAATGATTTCAACGATATATGACTAAAACTTATAACCACCACCGAGTAATCCTATAGGCTAAGAGTTAACACAGAATATGAATGAAGTGGGACAGCAGTAACCCCCAATACTTGCAGAGAGAGAGAGACAGATCACAATATTCAAAGAAAGAAATAACAGAATTGGAGACAGACCATTATATTCACTGAACAAATAAATATAAAAATAAAATGCAATACTATCTTTAACACTGCAAGTTTGTACTTATCCCAGTTTGTAATGCAGTTGATTGTAGGTATAAAGCAGCCAGCCAAACAGCTATTGCTGAAATGATTTCAATGATATATGACTAAAACTTATAACCACCACCGAGTAAACCTCTAGGCTAAGAGTTAACACAGAATATGAATGAAGTGGGACAGCAGTAACCCCCAATACTTGCAGAGAGAGAGAGAGACAGATCACAATATTCAAAGAAAGAAATAACAGAATTGGAGACAGACCATTATATTCACTGAACAAATAAATATAAAAATAAAATGCAATACTATCTTTAACACTGCAAGTTTGTACTTATCCCAGTTTGTAATGCAGTTGATTGTAGGTGTAAAGCAGCCAGCCAAGCATATATTACTGAAATTATTTCAAAGATATATTACTAACACTTATAACCACAGAGTAAACCTCTAGGCTAAGAGTTAACAATGAATATGAATGAAGTGGAACAACAATAACCCCCACTACTTGGGGGTTATATGTAGGTAAAGTAGCTTGAAAACACAATAGTTAATGTTACTGTTATAGCACAAGTTTGTCTTGAATACTGACAGAGTGCATGCTATACAGGCTGACATCATCACTGTATGTTACAAGAAGATATTCAGAGGAGGGTCTGACACAACTGTGGACTCATGTAGTTCTAAAATTGTCACCCTATTGACTCTTTAATGCACACATAAAGCAGTTGAACACAATAAGAATAGAACTCCTACCTAAGTATTTACAAAGCACAGTACTTAATGCACGCACCACAGCCAAATTTTGGCTTTTATAGTGTTTGACAACACTTTATAGCTGATGACATCAGCAGTGTCTGTTGAGAAGAAGATGGCAGTAGCAGTGTCTCACATGGTCTCTCACATATCAACCAAGTGAACACAGATACACCAATTGACCGCAGTGAGAATAGAACCCCTGCCTAACTATTTACAATGCACAATGCTTAATGCAAGCACCACAGCATAAGACAGGCTTTTATAGTGTCCTAAAACACTTTATAGCTGATGAAATCAGCAGTACCTGGTGAGAAGAAGATGGTAGTAGCAGTGTCTCACGTACTGGTCTAAAATGGTCTTTTGAATAGCAACCAAGGGAACACAGCACACACCAATTGACTGCAGTGAGAATAGAACCCCTACCTAACTATTGACAAAACATAGTATGTAACACAAGTGCCACAGCACAACTCTGGCATTTACAGTGTCTGACAACACTTTGTAGCTGATGGCATCAGCAGTGTCTGGTGAGAAGAAGATGGTAGTAGCAATATCTTACATTCTGGTCTAATGTGGTCTGTTGAATGTCAATCAAGGGAATACAGGCACACAGCAGTTAACTGTAATGAGATTAGAACCCCTACATAATTAAGTATATCAACTAGAGAACTCAGTACTTAATGCAAGAACCACTGCACAAGACTGGCTTTTACCATACTGCTGGGCAATTTATAGTGGATGGCATCATCACTGAATGTTTGAGAGAAGATGTTGGGAGGCCTGTATGAAATGGATGTGAAGACATGTATGACTGTCAAAATACTTGCACTCTGTGGGACTGTGTTGCTGACTGCAAGATAAACAGTTATGCTCTTCTGACTACACATACAAACACAGACCAGTTGACTGCATTAAGATTAAAACCACTACCTACATACACCAGCTAGAGAACTCACTACTTAATGCAAGTGCCACAGCACGTCTGACTTTTACAATGCTGCTGGACAATTTATACTGGACGACATCAGCACTGCATGTCTGAGCAATGATGTTCGAAGGCCTGTATGAAATGAATGAGTAGCCATGTATGACTGTCAAGGTATTAAAGTTCTACAGGGGACCAGATTGATGATAATGGGATGCAGATTGTTGTTCCTCTGACTATGCACATACACTTACAGATGCATAGAGACACACATAATGTGGCTGCTTTACTAATCTAACACACATGCAATTATTTTGTTCACATCTGTAAAACACAGCATTTAATGACTGCAGTACTCCTGAAATATGCATTTGCCTTGTTAGAGTGGGCTTCATACATGATGCCATCATCATTATATGATGTAGGTAACATAAAGTGTTATAAGAGTGGTGTGCAAAGTGTGGATGTACTATTTCCAGTTGACTTTCTAATGTGCAGGTATACTTTAAGAGACTGCTTGTTAAACTAGATGCAAAAAGCTGCAAGAAATGCATGCAGCAGAAATAAGAAATATGCAGCTGTTTCCCCAGTATGTTGTTGTGTAGATTGCACACTTAAATTGTTACATAGTGATGCACACATTTTTTGTGATCATATTTGTGTGTTCATATTTGTGAAGAATTGTTGTCCACATTAATACATGTATAATACAATCAGAATGTCTATTGCTATAATAAAGGTGTACATGGTATGTAACATTGCAGTTTTGTTATTTATTTCTATAGTGTAGTTAACATTTGGGAACAGCTGGGGTGCCTTCTGTGTGGAGTCTGCATGTCCTCCCTGTGGTCGCGTGGGTTTCCTCCGGGTGCTCTGTTTTCCTCCCACATCCCAAAGACATGCTGTAAGTGAATTGGACACTCTAAATTGGACCTAGGCATGAGTGTGTGCATGTGTGTGCCTTCTGTGGAAGGTTGGGCACCGGGCTGGCAAATTAACACCATAAAACTCCACTGCCAATCATGAGCAGACAAGTGATCCACTCTGGTGACCCCTAAATGTGAAAAGCCGAAAGAAGAAGAAAAAGTTAACATTTGGGAACAAGTACTGACATCCCAAGTCTCAAGTGCATGGGTGCAGGTAACACATGACTGAGTGTGAATTATGTGTTCAGTCATTAAACAAATGTTGTGTCATAATTGTATGTCCGCAGAAAAGTATTTATACCAGTTTCCCTGTTTATGCATAGTTAAGCAAAGAGAAAACATGGGTCTCTGCTTCACTGAGAAAATTATAAGAGTTCTATTAGTTCACTTTCCTCCACACAAACACGCTAAGTGGAGAGGCTTGGCAGTCAGTACTTAGGACAGTACTGAGTGGAAGAAACATTGCTGCTGCCTAGCTGACTCTGTAGCAGCAGGTGTAAGAGTGTTGAGCTCTTATTTGGAGCACAGAGGGTACAGGGTTCAAATCCAGCTCTAGTTAATATTTTTACATATGTGTTCATGATGTAGTTAAATAATTAGATGTAATAATTATTTGACATGTAAGAGGGAATGACTACAGTGAAGTACTTATAAAAATAAACAGTACTCAAGTGATTTATGTCAACATTACACATATGGAGTTACATATTTATATAGTCATCAGTCTAAATATTATTTTATATGAAATTCTTAATATGAGTGCCTTTGTTCTCCCTTAACTGTGTGTTTCCTTAGAAGACAGTATATGAAATAGGAAAATTAATACGGAAGTTGGTATTAGTTTTCGTTTTGGATGCTTCTGTAATTGTTAGTTGATTTAACTTTGCAGACATGTAGTAGTGGTATACATTGTATGATCTGACATATGTTTGGTGTGGCTATACACATTGATAAAAGTAATGAGTACAATGTGGGATTCAAACCTATGTAAAATAAAAAAAAAAACATATTCTTCCACATAAGTGATTTTTATCTTTGCCACAGAAGACGTGCTTGTCGGACATGTTCATTAATTATATACACACATGACAGAGTGAGGGTTTAGCCATGTATGCGTGTGACCTTACAAGTCCTCATGTATATGACTATCATTGAATTATAAAGTCCATCCAAGGCCCAAAAGAACAATTATAATTACCAAAGAACAGAAAATGGTGTTGAAGTGGTAAAACGCCACCAATAAGATAAAACTCTACCACTCTGTAGCCAATAATCCTACGACCCAGATGTAAAATCCAACATTTAATGTGTAAAACACTGTAAAAAATCACAAGGGCACAAAGCCACAATAAAATACACTCCAGATGAATAGGTCAAGCGCTTTCATCATACAACTTCATCAGAACAATTAAAATTGGAATTCTACACTTTTATACTTGCACTAATCTCCATTAATCACAGTGAACAAATTCTTAAAGTGGAAATACCTAACTGACATAAAAACTTTGAGTGATAAACAAACTATCCTGTATTTTAATGTTAACAGAACCTTTTAGTAAACAAAATATGTATCACAATAAATTATACTGCAAACAAACAATGTAGTGTTAGGGGCAAAACCAAAAGAAAGTTAAAGTTTGGATGCCCTGTACTTAAATTCAGGTTTTATACTAATATGGTCATTGATTCCTGGGGCTACAGTAGTGTTAAATCTAAACTGCCATCTTGCTTCAGCTCTGACAAATTTATTAGTCCAGTCACCCCCCCCCCCCCCGATGTCTTTACTGACTACCTCTAGAATACCAAAAAGAAAGGAGTGGTCAGGATTCATATTGACATGATTAAAAAGTGTGTTATTTTCATCTTTCTTTGTGATACGGTATAAGTGCTCGTAAATTCTCCTATTCAACTTCCTTTCAGTCTTCCCTACATAAAAATAACCACAAGCTTGGCAAATAGCAAGGTACACCAAACCTGCTGTTGTACAAGTACCTGCCCCAAATTTAACTTCAGTGTTATGGGGTCCCAAATGAACCATAGGGGTACCTACTATATATTTACAGTAATCACAAGCCCCATATTTGGTAGTCCCTTTGTGTTTCCTTTTTTAACTGAAACATGGTTTTCCAATAAGCTTTTTAAGTTTCTATTAATCCTATATGTAAAAGAGGGTTCCTTACATATAACAGCCAGGAGTCCCTGATTTCCTTTGAACATGGCCCAATTGTTTTTGATAATATTTTTAACTCCAAAAGAAGTTTCCCCATGGGTTAGCACCATTGAATGTGTAAAGTCCCTACCGTACCCTTGGACTTGGTCAATATTGACCTCCGTAACACCAAGTAGTGGTTTGAATCTTGAATCCCATTCACTAATAACTTGGTCCCTGATGTTATTTACAAATTCCAGTGGGTATCCCCTAGCTCCAAACATGCTGGCTAAACGTTCTGTTTCAGACTTTACCAGGCTGAGGTTAGAACACATTCTAACAACTCAGACCATTTGACCCTTTACAATATTTCTCTTCACAAAAAGGAGATGACTGCTTATGAACTCTAAATAGTCGTTCGAAAAGGTTGGTTTTCTGTAAACACAAGATTGAAAACAGTTGGAACCTACATCTTTACTCAATTTGACATCCAGATAATTAATGTGAGAATTCCCACTGTTGCCAGTAAATTTAAAGTATTCACATATCCCATTAAGGAAGTCTAAAAATTTTGTGTGTATCTCACCTCTCTTCCATAGTATGAAAAGGTCGCCCAAAAACCTACAGTATATTAACCAAGATTCCTTAAAGGGGGTATCCAAAACAAAAATGGTTTCCCAACGGTATATAACAAGTTTGGCAAAAATTGGCACACAACTGCTGCCCATCGCCACCTCCTTGACCTGTCGGAAAAATTCACCACCAAAACTGAAAAAGTTGTTTTTTTTTAAATTACCTCCATAAGTTCCATAATGAAATTGACCGTGGTATTATTCGGATTGTTTTTTTCAACCAAAACTTCATTAAAAAGATCTAGTCCCTTATCATGTGGAACTGAGGTAAATAAGTTAACCACATCGATAGTGGAAAAACTAACATCCTTGTTGTAATATTCTTTCTTAATCCTCCTCAAAAAGTCTCAAGAGTTAATAAGTATATGGTCAGTAGGGTCTAAGGCTTTTCTGACTGTACGGTCAGCAAACACACCCAAAGGGTATATTATATTATTCTGACAAGAGATAATTAGTCTGTATGGGGGTTCCAAGATGTCCTTGTGTGTCTTCGGAATCCCAAAAGCTATTGGAATAGTAGGGTGGTCAATATTTAAGAAATTAAAGGTTTCTTCATTGATGACCCCTTGAAACAGGTAATCCTCAAGTAACAATTCAATTTTCCTATGTGAGATGTTAATTTTATTCCTAGAAACACACTCATACTTGGTTTCATCCTGTAACATGCAAAAAATCCTGTTGTTATAGTCTTCATTGTTAACTATAACCATACCCCCACCTTTATCTGGTTTCATAAACCTTAAATTAAGGTCATTTCTTATCCCATCCAACAATTGCTTCTCAGTCTTGGTTAGGTTAAATGATTTTGGTCTATGTTCCTGTAGGGTCTGGAAAATCTCCTGTGAACAAACCTTTTCAAATGTACTAAGGAGGGGGTGTAGAGGTGGATTATAACAACTCCTCTTCCTGATGTTTAATTTTCCTATGTGGTCACCCCCCTGATGATCCTTGCACAAAAACTTTAAATTCATATTTCTTACAAAGATTTTTAATTCAGTTAGGGTATTACTCACTTTCTCCTTAGTAGAGGGTACACATTTTATTCCCTTCATAAACAAATGGAAAAGGTCTTTACTTATCTCAATCCCTGCATAATTAAAGATGTTGAACCCCCTACACGTGAACAGTAAACCATCATGTTTAACAGTAATTTTCTCATGGGTCCCAAGCCTCAGGTCTCTAAGGTTACCTAAGACTGGTGATAACTGTTCTTCCTCCAAGTGGATTGGTTCCTGTAGCTGTTCCTTGTTCCCCCTCCCGTGGGTCCTAAAAAATTGTTGTCACCCCTATAGTTGTTTTTGTTTTGTAGTCTTTCCGACCTTCTAAGGGGGGTACTCTGATTCGTAAGAGTTCTCACTAACAACCTGTCTAGCACTGGGTAATACCCTATTGTTGGCACCCTCCTTATTCTGGTGACTGTTGCTAGCCTCTTCCCCTTCAGTGTATACTTTTGGGAGTGGGTATGCTAGGTTGTGCTTATACTCATATTCATCCCTCAACAGTTTCCTTTTCTTTCTTTCAATATTAGCCCCTACATCATTTTCAGCTTTATCAAATATACAATTGTACCTGTGAGTATATTTAACAAAACTTACATCATTCAAAATACAATTATGTTCATCAATCTCCTTCAAAGGTTCATCAATCCTTTTATTGTTAATTTTTAAGATAAAATCCATTAATTCAATTCCGTTCAATTCAATTATAATTACAGAAACATAGGACCGGATTCACGATGGATTGCACGGAGTCTACGAGTAGAATAAGACTCCATGCAGCCATCATGTCCGACGAGCGATCCAGGTAGGGGCATGTAAGAGAGCTCCTAAAATGTCTCCTACACGGACAGGGCTGGGATATGCAAATTATCTCACTTGCAGCCGAAAGACATGCAAATGAGGTAAATTTGCGATCCAGGAAGCCTAAACCTGTCCAAATAGGAGACGTGCTAGCTGCAGAAATGTACTCAGTTGACAACTGAGTACCATTCTGCAAATAGCACAATGGAGCCTTGTCAGCTCCAAATAAAGGTTGCATATGGTTGAGGAAGCATGCCAATGGCCAAATATACGGCCATTGGAAAGTTTCCCAGATGCAAAATTAAAATAAAAAGATTTTTTTTTTCAGCGATTTCTGATGTTTAAGTTGCGCAGCTTACGACAAATGGGGTGCGCTATAAAAATCATAAAACTAGACAATAAAAGACACAAACATGGAATTTATGAAAATTGTTAAATGACAATGTAAGGGAATAGCAGGCTGAAGACAACATGGCCATCGAGTAGGGGTTGCTAAGGGGAGAAGCCCAGTCTAAGACATGTAACCAAGCATTAGTAGGCAATCCTATTTAAATGAGAGTTAGGATAGTGAATCACACTTTTACATAGCAAATGAGCACAGTCAGTGGAGTGTAGGAGTAGGATATGGGGAGGAACAGAGTAGGAGATAGGTGACATCACAAGGGAGGTATTTATGAAAGTAGTGAAGCTCACTGTAGCACAGTGGCATGTGTTAGCTGTCAGTTAAACATCATGGAAAGAGGTGTGTCAACAGGTAGGCCAGATAAAGCTAAGAAATGGAAGGTGCATACTGTGGATAACACCAAAGTTTCTTGCTGAGCGGGTATGCGCGTGTGTGCGCACCTGTAAACTCGAATAAGACAGAGTGCGTGGAAGCGTGAGTGCACACGTTTAAGCTAGAGTAAGCATATATCAGGCTGTTGGAAGACCTGTAAGTGTGCTTGCGCTGGTGTGCATGCAGTTTAACCCGAATAAGTAAGTTTTAGTCCGTGTAAGCATGTGTGCATGCGTGTTAGCTGCTGTGTGCATGTTTGCATTTCTGTGCGCGTCGCTCCCCCCTGAGGAAACAGAAAGGAAAAAGGAAGCACAACAAATAGTAGGAAGCTACCAGGGAATACTAATAGAGCTAGCAGGTGCAAACAATCAGAATCCTAGCAGGTGCAAACAATCAGAATCAGGCAATTACACAGGCAGAACACTAGCCCAGCCCAGCACTTAAAACTCTGCAAACAACCGTGCAGTTTGTTTCTCTCAAGAGACATTGCAACACTGGAGTAAGTTACTAGAAGTGAAAAGTCAAGAGTTAATAAGTATATGGTCAGTAGGGTCTAAGGCTTTTCTGACTGTGCGGTCAGCAAACACACCCAAAGGGTATATTATATTATTCTGACAAGAGATAATTAGTCTGTATGGGGGTTCCAAGATGTCCTTGTGTGTCTTCGGAATCCCAAAAGCTATTGGAATAGTAGGGTGGTCAATATTTAAGAAATTAAAGGTTTCTTCATTGATGACCCCTTGAAACAGGTAATCCTCAAGTAACAATTCAATTTTCCTATGTGAGATGTTAATTTTATTCCTAGAAACACACACATACTTGGTTTCATCCTGTAACATGCAAAAAATCCTGTTGTTATAGTCTTCATTGTTAACTATAACCATACCCCCACCTTTATCTGGTTTCATAAACCTTAAATTAAGGTAATTTCTTATCCCATCCAACAATTGCTTCTCAGTCTTGGTTAGGTTAAATGATTTTGGTCTATGTTCCTGTAGGGTCTGGAAAATCTCCTGTGAACAAACCTTTTCAAATGTACTAAGGAGGGGGTGTAGAGGTGGATTATAACAACTCCTCTTCCTGATGTTTAATTTTCCTATGTGGTCACCCCCCTGATGATCCTTGCACAAAAACTTTAAATTCATATTTCTTACAAAGATTTTTAATTCAGTTAGGGTATTACTCACTTTCTCCTTAGTAGAGGGTACACATTTTATTCCCTTCATAAACAAATGGAAAAGGTCTTTACTTATCTCAATCCCTGCATAATTAAAGATGTTGAACCCCCTACACGTGAACAGTAAACCATCATGTTTAACAGTAATTTTCTCATGGGTCCCAAGCCTCAGGTCTCTAAGGTTACCTAAGACTGGTGATAACTGTTCTTCCTCCAAGTGGATTGGTTCCTGTAGCTGTTCCTTGTTCCCCCTCCCGTGGGTCCTAAAAAATTGTTGTCACCCCTATAGTTGTTTTGTTTTGTAGTCTTTCCGACCTTCTAAGGGGGGTACTCTGATTCGTAAGAGTTCTCACTAACAACCTGTCTAGCACTGGGTAATACCCTATTGTTGGCACCCTCCTTATTCTGGTGACTGTTGCTAGCCTCTTCCCCTTCAGTGTATACTTTTGGGAGTGGGTATGCTAGGTTGTGCTTATACTCATATTCATCCCTCAACAGTTTCCTTTTCTTTCTTTCAATATTAGCCCCTACATCATTTTCAGCTTTATCAAATATACAATTGTACCTGTGAGTATATTTAACAAAACTTACATCATTCAAAATACAATTATGTTCATCAATCTCCTTCAAAGGTTCATCAATCCTTTTATTGTTAATTTTTAAGATAAAATCCATTAATTCAATTCCGTTCAATTCAATTATAATTACAGAAACACAGGACCGGATTCACGATGGATTGCACGGAGTCTACGAGTAGAATAAGACTCCATGCAGCCATCATGTCCGACGAGCGATCCAGGAACAGCCTGTAGGGGCGTGTAAGAGAGCTCCTAAAATGTCTCCTACACGGACAGGGCTGGGATATGCAAATTATCTCACTTGCAGCCGAAAGACATGCAAATGAGGTAAATTTGCGATCCAGGAAGCCTAAACCTGTCCAAATAGGAGACGTGCTAGCTGCAGAAATGTACTCAGTTGACAACTGAGTACCATTCTGCAAATAGCACAATGGAGCCTTGTCAGCTCCAAATAAAGGTTGCATATGGTTGAGGAAGCATGCCAATGGCCAAATATACGGCCATTGGAAAGTTTCCCAGATGCAAAATTAAAATAAAAAGATTTTTTTTTTCAGCGATTTCTGATGTTTAAGCGTAGCGCAGCACCGCACAAATGGGGTGCGCTATAAAAATCATAAAACTAGACAATAAAAGACACAAACATGGAATTTATGAAAATTGTTAAATGACAATGTAAGGGAAGAGCAGGCTGAAGACAACATAGCCATCGAGTAGGGGTTGCTAAGGGGAGAAGCCCAGTCTAAGACATGTAACCAAGCATCAGTAGGCAATCCTATTTAAATGAGAGTTAGGATAGTGAATCACAATTTTACATAGCAAATGAGCACAGTCAGTGGAGTGTAGGAGTAGGATATGGGGAGGAACAGAGTAGGAGATAGGTGACATCACAAGGGAGGTATTTATGAAAGTAGTGAAGCTCACTGTAGCACAGTGGCATGTGTTAGCTGTCAGTTAAACATCATGGAAAGAGGTGTGTCAACAGGTAGGCCAGATAAAGCTAAGAAATGGAAGGTGTATACTGTGGATAACACCAAAGTTTCTTGCTGAGCGGGTATGCGCGTGTGTGCGCACCTGTAAACTCGAATAAGACAGAGTGCGTGCGTGGAAGCGTGAGTGCACACGTTTAAGCTAGAGTAAGCATATATCAGGCTGTTGGAAGATCTGTAAGTGTGCTTGTGCTGGTGTGCACGCAGTTTAACCCGAATAAGCAAGTTTTAGTCCATGTAAGCATGTGTGCATGCGTGTTAGCTGCTGTGTGCATGTTTGCATTTCTGTGCGCGTCGCTCCCCCCTGAGGAAACAGAAAGGAAAAAGGAAGCACAACAAATAGTAGGAAGCTACCAGGGAATACTGATAGAGCTAGCAGGTGCAAACAATCAGAATCCTAGCAGGTGCAAACAATCAGAATCAGGCAATTACACAGGCAGAACACTAGCCCAGCCCAGCACTTAAAACTCTGCAAACAACCGTGCAGTTTGTTTCTCTCAAGAGACATTGCAACACTGGAGTAAGTTACTAGAAGTGAAAACTGAAAAAGCTACACTCAGACAAAAAATGCTAGGGACTGCCATTGCTGTTATAAGGCGACATATGCAACATGCTGAGGGTGGTGACAATGCAAATGCTGCTGGACAACCCACAGTGAGGAGACGGAGAAGAGTGTACAGGCACAGGGTCACCTACCAGGTGTTGCATGAGCTGGAGATAGTGGAGCGCTATAGAGTGGACAGAGACCTCCTGCAGCAAATAGTTGAGCTGTGCAGGCCACGCCTCACACACAGAACCAACAGAGGGGAACCCATCCCAGTGGAAATCAAGGTATGTGTTGGCCTAAGAATACTAGCAACAGGTACCTTTCAGAGACCAACTGGTGATATGATGGGGATATCACAGGCATCAGCATCCAGGGTACTGCACCAGTTCCTGGATGCCATGTCAGCACATGTCGGTGATCATGTATATTTCCCCAATTCCCGTGAGGTATTGGCCAGCAATATGCGTCTCTTCCAGCAAATAGCAGAATACCCTGAAGTAGTGGGTGCAATAGACTGCACGCATATACGCATCAAAGCACCTGCCGGTGAGCAGGGTAGGGCCTACATTAACTGCAAGGACTTCCCCTACATCAACTGCCAGGTCGTGTGTGATGCCCAGGGCATAATAATGAATGTGTGTGCTGGCTGCCCTGGAAGCTACCATGATTCCCATATCTGGCATCTGACGCAGCTGTACCAGACATTTGCCAATGGGGACATCCCACATGGTCACTTAGTGGGGGATTCTGGCTATGCACTGGAGCCGTGGCTGATGACACCCATCAGAAATGCACACACACCTGAACAGGAACGCCATAATGAGGCACACGCACAAACACGAAATGTAATTGAGCGTGTGTTTGGATTGCTCAAGTCACAGTTCCGGTGCCTGGACACATCTGGTGGAGCCTTGCAATACTCACCAACTACATTTACCCAAATTGTCATGGTATGTGCTATGCTACATAATATGATTCTGTGAAAACAGCTGCAGCAGGACCAGCATAGGCCTGGGACAAACAGCTCCCCACCAGTGCCAAGGCCATCACAGGCAGAGTGTGACTCGGAGGAGGAACAACCTGAGTCGGCCCCAGTAGGCAGAAGGAGGCGTGCCCAGTATGCCTTGGCCTTGGCAAAGAGGCAACGCATAGCACATACACTGGCTCAGTAGGAACCCTGGAAATTATACCTCTCTCTGACTCGCACATATAGTAAAAGGGATGCCTAACTTGACACTGCCTGTTTCCAAACATGTATAGGGAGTGCAGTATGTGCATCTGACACAGGCAGCCCTGCAGCACCACCTGAGGCATGATTGCCATGTGTTAAGCAATGTAAGGTAATGCTAAACAGCATTTACCATCATGTAGTATATGCAAACTTGATGACCTTGAGTATCATCCTATCCTCATCAAACATGAGGCCACAATATGAAGACAAGATGATCAATTACAACAATTGGCTTAGGTATTGGTGTCAGTGAAAGGGGATACAATGCCTGTCAGCCTGGGATGACATGCTCGACAAGACATGATGCTTCACTAGGGATGGATTTCACCTATCACCTGTGGCCTTTTGGATATTGCCAATGGCTTTTGTCATCCCCATAGTTCCTTTTTTAGGTAAGGCTCAAAACACATACCCACCTCCATAGGTATCACAAGGGATAAGAAACTATAAGTAATGCTACTCAATGCCAGAAGTCTAAACTGCAAGATGCATGCACTCCAAACTCTTCTCAGCATGGAGAATGTTGATATCTGTGCAGTAACAGAAACCTGGTTCAAGGCTCCCAAGAGCACCCTAGCATTAACAGGTTACACCTCATACCATGTTTTACAGCTGCAAAACATGGAGCAAACTACAAAAGGAGGGTGAATATCAATATTTGTCAAAGATACCCACACCCCCAGGTTGGTGGCACAACATGAAGCATCGGAGACTATCCATGTGCAACTAACAGTGGCTAAAACTGCCTTCCAGTTCACAGCCTGCTACAGACCACCCTCCTAAACCAAGGAACCACACTTCGCTGACTGAAGAACACATGAAAATATGAAGGTCTCCCCAAACACCATTATATTGGGTGACTTCAACTACCCAAACATAGACTGGGAGCATTACTTAGCCCCAATACCCTAGCCCAAAGGTTCCCAGGATTTATAAACCAGAATGCTATGGAACAACTTGCTACCACTCCCACAACAGGGGAAAAATACTGGACCTGATCATCACCAGCATGGGGACTCTATGCCCAAGACCAGAAGTGCATCCCTCACTGGTAAGATCAGACCAGAGAGTAATCTCACTGGATATTCACATCCTGATCCAAGCCCATTGCTAGAAAAACACAGTGAAAATTATTCACTAAAGCAAATGTCACACTCCTCAAAACTGAGGTGGAATCCTTCACAGCCCCTGTGCCTGTGGAAAATATGGCCCAGACCTCATAACCCTTTATAAATGCATTCTATGAACACCGTCAGGAATGCATGGATCATGCAATCCCAAATTAAACCAAGACCCAATCCTCCAAAGCCAGGCATCCTGTCCGATGGACCCCAGTCATAAACAAACCATACAATACAAGGAGGAAGCTACTATATGATAGATCAAAATCCCAAAAAGGGAAGGCATCTCTGATCAGTATTATTGAAAAACTATGGCCACACATAAGATTGACTAAGGCCATCTTTGAGATAAAAATTGTACAGGACACCAAGGATAATCACAAGGCATTATTTACTTATGTTAGGAACCTGTGTGGGAATCCCCAGATATGCTCAGAAGTAGTCCAAAATGACAAACAATACACCAACCCACAGACATCGCCAACATCTGAGCTGACAGGTTCAGTGCAAACTTCTCCCCCCCTCCCCACCAAAAGGGCAAATATCTATCCCAGCAGAGTGCTGGCCCCCTGACATCGCAGATGCTCAGGTAACAGCAAGCCTCTCCAAAGCAAAACACACAGCATCAATGGGACTAGACGGTGTCCTGTGCTGTGTCCAACATGAACCCCAAGAAGAATTGAACACAAACATAAAACCACTGTTCAATCTCAGCCTTACCATAGGATATGTACCCAAAGAGCAGTGTACATCAACAGTGGTCCCTCTCCACAAAGGTGGTGCCTCAATGGATACTGCAAACTATCGCCCCAAAAGCCTGACTACCTTGGTCTGCAAAGCTATGGAAAGATCATCATGGACCTCAGAAATAAACATATTTGGGACCTACAGACACTGGATCCTACCCAGTTTGGCTTTGTCAAGGGCAGATCCTGCCTCTTAAACCTGGTTGAGTCATTTGAAACAGTCACCAAGGCCATTGACGAGGGGAAGGTGGTCCACACAGCCTACCTGGACCTCGCAAAAGCCTTCCCTACAGTACCCCACTTGGTCATCATAGATAAGATCACCAGCTTTAATATAAACCCCTATGTCACTAGATGGGTTGTAAACTGGCTCAAGGACAGAATCCACATGGTCAGAAATGCTGGAGCCATGTCAGACCCCAAACCAGCTACAAGTGGCATCCCACAAGGCTCAGTCCTGGGACCTCCCTTGTTTGGTATATCTTTCTCAGAGGTACAGCCCAACACAGAAGGACTGTTGGTGAACAAGTTTGCAGATGACTGCAAACTGGGTGCCATAATCGACCCTCCAGCTGACACAAGCATCCTACAAAAGGGCCTTATCGAAACAGTCAACTGGTGCCAGAGCCATGTCCTCAAGCTAAACGCAAAACAGTGTATAGTCCTCCCCTTTGTCAAAAACTAAGTGCCCGCAAATTACCACATAGGTGGTAACCCATTAAGTATGGAAGAATTGATAAGGGACCTGGGGACCCATGCTGATAGCAACCTCACATTCGATAACCAAGTGGCCAAAGTGTTTAGAAAAACATTTCATATAGCCCACATAATCATGAAGGTATTCACATCTACATCGGGGGGGGGTCATCGTGCCTCTTAACTCATACCTCATCAGACCCATAATTGAGTACAATGCCCCTTGTAGGATGTACCTTATCAGACACCTGCAGCAGCTGGAAAGACCATAAAAGTACCTCATCAGGAGGATCAAAGGGCTCAAACACATGCCATTCGCTGCTCGGTTAAAGAAACTGCAGCTCCACTCAGTGGCATACCGCCTGCCCAGAGGCAATCTGTGTCTAATGTATAAAGCCATGTCCAACCTGGAATCAGTGGACATGCTGCACCTCGGAAACTCAAAATCCCATCAAGCTATGCGCTCAAGAGACCTGAACCTCAGGACTGAAATAAATACGACATGCTGGAGTGACAGATTCATAACTCAGAGGCTCCCCCCATTCTTGAGTAAACCCCCACTCCAGGTTAGCCAGAGCCCCTCATTGACTCTCTTCAAGAGGAATCTTGATGAGTGGATGGGAGATTGTAGGTTTACCCTGGGTATCACTTCTATGTCACTGTTAGACAGAGGCACAGTATACTAACCTTGAAAAATGTCATGGCAAACTCCACTTAAAATGTGTGTTGAAAGCCAAACACACTCTGACTAGTATTATAAATGCCCTAGGGCAGATGGCCTAGTATGGACCTATGAACAGAATCACACACACCAACTAGTACAACTGTGGTCAATGTGGAGTAATGTTTGGCAATGTCCACCCAAGTTGGTGAATACACAGCAATGTCGGACAAGCCTGGTTTAAGTAGGCCATAGCTGAACAAAATGCAACATGCTCATAGTTGCCCAACTGGTCCTTAACCAGTCTGGTATGCTCAGTATGAACATTTAAAGCAGTGATGGGTCTCAAACCCATGATACTGTGCTCCATAATGAAAGTACTGAACCACTACACCATGACAGTATCACAGTGTTAAGCCAGTAAGAGAGAATGTTGCCAAGTCTTTGCAAACTATCACATGGAAACCCTGCAGGCACAGCATGATCCCTGTTGAGTTATGACACAAAGGAGTCTGGCAGTAAGAACACAACAAGGCTTCCAACACACACTGTATAAATGTCAATATTGGTCATGTTCACACACAACCAGAAATGTAGTAGACTCCAGATCACAACATATGGAAAGGTCACACTGGGCATGCTCACACACTTGGATAAATGAGACATATGTCAGGCAACAAACCATGGAAAGGCTGAACTGGGCATGCTCACACACTTAGGCCATGTCTGAGTATAGCAGTCAGTCACACATATCTGGCAGTTGTATGTGTTAAGCCAGGAACCTCCCACGATCCAGCAATCTGTCCTGTGCAGACAGTTAAATGACAAAAGACACATATATTAATATACTGGAACCCTGTCATGATCAAACATGTTACGCAGATACACAAGTTGATCACAGAAACTGGGAAAGCTACGGCAATAAAGAACTGCAAACAGTAGCAGCAACAAATATTGTGCAACCCGAACATAATCATAGGTGCAGAGGTCGATACTATGCTGTCTGCCCTAGGGAATTCATAAGCCTAGGCAGAGTGTATTTGGCATCCACCTCCCCAGTAGAGTAGCCTACTGTGCCTCTATAAAGTAGGTCACAGAAGGCACCCTTTAAGGCTAGTTTGCTGTGCCTCTGTCAAGCAGGGACACAGTGGAGATCCCAGGGGTGAAATTGCAATTTCCCATCCATGCGGCTGTATTTCGCTGCAAGAGGGTTGGCGAGGGCCTATGTCTAACTTTAACTGGGATTCAATTCCAGAGTGAGGGGAGCCTCTGGGTAATGAATCTGTCCCTGCAGCATGTCCTATTTATTTTTGTGCTGAGGTTTAAGTCCCTGGAGTGTGTAGCTCTAAGGGTCTTGGATGTTATGATGTGGAGCATGTCCATTACTTCTGGGTTTGAAATGGCTGCGCACGTCAGGCATAGATCACCTCTGAGTAGGGGTTAAGCAACCAAGTAGAGCTGGAGATCCTTTAGTTGAGCTGCATAGGACATCTGTGTGTAGCCCATGATCCTCTTGGGGAGGTACTGTTGTGTTCACTGTAGTTGCCACAGGTGTTGGGTAAGGTACACCCCAAAAGGGGCATTGTAGTCAAACATGGGCCTGATGAGTGACTAGTAGAGAGCCGCAATGACCTCCCATGATCTACATGCAAACACCCATGTGATAAGGAGGGCTATATAAAGGTCTTTGCAATGACTCTGTCAATGTGATTAGCAAAGGAGAGGTTATGATCTATGTGGGTCTGTGGGATATTGCTCTGCTATTTAGTAGCTTCCTCCTTCTGTTGTACAGCTTATATATGGCTGTGGTCAACCAGACAGGTCTCCTGTTTTGGAGGAGTCATGGTTTTATTTGGGATAGCATGATCAATGCATACCTTCAGGTGCTCATACAATGCGCTTGTAAAGGATTCTGCAGATTGGGCTGTATTATCCCCCAGCATGGGGTCTTTGAAGTATTCCACCCCAGTCTTCACAAGTGCAAAGTCTGCTTTTGAGAAATTCTTTACAGTGATTTCCTTGGCTGGGGGTGGGGATGGGATATGGATGTCCAGGGAAAGTTGTTTATGGTCTGATCTTAACAATGATGGTTCTACCTCTGGTGTGGAACATAGAGTCCCCATGTTGGTGATGATCAGGTCCAAGATGTATTTCCCCTTGTGGGTGTGGTGACTGGTTGTGCCATAGCACATGGATCCACAAATTGCAGTGGCTGTAGGGTGATGTTGTTGAGGGCCTGAGTAGTATCCCCAGTCAATATTTGTGTACCTGAAGTCAACCACTATAATGGTGTGTGTGAAGACCTGCATATCCTACACTGTTCCCAGGAAATCCAAGTGTGATTACTGGGTATGGGAGGGTAGTCTGAACTACACACCAAACCAAAAGGCAGTTTTAAACAATGGTAGTTGTATATGTATGGCCTGTCATGCTTAGTGCAGTGGTACCAACCCAGAGGTGTGTGTATCTGTGATGTATATGGATACACCCCCTACTTGTGTTGTGTGTTACAAGTCCTGTGGTCATGAAGCATGCTATAGAACATAACCTGGCAGTGCCAGTGTGCATATGTGACCCTGAACTAGGCGTCTGTTAATGTACATATATTGTTAACCCCCATACTGAGGGATAGTTAAAGATGTACATTCTTCTTTGGAAAGACTGATGATGTCAGCACCCTATAAATACAGCAGGAGAAGGGAAATCATCTAGTAATGTGAATAGCGCTAATGCCTCTCTTTCAAGTATCATAACATAGTTAGGTAGGGGTTTGAATCCTGCAAACGCTGTGTGTGTGGGGGGGCAGGGGGGTGTGTATGTATGCAATCCTCTGTGAAAGGAATGGCCTATTTGAAGACTGGGATAACACACTAAAAGATGTACATTCCTCTTTGGAAATACTTATGATGTCAGCACCCTATAAATACACCAGGAGAAGGGCCATTGTCCAGTAATGCAAATAGTGTGCTGTGCTAATGCATCTCTCTCAAGTATTGTAACATCGTTAGGTAGGTGTTTGACTCTTGCAAACGCTGTGTATGCAATTCTCCCTGAAAGGAATGGCCTTTTTGAAGACTGGGATAACACACTAAAAGATGTACATTCCTCTTTGGAAAGACTGATGATGTCAGCACCCTATAAATACACCAGGAGAAAGGAAATCATCCAGTAATGCAAATAGTGCACTGTGCTAATGTGTCTCTCTCAAGTATCATAATATTATCAGGTAGGAGTTTGAATCCTACAAATGCTATATGTGCGTTTGTCAATGTGTTGTGTGTTTTGCTTTTATTATTGTATGACATATTATTATAACAGTAATTTCAATGCACACATCAGGTATGTGTGTGCCACATACAGATATGTACCTGTCACCTTTAATAGTTCCTATGTATGAAGGCTGCCCCATATGAATACAGTTGTTACCGTTGCCAGCATGTGCCGCAGCTTACCAGACCTTAGGCCATACAGGTATGTTGGTGACAATGCAGGCTACTGCAGTGATCTGTGTCCTAGGCCAACTATGTGACACACACCCATGAAAGCTTTGATTGATTAATGTGGGTGAGGGTTCATGTCTGGAGTATATGTCAGACATGTTAAAACACAGCAAAGTCTGTGAGTGATGGGCACCCAGTGTAGGTGTATGGCAAGTGTTGCTGCTATGCATACAGATACCTTCTTGCTTAGGTGATACACCGAGGGACAGCAGAATACCTTTGGAAATGTGAATATCACAGGAAAGACAAGATAACACTTGTCCACATGTACACACCATTACCCGTTCTACATGATGGGTGCTACCACCTACATGGTACTGTTGGAATATTATGTTAACTACATGCCGATGCCAATGCCACAGTTGTGTTACAGCAATACAGCAAGGCTTGGAAAGCAGGTATCTGTCCATATGATACCCTTATGGTGGTTAGGTGTGTCATGTGTAGAATGCATTGTAGGCCACTGTATGTATTTGCAGTCATGGATGGACATATCCGTAGTGTGTTGGCATGTACGTGAGACTGCTATATGCCAAAGAGTATTGTTCCCAGGGATGTGTGTGGCTCAGTAAGAATATAGTGTAGTACTGCAGGGATATCACTGACACCAGGTTCCTACATCTGTGTATCAGTTGAGGAGACACCATGTCATGACCACTGAATGTCAGGCTATGTAAGCTGTGTATACTACCAGAATGCAGTCCATTGACATTTGGAAACTGTATCACCCACAACATATTGTCAAACCATGTCATGTTCCATGCAAACCATGTTCACAAATGTACACCTGCAACTCAGTGCTGCAAATACCACACATGTACTGTCCACACCCCAACACATGCAGGCACAGGTACACACAACAGCCATGTGGTACATGTGCAGACAGTACACTTTGGGAATTAACACTGGTGTATACAAAACTGCAATGACAAACATAGATAATGCATCATGCATGCTCGAATATACCCACAACAATATCATTACACTGTACTGTTAACAACATGATAATATTACTACAGTGCTATGTTGTCACCCTGTGCATCAGCACCATGCTACCCTATTCCTGCATCAATGTTACAGATGACAGGAGGTGGCACAGTTTCATCATATGCACAGGGTGTGTACTTGGTTTGCTAGAGTCTGTCATTGACACATCCAATTGACATGTATGTGTGTGTGTGTGTGTGTGTTAGTGAGGGACAACAGTACAACATGGGGCAATGTTGCTGCAATGTGTGTGTGTATGTGTTAGCCCTAGGTGTTAGCATTATGTGTGTGTGTATACATGCACACAGTTCCACCACGTGGCTGCCATATACGGATGTTTGTGGACAGCCACAGACTGTACCTGCCAGGTCATACAGATCACTGTCTCTGGCCATAGACACGGTACCTGTGTCTGGCAGGGGTGCTACGGACAGGATCAGGTACTAAGCCAGACTGGGTACTGTCATCAGAAGCAGTGGGTTGTTGACTGGACACATGTCCCTACTGGGACTGTCCAGAGCCACGTGCACTTGGTCTTCTCGGACGGTCTAATGACAGCACAGACCCAGCATTGCTGGGGCTGGTACTGGCACTATGGGAGCGGCTGCAGGTTTGTTGTCGTCCGTGACAACTGCCAGCTGATAATGTTGCTGGCATATGTCCACGTCGACACCTCAACCGTCCTGCACTGTCCTCGATCCTGGACATGTAGTTGTGGAAGAGATCTAATCTGTCCCCCCAACGTCTATCAATGACCTCGCTGATGTTATGGATGGCAGATGCAATGTCATGCATAGTGTCATTCATAGCAGTGCAATGTGCTCTAAGCTCCCTCAGACCCTGTCTGGTGTACTGTTCCATACGTGCCTGTGCCTGCATTACAGCCCGGAACATAGCTGAGGTTGAAAGACCTCTGTGGGCATGTCTGACAGGGGCAGTACGACCACGGATGCTCCCACGAGAACCCCTGGACATCTTTCTGTGTGGTACCATGTCAGGAATCTGGCCATGGCTGCTGTGAGGGGATGCATATGCCAATGATACCACACTACCCTGGTCAATGCCCACTGTATGCTGTTCCTCAGCTAAGGACATTGGTGACAATGGATGTATAGGCAGGATGACTGTGCGCATTGATGGGGTTGACTGCTCTGTAGTGTCAATTGGCTGACCAACGACAGACCCTGTCACACCTCCCTGTGCTATTACACATGTATCATCAGAATCACTATCCCCAGCAGTGGCTTCAGGTTCCCTGCTGCACTCCACCACAGCAACATCAGAACCTGTGAGAGGAAGATAGGAAACACAGTTTACAAATGTGTACACGATATTACCACACAGGCGCACATGCACACATGCACACATGCACACAGGCACACATGCACACATGCGCACAAGCACACATGCACACATGTGCACAGGCACACATGCACACAGGCACACATGCGCACAGGCACACATGCGCACAGGCACATATGCACACAGACTCACATGCGCACAGGCACACATGCACACATGCGCACAGGCACACATGCGCACATGCACACATGCACACATGCACACATCTGCACAGGCACACATGCGCACAGGCACACATGCACACATGCACACATGCACACAGGCACACATGCACACAGGTACACATGCACACATGCGCACAGGCACACATGCATACATGCACGGCATACTCCTCAGTACAGCAGATACAAACACAGACACACTTGAAATCCAACACATACACAATACTGTTTTAGGGTGGGTGACAGTATCACAAAGAAAAATATCACTACACACGTGTCAGCATGCAGATTATGTGTTGCATAGGACCATGCAGTGCAAGTGTGGACAGCCCTTGTTAATAACAGTATACGTGTACTTGATGCTTGTGTGTAGTTGTTCAGTGATTGTCTCCACCCTGGGACACAATGTGTACAAGGACATAACAATGTTGTGCAAGTGTTACAAGCTGTGGGTGCATATATTTGCACACACACACACACACACACACACACACACACACA